>NC_046167.1:70877612-71177612 GCF_011064425.1 Rattus rattus | reverse complement strand
GGATCCCGCCGCCATTTAGCCTATCTAAATTAACCCATCTTTTGTGAGGAAGTTGATGAGAAAATGTCTGCTTGGGTAGGTAGAAGATGCTAGGCATCTAAAACATCCGATCATAGCCCCTCACCAGGCTACGTCCTCATGTGCAGTCACTTAGCCCCACCCTCCAACGTTGCACGAGGTGCCCTGCCCCTGGGCGTATTTACAAGGATCTCAGTGAAAACGTGTATGGGTTTACTTAAATCGGGTATTGAAGCAGCTGCAGCTAGCATGCCGCCATTAAAACTGGAAGGCTCTGGGGAGTTTTAAACAGTCTCGCTTCTCCCAGCCGGCGTCATCTTTGCACATCCTCAGCGCTTACGGACGCCCCTTCCCCATTTAGGATTGAGTCCTTTGTCCTTTACTGAAATGTCTCGTGGGAAGGGGCACCCACGGGTAGTGCTGAGGCTAACGCAGCCCAGCGTGTAGGCAGCAAACACTTCACACGTGCAGCTCGGCCCTTGGGAAATGTCTGGGGTCATGGTCTCATTCCTGGAGACAGTGCCTAGAATGAGTAGGTGTGAAGAGAAAGAGGAGGTCACTGCAGCCACACCGGGGCTCTGCACCTCTTTAAATGCTTGTCCCGCCCCAGGTAATTGAGACTATAAAACTCCATTTAAGTATTATCTGAGAAAAGCGCATGGCTAATGCCTCTCTCTGATTGGCAGATGGTTATTTTAACCGCCCACTGGAGTTGCTAAGTACTGGTGTCTCTTGATGCTTTTCCTGAAGGCTGTATTTGGAGAACTCAGCACTGATTGAGCAGTATGAATGGAGTGGGTGGTAAACATGTGTGTCTTCTCCAACTACCACCTCAGCTGAGAGGTTTTTACCGAGTCCCGTAAGCTACTGTTGACGGATCTAGTCATTTTTCATTCAGTAGAGAGAAAAACACCGCCTCGATTCAGTACATTCTAGAACTGCGGTCTCGCCTTGTTCAGGAGTTCGTTGTTCCCTGTATCTAGCCACACTGAAACAGACCAGCTTCGCCTTTATACCTTGAGTACCTAGGAAATCGGGCAGATCTATAAAACAGCTATTACCAGATACTACACCACAGATATTACAGGCTTGTGATCCAATAGGAAGATCTAAAATGTCCGTGCCTTTCTACATACCACCATTATGCAGAAGGGAGGAATACGTTAGTCGGGTGACCGGAAGTGTAAAGCAGGGCAGAGTGCATTAGGTGGGTGACTGAAGTGTCCCGTAGGCCTGAGTGCACACCTTTCTGCAGACTATGTAGCAGGCTGGAGTGCTAGGGGGTGGGGGCGGGGGACCAGAAGTACACAGCAAGCCAGAAAGCTTTAGGTGGGTGACTGGAAGTACACGGCAAGCCAGGGTGCATTAGGTGCGTATCAGGTAGTAGCCACACAGCAAAGCTCCACAAATTTAAACTAGGGCGGCCTTGAATTTGCTACTGCATCTTAGGACGTTTTGCTCTATGTTAACGTATACAAGCTCAAGCAAAGAACCGTCGGGAACCGTAAGAACACCGGCATTCACCGGAGTCACCGAGTGTTGCCTGGGTAATGGCTGAAGAAGCCTGTGGACAACATACTGGCCAACAAGCGACGTTTGTTACTCCGTGGTTTCTACTGTAAGCTCCTGCCTTTAATGTCACTCAGCGGTAGACTGTGACCTGGAAGTATGAGCCAAATAATTTCTTTCCTAAGTTGCTTTGGGTCAGAGTGTTTTGTCACAGCAACAGAAAGGAAGCCAGAGCGCTGTTTAACCAATAAACACATTGTTAGACTCAGGGCGGCAAACTGGAAACATGTGATGACTTCGATAAACAACAGAACGGGGCCTCAAAAACCTAAGGTAAACATGGGGAAAGGAGGGAAGGCAAAAGCCAAAGCCACATGGAACTCCCAGGGCAGAATGAGCAGGACGAAGTTAAAAGCGAACTAGACACGGCAGAAGAAGAGCTCAGTGAGTCCGAAAGCACGGACATCGACAGTGTCTAAAGCAAACAGCGGAAGGAGAAAACCTTAAGGAGGCCATGGCTGGGCTGTGGACCGGAATCATACCTGACTGAAGGAAGGGAGTTTTCCAGAGCAGCTACAACCAATGACTTACTCTTTAAAGACGTACATTGTGTATTGTGGGTGGTGTCACGGGGAGATTTAAAAGTACAGATTTATATCATTTTCTCTCAGCTTTTTTCTCCCCCACAGAACCTACCGAGAAAGATAGTGCAGATTGGCACCTAAAAAGGAAAGGAAAGGAAAGGAAAGGAAAGGAAAGGAAAGGAAAGGAAAGGAAAGGGAAGGGAAGGAAAGGAAAACCGTATAGCTAATAAGCAGGTAGTAAAGACGGAGCAGGATGGAAGCTGTGAAGGACAGATGAAGATTAGAAACGGGAAGGCATAAGCGAGACTGAGCTTCACTAAATACATATTTTTACACAACGAAGTTAAAAGGAAGAAGTCATCAGGCTGACGAAACAGCTCACTTAGGTGCTGTTTATAGGGATGCTTTCCTGACTAATTAAGGCAGGACAGGCTGCAGCCAGGGATGGGGGCGTGCATGCCATGCCGCAGGTACAGAGAAGACACTCCTGGGGATGAAGGGTGACGTGTGCTCAGGCAGGAGTAACAAACCTCAGAAAACGAAAAGTGAAAAAGGAGAAGGTGGTGGGGCGGCTGAGGCAGGAGAGTCGCTGTGAGTTTGAAGCCAGCCCGGTATACATAGTGAGACCGTTTCAAAGACTGAGAAGAGGAGAACACACTACTGAAAGTTGCTGTTTATGTAACGCCAGGGCGAGACAGCGTTTGCACACATGGGAAACCTGGGCTGCCCTGTCAGGGGCTGGCCGCTCTCCTCACAGCACCCCACATGGCACCTGAACTCAGACGGGCTTTCGAGACCAAGTGATGAGCCCTGAGTAAAACCCCCAAAGGTTTAGAATTGAAACCACGCAGAATATCTACTCTGACTCCAGCAGAATCAGTGACAGAAAACAGTATGACACAGACCTAGATTCCTGGAAGTGAAAACACTTGTTAGTCACCTGCGAGCCAGAGGAGACTTTATGAGAGACTGTAAAACATTACTCTGAACTTAGTGAAATGAAAACATAGCAAACTGTTCTGGGTACAGCTGAAAAGGTCCTTAAAGGGGAGGGGCTTAAGGGGAGGGGCTTAAAGGGGAGGGGTGCGGCTTTAAATCTTTTGCTAGGAAAGAAGTCAGGTCTAGAGTCAGAAAAGGAGAAACAACAAGAAAGGCTCGAAATGACCTCTACCTTTGGGAGGGTGAGAAGTGAAACACTGGAAAATTAATAACCAAAGCTGAGTCCGTTAAAGTGGAAAAGATGACGAGACTGGGAGAGGCTGCCAGTGTGAGGCCGGAAAGGAAGCCATTGCAGGTCTGCAGGCCTGAAGGGGACTCCAGGGGCAGGAAAGCCACCTTGCAGGGGCAGGTCCCGCCTCTGCTTTGTGGAGTTCACCAGCTTGCAGGGGCAGCTACCAAACCAAACAGAGGAGCAGAAAGCCGAATGTCTGTACTTTTTAAATGAAACGTCAATTTATAGTTAAGAGCTTTTCACAAAGAAAACCCCAGACTGAGATGGCTTACTGATGAGGAGAAGCATACCCTCCAGGGTCTTCCTTGCCTTCCCTCAGAAAAACAGAAAGCCATATAGAGGCCACCATTCTGCAAAACCGTGGAATTCTGAAATGCTTACAAGTCAAATCCAGCACGTTAACCAGAAAGGACAAACAGTGCAAAGCTCCCAGTATTTGTGGGAAAATAGTAGGCAGAATCCAGTATTCATTCATGGGGGAAAAAGTGTTTTTCTAAGAAGCAAGGAGTTTCTTCAGCCTGACAGGCTTCTCCCCAAATGGGTTAAGGTGTTGGTAGCATTGTGAGACTGAGGTGCCCCCCACCCCTGTGTTGCAGGATCCTTGTCTCTTCCTCCACAATGCTGTCGGCCTCCCCTCTGGGCCCTGTGGCATGGGCTGTTATTGTCCAGACCCTGACTCCTCCTCCTTACAGCAGCAGCCCTGGGAAGTGCCCCTGGCATAGCCTCGGGTGCCCAGCGCCGTGCAAGCTTCCTCAGCCTCCCTACAGCATTGGAATGGTCCCTTGGTACAGTTGGCCCGCAAAACTGTATGTGCTGTGAACTTGGAGGGAAA
This sequence comes from Rattus rattus, assembly GCF_011064425.1. NCBI lineage: Eukaryota > Metazoa > Chordata > Mammalia > Rodentia > Muridae > Rattus > Rattus rattus. The sequence goes on along the minus strand of NC_046167.1, from coordinate 71,173,438 downwards.
TTACCTTCAGCTCAGAAATGCATTCATACCCAGCAGGGAGCAGGGCTACGGGACAGCCAGTCCCGGGTGGGGGTGGGGTAGGGTGGGATGAGCTCACTGGGGCCTGTGTGGGATCTGGAGCACACTGGTGCACTTCACTAGAGCAGAGCAGTCGCAGTAATATCTGCCTGTCTTAGAGTCACCGTGGTTATGGTTGTGGCGATGTGGTATTTTAGGACAAGTTCTAGGAAGCATCGTTCTATGCACTAAGCGCACTCTACATGTGATTGGTGCTGTCTGGGCAGATGCACATTTGCTTTGCAGTCTGAGCCTCACTGGCTGATTTAATAGAGCCACCGCGAGCAATTTCAAACGCTCACACGTACCACACATGATCAGTCTCTGTTGTCTCTAAGACGAAACTGAAATAGGATGTTGATATTATTTAAATGTGATTAAATCCAGTCCTATAAAGTGGAAGATAAAGCGCCAGCACTTAGAGCTGGTCCTCTGACAGCCGCAGCCCTGAGCTCCACGCCCCCCCAGCAAGCGGCTGGTTTTCCGATGTGAGAAAGAAAATGACATTTCTCCAAAGCTAATTTATATTACATTTGGCTCCAAATAATAAAGGTCATTTCTAAATGATAACTTTACTACGCGTGCCAAGCTAGCATTTGACTGAAATAGAAATGTCATTTTAACGTCTCCGTTAAGCTCAAAGGAGCATCTGACTATTCTGTGCTTTAAGACTGTGTACAGGACACACAGGCCTGCTTCACCGGAGAGATGTCGCATCAGAACAGACGCAGGAATGCCCGCCTCAGAGCGGCTTCTCTCATCTGCTTCAGACGTGTGTGTCCGTTTGTCTTTATCCTAATCAGCTCGTTCTGTGAGTGCAAACAGCTCTGTCGCCAGCTCTTTCTCATTTGCCTGTGAGGCAGACATCTCACAGGCAGAACCACCCGAGCTGCTGAGGGTGAACCCCTGGGCATCTGACGTCGCTGGTCCCTGACACACAGCTCCCTCGAAGGCACTGAGGTTTTAAAGTTTAATCAGAGCTGCACTTGGGAACTCGGGTCAGTATCTTGGGTTATTTTGAACACGGAACTTCTTTTCTGGAAACCATCCTTCCTGTTTACTGGCCCAAGGATAAAATGCCCACACGCTGCATTGACTGGAGGGACACTGGACTTTTGCTCTTTTGAGTTCCCTTTCCTTTCTGCTACCGCCCTCTCCATTCAGGCTCAGGATACCTGCCCCCGAGCTGATCTTGCCTCGTGTAGCTTACCCTGTGTTCTTGCCCTTTCCCCAGCACTTGTGTGCCCATGTGACCTCCCTGTCAGATCCATCCTTAACCCTCAGGGAGTGACAAGGTTTGTCAAAGAACACATGAGTCCCCATGGTGCTAGGTCAGTGTGATCCCACCCGGGGCTGTACCCTTTCCAGGTGACATCCCGCCCTGCTGGGAAGGCCATCGGTTCATGTGAGAGCTCCTGTCTCCCTCTCAGCCGTATCTCTCGTCATGTGCGTTTTCGTGCTGTCTAATCTCTAATCTCTAACCAGTGGTTCTCAGCCCTCCCCTAACGCTGTGACCCTAATGAAGTTCCTCGTGCTGTGGCAAACCCAACCATAAGACTATTCCGTTACTACCTCACAACTGTAATTTTGCTGCTGTTATGAATTAGAATGTAAATATCTGTGTTTTCCGGTGGTGTTTCTGTGAAAGAGTCGGTCAACCCTCTAGGAGGCTCAGCCCGTGCACGGGTTGAGTACCACTGCGCGCCCGTCAGCCCTGGCCGCTCACACTGCTGAGCTGAGTGTCGCACACGTGCAGCCCCCCGGGAAGGCTCTGGAGTCGGCCTTGGTGCTCAGGACAGTACATTTGCAACGTTCTTCCTGCTGATTGTTGATGGATGAGTCTTTATGCCAGAAAGGACACTGGTTTTATTACCATTTTAACTGGGTAGAAGTGCAATTATCTTCCCTTTTTCTTAGCTTCTTATGTTAACTTCTAACACATTCCTAGTTTGCTTGAGTCATGCCTAATTCCCTACCATTAAGATGTGATCGGTGTGTTTGCGGCTGAGGGAGGGGCAGTTCTGAGCACTGTTCTGAGGCCAGTGGACAGACTGCTCGCTGCATGGGGACCTACTCAGCCCGTCTTAATGAGCTGCTCTGAAAGGTTAGAGTTTGCTCACAAGGAGACACGTGAGAGAGACACCTTTGCCTTGCTCAGGAGGCTCCTGAGGGCCATGCAGTGACTGGAGCCAGTTTCCTCAACATGAGGGGGAGCAGAGTCAGGGCCTGACTGACCAGCACAGAGTGTGGTCTTGGTCCCCTGAAATAAAAACCTAAGCTTGGATCTCTTCCCCAGGGATTTGTTTGTTTTAGATTTAAAATAGAAATTGTGTGTCTGTCCATGTGGCCGTGTGGGTTTTTGTGGACACCACATGCGTGGAGGTGCCCACGGAGGCTAGACATTGGGATTCCCTTGAAGCTGGAGTTGCAGGCGGTTGTGAGCTGCATGTGTGTGAGGGGAACTGAACCTGGGTCCTCTGCAAGGGCAATACACAATCTTAACCACTGCGCCATCTCCGGCCGCCTGTGAGATTTCCAGTCACACCAGTAACATTCCAGCTGGTTTTGTAGGCGCCCTGAGGAACGTCTGCGCACTGAACAGGAGGAGGGACAGGCGCTTCGCACAGGCTTGGTTTCTGTTGTAGACGCCATGGACGTAGGAGGAGCTGAGGACCTGAAGTCAGAGCGTCTGATCCCAAAGCTCTAGTTACTCTCCCACCTCACGTACACCATGGAGAATCCCAACTCTACATCCCTTATATACATGTGCATGTATGCACACATGTGTACAGATGCCCATGGAGCCAGAAGAGGGGGCAGAGCACACATGCGGTATCCATGACAACACACACAGCCACACAGACAGGCATACAAATTAGTTTTTAAAACAAACAAAACCCTCCAGAAGAGATCCAGGCTTAGAGTTTTATTTCAGGGGACCACGACCACACTTCGCGCTGGTCAGCCTGGCCCCGAGTACAGAAAAGTGCCTCTCTGCTCCCACTAGAGCCGCAGCTACAGGTGGCTATAAGCTGCCTGATGTGTTGTGGGAGCCATACCCAGGTCGTCTGCAAGATCAGCACACACTCTCAGCCACTGAGCCATCCCTGCAGAGACCGTGAACTGCCAGGTTAGTTTTGTCAATTTCCCTTGAGTAATGGGACTTCTGAGGTAGACCTGTTCATTAGGTACACATTTACTGAAAGAATTACACAGGGGCCAGGATGGTGGCTTAGTTATGTGGGTGCCTGCTGCATAGGCACGTGCCAGGAGGGCCCTGAGCATAGGCAGGAGGTCAGCCCAGTCAGCCCTGTGAGCTCCAGGTGCAGTGAGACATTGTTTCAACAAACAGGGTATAGAGCATATAGAGGAAGACACCTGGTGTCATCTGTGGGTGTGTGCCCACCTGCACAGACACACCCACAGGGGTAATACACACAAAATGAAAAAGAATTGCATGGTGAACATGATGAATTCTTCCTTCCTTTCTTCCTTTCTCTCTCTCTCTCTCTCTCCCTCTGTCTCTCTCTCTCTCTCTCTTTCTCTCTCTCTCTCCTTCCTTCCTTCCTTTCTTCCTTTCTTTCTGTTTTTTCTTCCTTCCTTCCAACCTACCTCCTTCCTTCCTTCCTTCCTTCCTTTCTTTCTTTCTTTCTTTCTTTCTTTCTTTCTTTCTTTCTTTCTTTTGATACAAGGTTTCTCTATGTAACTAGCTGTCTTCTAGCTGTCCTAGAGCTCACTCTGTAGACCCAGGCTGGTCTTGAACTCACAGAGCTCTGCCCGCCTCTGCCCCCTGATTGCTGGGATGAAAGGTGTGCGCCACCACTGCCTGGCTAATAATGAATTGTTTTCTAAAAAAGCAACAGGTCCTATTCTACTTTGAAGAAAATTATATTTGATCTGTCTGATTGTCTGTCTGTCTTTCTGCAGTGCCAGGATGCACTCAGGGCTTTGAACATTCTGGGCAAGTGTTCTACCACTGAGCTGCAGCCCCAAACCCCTACACTGATTTAAAAGAAAAGATTAAACAGAACAAAACCCCCACAACCCTAGAAAACAATGCAATAGAGATTACAATGAAAACAGAAAGCCATCTGTTCCAATCACCTAATACACCTGTGTGAGTGTGTGCACGTGTGTGAGAGACACTTGTGTGACTGCCACGCAGTGGTGACCATGGCAGACTGAGACTGGCGTGTTGCCTCATTCTGAAAAGGCGCCGTCTTCGTCTTGGTCTGCAGCCCTGCTGTTTGGCCTAGTCCGCACATGCGCTGTACCCACGGTGAGCACTCTCGGTGGTGCGCTCTTCAGGGCTCTTGTACTTTCTGGATCCAGGGGTGGACAGTTACCCAACTGTCCCCATTGTGCCCCCGGCCCCATAGATTCGGACTCTGTAGGACAGCTCTACAGCCGTGTCGACCTTAGAGAGACCTAAGAAGTAGCGTGGTGGAGACGTGTGAGCCCTCAGCTCTCCTCGCCTGCTGCGTGGCCCAGGCTTGGTGAGGGTTCTGGGTACACGTGGGTGCTGAGCATGGGTGTGTGAGGGCCTGGCACACATCCTTGAAGCCAGACCCTTTCAGGGCAGTTATTTCTGTGCTGCTGTTCCTCGGTCATATGTGGACCTTGTTAACAGCGACTCAGAGAAGAACGGGAAGAGATTGAGGGGTGGGCGCTGCCGTTCCTCGGTCATATGTGGACCTTGTCAACAGCGACTCAGAGAAGAACGGGAAGAGATTGAGGGGTGGGCGAGTAGGGTTTGTCAGTGACCTCGGTAGCTCAACCGGACACAGAGAACCACTTAACCATAGAGGTGGCTGAAGGAACTGGAGCAGAGATAGGGCCTGCCCGCTTACCACACATCAGCTGCCTTGCCCCCAGCACTTGCTAGAGGTTGTTTCCAAAGCGCCCTTCCTTCCCTTGTGGAGACCACAGTCTGAGGAGCTCATGTCCCTTAGGGAAGAGCACATTTGCATGTGACCTGCACACACTCCCTGTACTGTAGGTCACCTCTAGTAGCTGATACCCTTAGGCAAGGTGCAGATGTCTGTTAGGCAGGGAGCAGGGACGGGGCAGACATCTGTGTGTATGCAGTAGTATTTTCGGTGTCTGGTTGCTTGAGTATGTAGGAGCAGAACCTGTGGACATGGGGAACAGCTGTAGACAGTCACAGTACTCAGCGGGCAGTGGGAACCATCCATTGCTTCTGTGTAAGAATGTGTCCCTGTCCTGGCTGTAATGCACAGAGGCCTAGGATTACCAGGGAGCCGGTGAGCATGCTCAGGAGACAGGGCAAGTGGAGCCCTCTGTCCAGGCATGCACTCCACACTTGGCCCCTTTCCCTTTTTCTTTTACAGGCTCTTTGAGAAGCCACACCTTCTGGCTTTTGTAGTGAATACTTGATCAGCCAGGATTGCCTTGTATTTACCACCCTCCAGTGTGGCCCCTCTCAGAAGCCCAGCTTCTCCGTAAGTAGTGCAGCTCCCGCAGGCCAGTTTCCTTCCTCACGGCAGGGTGTGCTCCCCAGGCAGCGTCTGCAGAAGGGCGGGCGGGAGGAGGCAGAGGTCCCTCTGAGAAGGACAGCTTGTAAGAGCCTAACAACTGACTAGGCCAGCACACTCCAGATGTGAGGGGGCACTAGCTGGGTGGAGGGGGCGCTGTTAGATTACTGCCGCGGCACCAGCTGCAGGCATGTTGGTGACCTCACAGGCTTGCCTTGTATGAGGAAGTTGCCCACCAGTTCTGGAGTGACTTCTTTCTAGCTTGTCCTTTTGTCCTCACAGCAGCCAGAGGTATGCACGATCCCTAGGGCAGAGAGCTAGTGTCGGGGTGAACAACACCTGGGTATTGTGGTCACGCTCATCGTGTGTGCAGTCTGATAGGGGCTTGTCTTGGAGCTGACTCTGCTTACGTCTGCTGTCGTAAGATGGTGAATATCACCAACAGGGCATGGCGGCATGTGCTGGGAGCCCTGGTTAATTCAGAAGCTATGCTGTATTTGAGCCCAGGTGTTTGAGAATAGTGTGGGCAACACAGTGTTGTTCCCTCATCACAACAGAAAGATCAGATGTAGTGGAGGACATCCATGATCCACTACTGTTTTCATCAGGGTTACGATTGCTGTGATGAAACACCATGACCAAAGAAACTTGGGGAGGAAGGGTTTATTCAGCTTACATCTCCACAGCACTGTTCATCATCGAAGGAGGTCAGGACAGGAACTCAAGAGGGCAGGAACCTGAAGGCAGGAGCTGATGCAGAGGCCATGGAGGGGTGCTGCTTGCTGGCTTGCTTCCCCTGGCTTGCTCAGCTTGCTTTCTTACAGAACCCAGGACCACCAGTCCATGGAGGGCACCACCCACAGTGGGCTGGGCTCTCTTCTGTCGATCGCTAATTAAGAGAAAGCCTTATGGTGGATCTTATAGAGACAGTTTCTAGTTGAGATTCCCTCAGAGACTCTAGCTTGTGTCAAGTTGACATAACTAGCCAGAACAGCTGCACCCCGGAAGCCTGGAAATGTCCATTTAATAAGCTTAACATGGGGGCTGTTTTTCCGGACAGAAGAAACAACGTCTTCACAGCTTCCTGCTGTCTATTAGTCACTTCAGGCAGGAAATGCACGCATAACCAGGTTATTTTCTAGTTGTGGTGGTGGTCAATGCCACAATAGGTGGTACACTACCCAAGAGGGGGCGGGTGGTGGCTGGGGAGATGGCTCGGTCTGTAGAGTGTGTGTATACCATGTAAGTCTGAGCACCCACATTCAATTCCCAAAACCCATCTTAAAAAGTAGGGTGGGGTGGTGGGGACACAGAGGCAAGGGGATTCCTTGGACCTCTCTGAGCATCTGGGAAACATCTGCATGCAGAAGCCACTATCAAGTTCTAATCCCTCAGGTGAGCAGAAGGTCAGGACCCCGACTGTGCAGTGCACAATGGACCTGCTGAGTGAGGTAGCTGACGGTCCCTTGGCAGAATGGTTTAATGTGACTTCACTTAAAACAGAACGTCAGGGAGATCAGAAAAACCTGCATCCTGGCCCATGAGAGGCATTGAGGACTGAGATGGGCGAGTCAGTGGGGAGGGCTTTGTGAGCTGGGAGCCACAGTCTGGATGGTTCCAGCTGTAGACTCAAGCCCGAGAGAGCAAACCCAGGACAAACTCTGACCTGCATTTGATCTAGAGCAGCAGTTCTCAGCTTGTGGGTTGGAACCCTTTTGGGAACTGAACAACCCTTTCACAGGGTCACCTGAGAGACCGTCTGCGAGTCATACATTTACGTTATGATTCATAACTGTAGCAAAATTGCAGTTATGAAGTAGCAATGAAAACGATTATATGGTTGGGGTCACCACAATAAGAGGAACTGTATTAAAGGGTTGTAGCATTAGGAAGGTTGAGAACCACTGGCTTGGAGGCTTCTCCTCCCTCTCTTCATTCCCAGAGGGAAGGAGTAATAGACACTATAAAATTTAAAAATCCTTAATTGTTTGAAAGTGAAGGGAGCCGACAGTTGAAGCACACTTTAGGTGCAGCTTTTTCTCTTGTCTCTAGGATCTGTAATTTGAGTTCTGAGGCTGCCTTTTGCATGTACCTCACAACGCTGCTACGTTACTGCTGTGTGCAGGAAGCTGACAGAATCAGCCGAGCTGACAGGATGACTCCCTAGAGTCCTTTAGGACCTCTTCCTGTATCCTGGCCACACTGTGTCACGTGTGCCTCCTGCAGAGCTCTGTCTGTCAGTGGTCGGAAACAGTGTGTCCTTTGCCTCAATTTCTTCCTTACCACTTACCTTCAGTGCCCATTCTGTAAGGCAAGCCAGCTTTGTCACTGAGGGCCACAAGCAGAAGGGTCACCTCGCTGATAAGGATGTGCTTGTGTGTACCACATCCAAGCGAGGCCCCTGCCAGCTGTTTAAATGCCCACGTGCTGACCTGCGCCAAGCTTCTCTTCCCAGCCCTGTCTGCCGTTCACACGGTGTTGCTAGACTCTTGTGTTCATGTTTCTAATAATTATAGGCATTTTAGAAAGAGAAACATTGTTGCGAGGCATTTTGCTCCTCCTAACAGAAAAATAATACAAGTATAAACCTTTTATAATAAGGCTTGGGTCAGAGGCAGCTGGTTGGGAAGAAATCCTTGTCTGCTGATTGTCCCCATGCAAAGAGTAAACTTCAGCCTCATGTCTCCCTACGGTCAGAAATAACAAATGTGGGCCAAAGACCCAAGTATAGAAACCCCAAGTAAAAACTCACAACAAAGGTCAGGGGAAAACAGTTTTTCTGCCCCTGAGTTACAAGTAAGATTTCTGAATTATCTGGCACCAAAAGCATCATCTGCTTGAGACGAACATAGAGATGTGTGACTTTCTGCCTCCCAGAGTCTGTCATCACGACTGTGTCCAACTTTAGGCCACAGACATCCGGAGACCTTGTCTGAGCGCCCGTGGACTGTCTTGTTATTCCACGAGCATTACAGCACAGCACCTCTCGCATGGTGTTTCCTTTGCCCGATTATCTGGGGACTGCTTATGCACGTGCAGGAAAATTAACATAGATCGGATATACCGTGTTGCTTATATCAGGGACTTGAGAATTTACCTGCAGCCAAGCCCAGGATCCTAGAACTGTTGCTGTGACCTGCAGGGCAGCAGCCAGATCCATCTAAATGAAAAAGTCTGCTATCAGAAGATACTGTCGTGGTGGAGTCAGGGAAAATGCATACACTGGGGGGGCTGACTGATGGGGGACTTTGTGCCTGCAATATGTAAAGAGCCCTTGAAACTCAATAGGAGGAAATTACACTAACTGAAGAAAGAGCCTGGAGATTTGAGCACATTTCCCTAAGTGGAGGGCGGCAGACAAGAGCATGAAGAGATACTGAGTATCTGCAGTCACAGAGTATAGACTCACATGCAGACGCCATGGTCAGAGCGGTGGGCGAGCACATTCACATGCATGGTCATCCTGCATGGGCACATCAGCTCTGGGCAGTGGTGTGGGGCATCTGGAACTTAGGTGCACTGCCTGTGAAATGCTAGACACAATTTAGAGAACACTTTGGGATTTTGTTAAACAGTCAAGCATCTCCCCCCACCTGAGCAGTGTGGCAGCATCTGCTCTGTGACAGTGGCTTGTGTGAGCGTCTCCTGCACAATTATTTTTACAGTTTCAGGAACATCACCCTCGCCTTCTCCATTGCGGCATCCGTGCACCCACCCTGTGTAGGTACACAAGGACTTTGTTTTCCGTTCTTTGTCACAGGAGAAAGCTTCACATACTGTGTCACAGTGTGTCACAGTAGGTCCCCAACTCTGGGCTAGCCTGAACTCTGAAGGGTAGGTGTTTGAAGGGGTTGTGGGCGATCCTAGTAGCCGCCTCCCCCGACCTTAGGTAGATGCTGGTCTGACACATGGTCAGGGCGGTCAGAGTCTGTGTACCTCACATGCCTCTTTCCCAACCAAATTGGCATTTTGATGTCTATTTGAGGCTTTGCTCTCTGTCCATTTTTAGCCCGCTAGTTTCGGTTTCAGGATTTCTGGCTATTAGGAATCAGTTCCTTGTCTGAATGTTTCCATTGGTGATGCTTTTCTTTTGTTTGCTAGGGTACCCCTTTGTCTTCTTTAGCTTTACAAGGTTTTGTGTTTTTTTGTTTTTTAAATGCACAAACGTGTATTACTGGTTCTAGTTATTAAGAGCAAGTGCTGTTGTCTGGGCCCACTCATATGCCTGGCCAGCCATATTGGGCAGGGACAGCTGGGTGATGAGAGCCGGTTCCTGTGCCCTCCTCCTCCTGCAGGCTTGCGCTGAGACAGGGCCAAAAAGAACGCCTGGGGATAGAGCCCAACCCTTGCTGGGCCTGGGGAAAGGTAGCGGCCCTCGTCCGTCTGCACACGTAGTCTGCACACGTGTGCTTTCATGATTGGCTGGAGCATCATGCTGTGCATGTGAGCAGGAGCAAGAGTAGCCTGGACAGGGAGGGCAGGGACAGTCTCTACAGCCTGAGGTGGGTGGCAGCGCCGAGAGAGAAGCTGCCAGGATCCAGGGTTTGCTCCTCTGAGCTCCTGCATACCTCTCATGCAGCCACTGACCTCAGCTTCCTGGGCCCATGATGTGTATCTGTCCACAGGGCATTAGTGACTGAGGAGCTGACTCCAATTTGTATGGGCCTGTATTCACTGTAGGTGATTAGGGGTCTTGTTGACACTGTGTGTGCATGTGTGTGTGGTGTGTGATGTGTGCTACATGTGTACGTGTGTGTATGTGGTATATGTGTATTGCGTGTGGTACATGTATATGTGTATGTGTGGTGTGTGTGGTATATGTATGTGGGTGGTGTGATATATGTGTATGTTTGGGGTATGTGTGTAGTATATGTGTGAATGTGTATGGTGTATTTGTGCTGTGTGTGGTATGTTTGGTATATGTATGTGTGGTGTATGTGTATATGTGTGTGTGGTATATGTGTGGTGTGTGTGTATGGTATATGTGGGGTGTGTGTGTGTGGTATATGTGTGTGTTGTGTGGTGTATGTGGGGTGTGCATGTGTATGTGGCGTGCATGTGGCATATGTGTATTATGTGTGGTGTGTGTGTGTGTATGTGTGTGTAGTGTGTGATGTGTGCTACATGTGTATGTGTGTGGTACATGTGTGTGTGGTATATGTGTATGTGTGGTGTGGTATATGTGTATGTTTGGGGTATGTGTGTAGGGAATGTGTGTGGTGTGAATTTGCGTGTGCGGTGTATGTGTGCTGTGTGTGTGTGGTGTGTGTTTGGTATATGTATGTGTAATGTATGTGTGTGTATATGTGTGGTGTATGTTTGGTATATGTATGTGTGATGTATGTGTGTATGTGTGTGGTATATGTGGGGTGTGCTGTGTGTGTGTGTGGTGTGTGTTTGATATATGTATGTGTGATATATGTGTGTATATGTGTGTGGTATATGTGTGGTGTATGTGTATGTATTATGTGGTGCGTGTGTGTGGTGTGTGTATTATGTGCTGTGTGTGGGGGTGCTTTGGTCGTTTCCCCCTTTGGTCCCCACTCCTTCCACTAGTCCCCTTCCTTTGCTCAGGTAGCTCCCTCTCTGCATGTCCGCCCTCCACCTGAGAGTGAAGGAGCAAGCAGGCCAGTGTGCAGTGTTTGTCCCCTGAGTGTGACACCGCCAGCTCCATCTACCTTGTGGCAGACGCCATGATTCCCTTCCCTTTATGGCTGAACAGCACCCCAGGCCTTCTCTATCCGTTCATCGGCTGACGGTGCCACTGCTGAGCCCGTGGCACGGCTGTAGTGACTGGTGCTGCAGTGAGCACATCTGTGCGGCGTCTCTCTCGTCTGCGCCTGCATTCCCGAGGGCGTACCGGGGAGTAGCATGGCTGGGTCAGAGGGGAGAAACGGTTCTAGTTCTCTGCAGATGCTCCATCGTGATTTCCATGCTGACTGCGCTGGTCTAATTCCCACTTGGCTGTTTGTTTTCATGGTGTGTGTGTGTGTGTGTGTGTGTGTGTGTGTGTGTGTGTGTGTGTGTGTGTGTGTGTGTAGTCTTCTCACAGGTGCTAAGGACACTGAATATTTCTTGATGTATTTCTTTGCTAGTTATTCTCGGCTCTCTTGGGATGTGCCTGTCCATTTTGTTTGGACTTGTTGATGGATTATTTGAGGTGTTTGTGTTTCAATTCATGTTCTTTGTACATTCTGTGTGTACACCCACCAGATGTCTGCTGCTGTCTCCTGCTCTGTCTGTCGTTCTTTCTCTGCTGTGCAGAAACTTTTTAAACGCGACATAACCCCACTTGTCGGTTCTTCTCTTGCTTCCGAGCTTTGGAGTCCTGTTCCGAAAGTCCTTGCCTGCCTGTACCCTGAAGTTCCTTCTCACAGCTTTGCAGTGTCAGGGCTCACAGCCATTGGGAGGTGACTTTGACTGTGTGAGAGGCAGATCCACTGTGACTTTGTATGTTTTCATGTCCCGCTCTCCCGGTGCTTTGTTAAAGAGGCTCCCCTTTCTCCAGTTATATTTTGGCCCCTTTTGTGGAAAATCAGACGGCTGTGGTGTGTGGGCTTGTTCCTGGGTCCTCTGTGGCAACCTTGGCGTGCATTCCGTCACCGTGCAGTCTTTGCCACTGTGGCTCTCTAGCAGTTGCTGTGATGCCCCTGCCTCTGCTTTCTCTACTCAGGGTGCTCGGGCCATTCTGGCTCTCTTGTGCTTCCGTGTGAGTTGTGCGGTTGGTTTTCTTTGGGGGTCTCGGTGGTAATTATGCTGACGCTGCAGATTACCTTCAGTATCTCCAGGCCTGGGGCGTCTTCCCACCGTCCAGTCTTCATTCCTTTTTTCTTCAGTGCCTTACAGAAGTCGTCCATCTTTTGGTCGGGCTCATTTCTGTGGGTTTTCTTTGTGAGCTGTCGCCAATGGGGCTGCGTTCCTTATCTCTCTCGGTGTGTCCATTGCTGGTCTGCAGAGAGGCTGATTCATTTCTTTATGCCGCGTTTGTTTCCTGTCACTTCACTGACGTGTTCAGATCAATTTCCTCATCTCATGGTCTTCAGGTTCTCCAGAGTGTAAGATCATGTCATCCCAAACGGGGATGCTGTAATTCTTCCTGTCCAAATCATGTCCCTTCTGTTCCTTTCTCCTGCTCAATGCTCTGGCTCCTTAAGCGTTCTGTGAGTAATCAGAGATGGTAGTCACTTTTGTCTTGTCCTTGGTCCTTCTTTGGGTCTAGCACTGGCTCTCCATTTGTTATGTGTCGCTTTTATTATGGTGGGGAATGTTCCTTCTGCTCCTGTTTTCTTCCAGGCTTTTATCATGAAGGGAAAGTGAACTTTGTGGAAGGTCCTCTGCATCTTTTGAGATAATCCTGTGATTATCTCATTTTTATTTTTATTGTAATATTTTCTCCTTGCTCTCGACTTTTCCTACGTTAGGTAAAAAGCATAGTTTCCATCTCCACGTTCTGGGAGGCACCTGAAGAGGGTGGTGGGGGTTGGGGAGGTGTCTATGTCTTAGAATCTCAGTTTGCTCTGTCCTGGCTTGACTGTCCTTTGGTCTGTGCGCCTTCCTCTTGAGGGCTGTCTACCCACGCAGGCTTCCCCTTCCTGCAAGCCTTTTTCAACTAGTTTTTTCGTGGACTGTGAAGAGAATTGGCTATGACTTAAGTTCCCTATGGGTTCCTGCAGTTTACATTGTAAGCTTACCACCAGTGTGAAAGTTTCATTTAAAATATTGACAGTGTGGGTTAACTACACACACACACACACACACACACACACACACACACACACACACACACAACTCTACTGTTGCCCTCTCTCGGCTGTCGTGTCACAGTGATGGCCGATCCTCATGTCCTCACACGGAAGCCGTGACCGTGTCAGCTGTGTCCCACGGTCCCCTTCGTGTGCCCCTGGGTAAGCACGGCCCCCGGCCCTGCAGTGGTGTAGAACTCTGAGGGTAGACTGGCACTGTGGCAGGGATGGTACCGCCCTGTCTCCAGGCCTGCCGCCCATACACTCAGAAGCGTGGCTGAGGGACTGGTCGTGAGGTGTGGGCAGAATAGAAACACGCCAGCCTTAGGCTAACCTCCAGTTGTGCTCCAAAGCGCAAAAGCTGGGTAAAAATGTGCTCGGCTTCCAGGTCTGTTTATTTACGAGCAGTTTCTGAGGAGGAAGTCTGGGTAGCCAGTGCCATGGCATTCCCTAACATTTCATTATGGCAGCTTTGACCAACGTTACTGTGATGGTAACTGTTAATGTACCTGTTGCCCCTTTGGGAGGGGCTGCGTTCTGACATTCCCCCAGTGTATGCCTAAAACACCAGCCGAGTCCTGTTGCGTTCTGCTCCCTCTGGGTCCCTACCTCCCGATGGGACTGAATGTAGAGACCAGTGCAGGCGAGCACTGCTAGTCCTGTGCAGTGTCTCGGCCTCATGGAGCAGAGTGTACGTGTCGCGAGCACACTGAAGGAGAGGCCTTCTCACCCTAAGATAAGGCAGCATGGAGCAGGACATGCCCAAGCTGCAGCTTGTCCATGAACTACCTCCGAGTTTCCTACGGTGCCACGTTCATCTGGGGGAACTGAGCTTCAGAAAGGAAACTGTGACGGGGAGGACGGGGGCTTCCCTTTTAGCCATGCGGCCAGGGGTAGGCCCAGGGCTGACCATCCGTGCTAGGCATGGGTTTCCCTGGTGATTTAGATGAGGATTAAGGTGTTCTGTGGTATACTTCGTTTTTATGTTTGATCGAACGATGGAATGTTGTTTGTCTTGCTTTTCTGTTTTCCTTGAGATATGACTCAGAGTTTTGAAAAACTGACCAGTAGTTGGATATGGTTTACAAAATAATGTTTCCAGTAAGTTAGAGTTGCCTCATCTTGCCGGACTATGCCCCAGAGAATGCTCATCTTTCCTTCTTAATGCGAAGCAGTCATGGATGCCTCTGTAGGAAGGCTGTCCTGAGCTGGCATTTACAGAGGGCCCAGTGGTTTCCCTGGTGACGTCAACCCTCACTGCTCCATCTCAGTGAACTCTCCAGCTTGGTGCTTGCCTACATTTGCTCACTTTGCTCTTCGTTTTCCAGTGGGCAGCTCCACGTGGACTGGTCCCGAGCACATGACCTCAGAGTTCACAGGGACAGCGTAACAGTGGCCAGGCTTTAAAACAATGAGTGCTTAGTGGGGTATGTCTCCATGGCAGAGTGCGTGGGGAGCAGGCTGCCCCCAAGAGGCACAGATGAGCCCCCTCTCACCTTCAGCAGCACTTGCTGGCTGATCTGAGCTCAGCTCTTCACTCAGAGCCTTCTGCCACTGTCCCTGCTGTCCCCGGGATGGCCACAGTCAGTTTCCTACTTTCCTTTCATTATGCTCTCCGGCCGAGCCTAGGAGAGTGTGAGGCTCTGGCCCCTGATGGTAAGGTAAAACAGGAGAACTGATGTACCACCATCCGCTCATGCACACGCCTAGGTTTCCGGTGTGACACATGAACATGACGCCAGCGTGGCCTTTTGGGATTCTCGCAGACATAGCTGTGTAATGTGTAGACAGCCCCCGTTAGATGCTCATTGTGTGTTCGTGATAATTCTGCTATTCCAGAGTCTTGCGGTTTTCACTGTGTGACCTACTTTTGTTAGGAAAAATTAAACTTTTCATGTCTTCATCTCTGAGTCATTGTTTGGTTGTATTTTGGAAACATTATTTTTTTTTCATGTTCCCTTTTTCAATAATATTTTGCTGGCTGGATGGTAACGCCTGGCATTTGCGAGAAGGAAGTATGTAGTGGTTAGGTTTGAGGCAGAGTGTGTATCTGCTCCTAAGGATGCTCGGCTGTGTCTTAAGCCCTTAGGCCCCTCACTGAGGGAAGCCCCCCTTATCGCTCTTCATGTATGTGCACTGCATCATGTGTGTGTGTGCTGTGTTGTGTGCACGGCATATCATGTGTGCATGCCAGTGTCGTGTATGCACACTGCATCATGTGTGCGTGCCGCATCATCTACCCCTCATTGTCACGGCTAGTTAGAGAGCAGCACCTTCACAGTTCTCTCTTCCCACTTCTCTGTGGTGTTTTGAAGAGGACTCATTAGCATGTTGTTTCCTCTCCTCCTCAGCCTGGGAAAGATAGGATGATTGTTGGCTTTTGAAAGCTCTGAAGGCTTTCTAGAAAGAGTCAGAGAAAGGGATGCATGTTACGTGTTGCATGGTCTACCCTGTTTGCAGGGATGACCAGCCCCGGAGGCCTACCCACTGGGCTGACATCCCTCGGGGAGGTTGCTAAGACGGTGACCTCTCCCCTGTGTCTTATCTCTCTTCAATCACTCCACTGAGTCACGCCATGCCAGGGGCAGCCCTCTCACCGGGCTCATCAGTGAGGGACACAGAATGTTGGCTAGAGGCAGAGGGAGCCTGCAGCAAAGGCCTTCTCTCGTCCCTGACAGGCTTAGAGCCAGACAACAGGCACAGGCTTCCTGGGTTCCTGACCCACAGAACCCGTGAGTTGAGCGACGGCTGCTCTCATTGTAGAGTCCTCTGCAATGTGCCATAGCTGACTACCACAGCCATGGGGATGATGAAACGTCTTCTTGGTAAAGAGCTTTTTAAAGACACAGTGACCACTGAGCTGAGTTTGGAAATACTATTGCATAATTGGTTTTCAACATTTAAGAAGTAAGGGGGTAGGGGAGCTGGAGCGGTGGCTCAGCAGTTAAGAGTGTGCTAGCTGGAGACACCCAAGTTCAGCTTTCAGCACCCAGATGGTGGCTCACAGCTGTGACTCCAGCTACAAGGGGATCCTCTGGTCTCTGTCCACTTACACATGCACACACGCATATGCACACACACAGACACACACACACACACACACACACCTATTTTAAATGTAAGGAAAACACAGAACAGAGGGATAAGCAGAGCTCACAGAGTGGCCTGGCTGGGTGACAGCTCATGCCAGCCCTCAACTATGGTCGGTGTGAAAGCTCTGTTTCCAGCAAAGCCACTGTGTCCGAGAACCTCACTGGGGCCCTTTAAGGCCGGGTTCCTCTGTGTCACGTTATATAGACAAAACACTTGTTCCGTGTGGTAGACTAGGTAGTCATCACAGAAAGAGACCCAGCCTCTTGGTGTCTGTGATCATCTCTAACACGTCCGTGTGCATAGGAATTGAATGGGAGAGTGGACATGGTCACAGGCGTGTGGTGGCATGGTGCCTCACGCTGGCAGCTTGAGGGAGCTAGCTGGTGCCATACAGGGCTCAGCGGCTCCCTCTTCCTGGCAGCAGCTTCTCTGGGTGCTGCCCCTGAGAGCTTCAAGCCATGTGGGATGACGTGTTGATGGTGGAGGCCTGCCGCTTGCAAGGTCTCCGCTTACATGAGACCTGCAGACTCCACTTGGCCCAGAGGTAGCCATTTGTTCACTGGATGCCCTGAAGACCCTCCTGGAGCTCAGCCTGCAGCTCAGCCTGCAGACTGCACGCGGTGCAGAGGGCTACTGGTAGCGGCTGGAAGTGGTCAGAGCGCTCTGTGGCTGTCTTCCCATAGCTTTCCGAAGGAGGACTGTTCATCTGGCCTGCAGCAATGTGCTTTTAAAACATTAAGAGACACGGGCTGGTTACGGCTCCGGGTGTAGCTCTGAGGCCAAGCTCTCACCACAGTCAATATGGTCCTGGGTAAGAGCCCCAGAACCACAGAAGGAGAAGCTAAGACGCTTAGAGCGATGTCTCAACTGATACTTTTTGTTAAAGAAAAAAAGTACAGAGAAACGTTTAAGAAGCGTCATTTTGTTGTAGCTAGTGAAACTCTGGCGTGCCCTCACCTAACAGGGTGAGGTGCCAGTAGGAAAGGCCTGTAGTGAAGCAGTCTGAGACTTTAAAGCCGCATTAGGTCGGCTCACTTGCTGCCAGTTGCCCAGTTGACCTCGTGGAAATAGCTGATGTGTAAGCCGCTTCTTCCCGCCCAGTCCTTAAAGGCTGTCAGTCCAGTGAGGCCCAGTCCAGTGAGGCGTCAGCAGGAACCAGCAGCCAGTTGGTTTTTCTTCTCGTATGTTCTAGTGTTGGGCTCCCCACACCCACTGCTCTCAACATGCCCGAAGCATGGAGAGAGTAGAGAGCATTCGGACGCTCAACAGTGGTCACAGATCGAAGGCTGCGTACGACGGCGGCTTTTGTGTGACTGCGACACAGAGAGAGTCGGTCGTGTGGGCACAGGGCCTGGTCTCTGGGAAGGCTTTGCCTGAAGCCTCTGACACAGCTCTGTGTGTCTGCTGCACAAAAGGGCATTTACTGCAGTGTGGGGCTCTCTGCTAAGAGAGAGGATTCATAAGCAGTTCCGGAGTCAAGGGTCACTGCTGATTCTGTTGGTAAGATTCCTTGCTGTGACCTGTTTAGCTTTCAACCTGAGGTCCATGTGCCGAGTGTCCCCGTTTATGAGCATAGATTCTTTTTTCTGTGAAGTTAAGGATGGAGGACAACCCGACCAGGCCAAGCTTGACGCCTTTACAGTTTACATTTCACACCAGATGGCTCCAAATTCTGTTCAGTTGTTTGTGTATTACGCTAGAATTGAGGGTGAACTGTCGAGATTTCTTAAGGGAAGTTGTCTGTCTGCTGTCCGCACGTAGCCTCGAGGGCCGTGGAGTGGGAGAAGGGCTGTCAGCTCACCACTGGCCTGAGCTCTTGGCCTGCCTAAGGCAGCCAAGTTTACAGAGGGTAACAACTTACTGGGCTTAAAAATGGTATCCTCCCCCTGCCAGAGCTTGCTCCACCCAAGCCTCTGCCTGCCTTACGTAGGCCTCGGAAGGCTGCTATCTCAGGGTTTGCTGCCTTCCGTTAAACAATGGAAATCATCAACCAGGTCTGAAATTTCCACCGTTCTTCCGTCCCACTCAAATAACGTGTAAACGTGAAGTGTCAGTGACGTGTAACCAAATCGGTTTTGTCCATCAAGCTTATGACTGCTGATTGTCTACCCACTTCCACCCCACCGGAAACAGAGGCCCAGTTTAATTCCTCATGCCCACCCCCCTACAGCTGAGTGCAAGCCAGCTCCGCCAGTGAGTAGCCACAAGCAGATATCACTGGCCATTGTTTCATTAAGATCTCCCACACGTGGAGGGCTTTTCCTTTTTCCCTCCTCCCTTTCTTTCTGCAGACTGTATGGCTAGGTTTCGGCAGCCATGTTGGGCCCCTGAGCTGCCCTAGGGACCGGAAGATGCAGAGTGTGGCTGACAGCAATGGAGGAACACAGCGGGAACCTGCTTTCTGAGCTTGTGGGAGCGTTGGTCATCTTTATGCGTCCTTGAGAAAATTAGTCCCCCGAATGCTTGTTTTTGGCTTAGTGGGCTTCAGGTAGCAGTGAAACCAGGATGGTAAACTGTATGTATGCCTTGCTGAAGAGGCTGCATTTAGTGACGTGGGCAGTGGGAAGGTTGAAGGTTGCTAGGATCACATGGAATACCGAATTAGGGGAGCTCCCTCCCCTGGCTCACCCTGGGGACATAGCCTCAGCTCAGTGCAAAATATTTAAGAACATATTCAGAACGTGATCGTGGAACCATGGCTGCCCCACATCTACTCAGGCACCACAGAGCGGAAGTGCTGTGTGAGCGCGGATCAGGACCTCACCAGGGCCCCCTGGCTCTCCCCATCCCTGGCTCCAGCTTCAGTAGGGAATTCATAGTGTTGTCAAGTGCCCAGTAGGTTAAAATCTGCAAATTAGTAATGATTTTTAAGGATTAAATGCTCTTGGTTGGGGCCAGAGAGATGGCTCAGTGGTTAAGAGCCCGTACTGCTCTAGAAAGAACCTAGGTCGAGTTCCCAGCATGCATTTGGGCAGCTCACAACCACCCGTAACTCCAGCTCTCACAGACCTGGCCCTTCTTCCCAGCCTTCTCCCCAGATGCTGCTGCAGTGAGTTGGTATATGGGTTAGTGTGTGAGCCTCTGACCTGTGCTGACCCTAAACTGGGCCGTGGGTCTACTCTCTTTCCTTGGCTCACTCTTGGGAGACCTCGAGGACAGAGCTAAGACCAGGTATGGAGTCCTGACTGCAGAGCCGGCTTCCTCAGGAGAGAGGAGGGCACATCTGAATGAGGAGAGTGAGCGAGTGAGTGAGTGAGTGAGTGAGTGAGTGAGTGAGTGAGAATGAGTGTGAGAGTGAGGGAGTGCAAGTGAGAGTATGAGTGAGAGTAGAGTAAGTAAGCGTAAGAGTATGAGTGTGTGAGTGTGAGAATGAGAATGAATATGACTGAGTGAGAGTGTGAGTGAGAGTGTGAGAATGAGAGTGAGTCAGTGTGAGAGTGAGTGTTAGTGTATGACAGTGAGTGAGTGTTAGACTGTGAATGAGAGTGGTTGAGTATGAGTGTGAGAGTGAGTGTGAGAATGAGAATGAATATGACTGAGTGAGAGTGTGAGTGAGAGTGTGAGAATGAGAGTCAGTGTGAGAGTGAGTGTTAGTGTATGACAGTGACTGAGTGAGTGTGAATAAGAGTGGTTGAGTTTGAGTGTGAGAGTGAGTGTGAGGGTAGGGTGGGTGACATTCCTACTAAATTGGAATGCTCTTACAATCCACACATCGTCAAGGACTCTCCAAAGTTTGTGAACGGAACTTGTCAGAATTTGCTAATGTGTTCCCAGGCTGGAATAGAGGCTTGAGGGGACAGTTTCTGGTAGGTGGATCCCGGGTACCCCTGCTTGCCTGCCGCTGGTTTCTGGCATGGCGCTGGCTATTGCCAATGCTGGGAGGAAGCCTGCCTTCACCAGACCTGCCTTGCCCAAAGAATATTCCAGGTGTCCAGGTGCCCACACCACTCCGTGACGTGACGTCTCACGTGCTTTCCGTGTTACCAGTGGGGTAACTCCAGTGCAGCCTTTCTTCAGGCCCGGTTTGGATTTTGGGACTTCTTTGGAAACGTCATGTGCTGTTCTTCTCTCCCCGCCCAGGAGGGACACAGAGATTACCACGTGCCATCGGGATGTCCCTGGCAAAGGAGCTCATCTTCTCTGCACGCGTTCTTGACGGTCAGGAGGCCAAAGCCGTGGGCTTGATCAGCCACGTGTTAGAACAGAACCAGGAAGGGGATGCTGCCTACAGGAAGGCGCTGGACCTGGCGAGAGAGTTTCTACCTCAGGTACCGTGAGAGCACCTGTGCCCATTTAAGGTCAAGTGTAGCACCCATCTCACACACCAGGGTGGCCCTGTCCTGCCTCAAGTAAAGCAGTTAAAATTAAGATTTGAAAGTAATCTGAGGGTTGCATTGGATACGGGGACACACACACACACACACACACACACACACACACACACACAGGATAACTTCCTAGTAAGTTGCCTTTGCTTGTATACCAACTCAGTACTCTAAGTCATCTTTCTGGAGAGAGAGCAATGGGCAAACCGGTGTCTCACATCCAAGCACGTGGAACGACACTGTGTCCCACAGGAGACCGCGTGTGCACATGCCCACAGAGGCCAGGGTTTGCTGTTGGTGTCTTCTCCCATCGTCCTCCGCCTCACACACTGGAGAGGGATCTCTTTCTTGGGCCCTGAGCTTCATAGTTCAGCTTATCTGCCCAGTCAGCAGTCTGCTTGTTTCTGCCTCCCACGTGCTGGGATCGCATGCTGCACACTGGCCTGCCATCCGTGTGGGTTGGAGCTCTGAGCTCCCAGGAAGCGTGTTACCGGCTAAGCCCTCTCCTCAGCCTCAGTGTTGTATTTTAATATAAAAGGCCATTCGATTCGAAACCCAGCAAGTTGATGCTCACCTCCCGTAGACAGATGTAAATCAGGTCAAAGAGCTCCACTGTGGCTGGCGAGGATGGCTGCCTCTGGGGGATGACAGCAGCTCAACTTCCGCAGTGCAAATGTGGCTGCTGTTCTCAGGGTGTCTGGGTCTTCCCTCATAACCTAGACATACCGGAGGGCACACGTCTGTGTGTCCCACTGTCCCTGCAGTCAGCTGTCCATGTGTCAGAAGAGAGGTGCCAAATCCGGAAGCGAGGCTCGGAGCCCCCTTGGCAGCTCCGCTCGTCTCCAGCCTGACCTTCTGGCATTGCCACCAGTTAGTGTGGTGGTGAGCCAGCCGACTTCCTGTACTCCCCTTGCTTCACTTGTGGGGACAGTAATTGAGATGGGCTGGGCACTCAGAGGACGCACACCTCCTGCTGCCCTCAAAACCCAGTTTGATCAGTGACAGCCACTCCGGAGTTGAAGCTCAGAAAACGAGTTTCCGTTTAGCATCTCAGTTGCTGTCAGCCGATCCGTGGGTCCAGCACTGGGAATCTGTGAATTATACTGAGGAATCCCTCATAGTTTGCATTAAGTGATAATTAAAGCGTGCTCCTTTCCTTTGGATTTCAGGGGCCTGTTGCCATGAGAGTGGCCAAACTAGCAATTAACCAAGGCATGGAGGTGAGTGCCGGAGGGGAGCTGACTGCTCCACACAGCCAGTCCTCTGTGTTATTCCCTGCTCTCCAGAGTGCACTGTTGTCATAGTGATGGGCGTTGCTGGGGTTCCTCCTAGGGCCGTAGCTGCAAAATTCAGGGGGGCCTTGTTCCCTTTGACATTGCTTTAGTGAGGTCATCAGCCAGACCACACCTCTCTCAGTAATTCATGGAGGGCCGCTTGGCTCCATGCTGTGTATCGCATTTACCTGGAATTGTGTGGAGTTTGTGTGCAGGGAGAACCAGTGAACCCAGCTGGTCTGAGGGGGTTTGGTTGTCACACTGGGAACACGAATTCAAAGGAGAAGGATCCTAGACTAGGAGAATGGCAGACAGGGCAGATTCTCATAAACTGGGGGGTGATGGGGACAGGGGCAGGGACAGTCTCTGTGTGCATGTGTGTGTGTGTGTGTGTGTGTGTGTGTGTGTGTGTGTGTGTGTGTGTGTGTGTGTGTGTGTGCTCATTTGCTTGTGCATGCATGTGCTTGCACGCTGAGACCAAAAGGGACTGTCAAGTGTTCTCTTTCGGGCTCCACATTACTGCTTTAAGGCAGGGTCTGTCCTTGAACCTGGAGCTTTTTTGGGTTTTGGTTTTCGGGTGTTTTTGGGGGGTGGGTATTTTGTTTTGTTTCTTGTCTAAGTTGGCAGCCATCAAGCTCCAGTGATCTCCTGTCTGCACCCCCCACCCTCCAGTGCTAGAGTGACAGGCGTGTAGGCCCATGCCCAGCTTCTTACGTGAGTGCTGGGATCTGAACTCAGGTCCTCATGCTTGCATAGCAGGCACTGTCCGCCGGCCGAGTCTTCTCTCCACATTCAGTTACTGTGGGCATCTGAGAAAGTCCTTTTTTCCTCCACACGTAGGGCCCTCCAGAGCCTCCTTGGCCGTGAGCCAGTATAGGGAGATTGGGTTCGCTTGCACTGAGTGCTGTTTCATAATCACAAGTATTCGACTTATTTCAGTGCTTTAATAATCTTAACAATGTTTGCAGAGACACCTCACAGCCCTTACCCTGTGCCAGGCAAACCTTCAGATAGCACTCACTCACCCCTCACTTGGTGAACACTGAAACTAGCCTCTTGTCAGACATGCCTCTGAAGCACAGAGAGGTCACACGACCTTCCCGGGTTACACAGCTCCCAGACGGTGTGTCAGGATGTGAGTTCAGGAGCTCGGATACAAGACTCAGGCTTGCACTACTTCTGAGTAGACGGGCTGTGCGGGAGGATGGTTATTCAGGTCGGGGCTATTCGCTTTGAATCTGTATTGACTCTACCTTATTCCGCTAAAGTGAATTATGTTTTACTACCCCCAGGTCGACTTAGTGACAGGGTTAGCCATAGAAGAAGCCTGCTATGCTCAGGTATGTAACGTGGTCACACATCCAGTGAGTGTGTGCGTTGTCATCCTCAGGGGTGGGTCCATCTGGGTTGGCAGGAGTGCTGCTGAGATTTTACAGGGGTCCCCTGCCGTGTGGTGGTGATATTAATGGCTCAGTGGCTGTTCCTGGGGTTCCGAACCCTGTTTCTTCACAGAAAAAGAAAAGTATATTGTTATATTGACACACACACACACACACACACACACACACACACACACACACACACACACACACACAAGCAAAAGCCTCTGTCAAGATGCGTAGTCTCCATCAAAGCTCTCCCCAGAGTGTGAGCTGAGCAGACCCTGCACTGACAATGTGCC
Source organism: Rattus rattus (assembly GCF_011064425.1). Lineage (NCBI taxonomy): Eukaryota > Metazoa > Chordata > Mammalia > Rodentia > Muridae > Rattus > Rattus rattus. The sequence goes on along the minus strand of NC_046167.1, from coordinate 71,149,771 downwards.
CGCCTGTCAGGGTCAGGGCAGGGGTGTCACCTCAGTGACCCGTCAGCATCAGGTCGGGAGCTGAGCTCAGGCAACAAGACAAGACCACGAAATGGAAAGCACACATGCTGGAAAGGTAGCAACGAGGCTACTGACACAACCATCTGAGGCAATTCAAGGGAATCAACAATGGGAAGCCCTCGTCGGATGTCACCGCAAAATCACACTAATCCCGCATGCCTGTAGCAAGGGAAATACATGGCTCTCTTCTTAGTCAAAACATTTAACCAAGTCCATACAAGCTCTAGAGCAGAAAACTAGTAAACACTGGTGGCAGAAATCATGGCTGTAGCGTTAGAAGTCTGTGTTTGTGGGAGGGGGACTCAGCACCCTTTGGAAGTCAGTCCTGTGGGACACCTTTAATCTCAGCGCTCCAGGGACAGGGGCAAAGCAGAGGCAGGCGTGAATTCCAGGACAACTAAGGAGACACAGTGAAGTGCGACCTTGTCTCAACGCGAAGACAAAACCGTACGTCTAATTCTGTAAGAGCAAGCGTCTCGGCTTATTACTTTCCGAGTAAAAGGTTGATTCAGCGTCCAAAGACCCGATGCAGAATAGATAGCCCGGTGTGGCGAGATGAAGTGGGAAACCAAGAGCGCCCAGGCCCAAGACTTTGTGGTGCTGGTGAGAGAGCTCGTAAGTGCATCCAAGTCTGAGTTAGACTCACACAACCCAGCCACGGATACTGTAACTAAAGGACGCCAGCCACTCAGGGCAACGTGGAGAAACATCCGGGCATCCACGTACGTGATGCACAGCCTTGCCCTCTGCACAAAATGTGGTTCCGTCCGAGTGGCCAGGAAAGCGGAGTGTGGAGGGAGCAGCTGTACAGATGGTGTGGGCGGAAGCTCGCCCTGGTTATGACAATGTAAAGCCCTGAGAGAGAGGAACGGAGGGTCTGACTTCATTCAGATTCCCTTCTGCTCCTTAGAACTGGCAGAGAGGATGGAAAGGGGAGCTGGGAGCCATCAGAATATGGTCTGATAAAGGCCTCCCATTTAAGACAACACATGGAGGACTTTTAAGGCTGCACAGTAAGGGAGTGAAAACCCCCCTCAAAAAACGGACAAGAGCTCTGAGTAGCGGCCTTGCCACAGAAGGTGAGCAGGTGGCAAACCGCCCCCTGAGGCTGGGCTGCAAATGCCCGTCATTTGGAAACCGAAGACTATGGAGTGTGTGTTCAATAATAGAATTCAGAACAGTGGGCACTGACACTGTGACTGCTAGGGTTAGTGGTTCAGTGACCACAAGACAGATGTCAGTTTGAGGTAAGGCCGAGTGTCCTCTGACCATGTCGCCCAGCAGCTGTGCCCCTTGATGTTTCCTGAGACAAGGTGAAGACATAAGTGCCCCAAAACCTGCCACTAAACTTTGTTCACCATTGCTAATCTAGAAGCAATCGACGTATCCTTCACAGTCAGGTCTAGAGGCACAAGACTAAAATTCAAGAAAGATCAAGGTTAGCCTGTGGTAACTGGAGACTTCGAAGGTGGCCTCAACTATATAGTGAGACCTCGTCTCAAGAATAAATAAATAAAATGATGTCCTTCTATAGGTGAATGACCACCCAGTACCTCTGTGCGGTAGAATATGATATCCTTCTATAGGTGAATGACCACCCAGTACATCTGTGTGGTAGAACATTGCACGGCGAGAACAAGGTGGGATCTGTCAAGTAACAAAATGGAGTAAAGGAACCTTGGATTCGCAGTGCTCTGTGAAAGGATTCAGTCTGAAAGTACTGGCTACGGAGTGACTCCCGACACCCAGTGACATTCTGGAGGAGGTATTTGGCAGGTTAGGGATGCGTGCATAGAGAACAAACGATGCTTGGGGCACTGAGCCTTCTGTACACTGTGGGGACAGATGACCCACAGATCGGACAAGTGCATGAGAGCGCCGACTCTCCACGAGGAAGAGCTGTGCCCTCTGATCCAGGCAGTTGAAACTGGTGGCCCAGAGGGAGCACAGGGGTCTCCGCCTCTCGAGCTTTTCATTGGTTTAGCCTCTGAAAATAAAATGTGTCACTTTTAAAGCGTAGTAGAAATGGAAAAAAAGTCTAGCACTAAAAATAGTTTGGCTACATAGTCAGGAGACTTGTTCAAAGGACACGCGGACTTCCCCGCAGCCGTCGGCGGCTCTCGGAGTTAATGCTCGACACGCTGTTGTGCTTTATATTTTAGTGTGTGCCATGTTTTGTCTCTCTCAGACCATCTCAACGAAGGACAGACTGGAAGGTCTTCTTGCTTTCAAGGAGAAAAGACCCCCTCGCTACAAGGGAGAGTAGGGGGAGAGCCCGCGACGCCCTCCCTGGAGTGCCGGAAGTGTTTCAGAGCCGCCCCCCGCTGCCACGGGGAATCTCGATGACCAAAGTGGAGAGTGGGTTCTCACTACGCCTGGAGCAGGCCCGTCTATACTCAAGCCACTGTGCGCCATGTCCTATTTATTCAGATTTATAAAGCTAGCCATGTCCGCAGTCAGAACACATAAAAATTAGGTGTATGTTTTTAATATTTCCCGCATATCAGGCTTTGTCGTTAATTTTTTAATGTGAATAATTTATATTGCACACTCTAGGGAATAATCGATTGTATGTCTACTGTGCTGCATTAAGAAAATAAAACTATTTCTGTATCCCAAAAATGTGCAGTTATACCAAATGAATCGCTGAGTACTTATGTGCATGCGAGCACGTGCGTGCCTGTCACCTCCCGAGGACCTGGGTGGATGGATGCTCCGAGGGAAACCTCCTAGTCAGGAAAGCCAGTGGAGGGAGATTTGGGAATCTGCATCTTGCCCCTGGCCCAGCCATTCAGAACCGATTTCAGAGTGACGTCTCTCTGCTGCCCCTGCTGAGGAACCATGTGGCAGGGCCCCAGAGCGGGGGTGGAGGGTTGGCCCATCTGTAGCTCTGCCTAGCTTCAAGCCAAGTCTTCGGTAGAGGTGCCCTGATAATTATTTACGTCTGATTGTGATGTGCGCACATGGGTAGGTGAGGGTTGTGTGCAAGTGTCAGTGCCTGTAGAGGCTTTGGGTCTCCCCGGAAGCTTAGTTTACAGGCAGCCAGTGTGGGTGCTGGGAACTGAACTCCGCAAGAGCAGCAAATGTTCTTCAGCCCCAAGCCGAATCTCCAGCCCAAAATAAGCACCTTTTTAAAAAAGCTAGAAGCTCTGATCTTTTGTGGTTATCTCTTTGACTTCTAGGATTATCTCAGATAGTCTTTTGTTTTCTACACTGAAAGATCTGTTTTCCCCCACCAAACAAGACTTATCCCCTTCATCAAATACGCCCTGCAAGGCAGGGTCATTTCCCAGCAGCGTTAGGAAGGACGCTGTCCGGCAGTGGGGTGTCGGTTCTTGGGTACAGGACAGCTTATTTGTGCTGGCTGTGGCCCTGTCCCTTGCTCCACCTTCATGTCCACTTGGATGGCATGACCTCCACTGCCTCTTGTTTGGAGTCCAAAGATCCTGACAGGCTGACATTTTAAAATAATAAGCCCATTATTTGTCTACCGACCTGGTTAAATATTAACCGGCAAGTATGTCTGTGGTCATTGGGCTTTATCAAGGAACCAATTGAGGTCATTTTTTTTTTTTCACAGCATGTTAAAAATAACTGTGGTACACGTGTCACCAGAGAAAACACTTGGACGTTATTAGTTGATCATCTGAAAAATAAGAGCTATTCTACCTTAATGGAGCAGGGCACAGATTGCGATTAGGGGACAAGAACGAGAATCATTTAAATCCTTTATTCAAAATATCTCTGTTTCAAGCCCTAAAATTCCTACGATACCCATCTTCTTGTCCCAGCCCTCCTTTCTGGGAAGTTCAAAACTCGCCTACCCTGCCCTGCCGGAGGACAGCACTTGAACCTCAGTTCCTCAGTTAGCGGTTGGTGACTATCTTGTGACTGTTCGGGGCAACAGGAAAAACAGGACCTGACAGGAAAGATGGAGTCATCCAGAGATGGTGCACACAGACACCACGGAGGGACCAACCTGTCTCTCTCTTGTTCACACCTTGAGGAGGTGGGTAGGAAGGCAGCCCTTCCTTGGTAGCTAACAGAGCTCTGAGGACAACCGCTGACAGGAACCAGCACGGCTGTTCTTGGTAAAATCCTAACCTAAAAATGTCATTGGGCTGACAGTGTGGGCAGGTGGTGGAGAGCACGCTTGAGCATTCATGCAGCCCTGGTTTGAACTCCCAGCACCATGATTACAAGTGTTACATGCCGCAAGGGTATGTTGAGTATATTTACATGTTTAAGGGTATGTTGATAGGCTAGGGTGGCATATTGTCATGCGGATGACTGAATTAGGAACCTACCTGGTGATTTTCACACCGTGTGACTCTCCACGACATTTGATCAAGGGCTCCCACCAGCCTCCTGTGCTACCCAGAGGAGATGAGCACAATGGACCAACAAGTCAGGGATTGAGCCCAGAACTGGCGACTCAGCACTTTTGCGCTTACAGCCCAGCCAGATGACATAACCACACTAAGGCTTCGAGGGGTGTGCTGTCTACACAGGAATGTGTGTCCTTCCCGGATCGATCATCTCATGACTTGGGGAGATAAAGGAGGTGTGCTTATCAGATAGTGACAGGCAGGCAGGCAGGCAGCAGAACTGACACTCCTTGGCATTCCCCTGCCCTATATGCTGTACATGTTCTCACACCAGTGTTCACAAATCACTCGGTAAAGTATGTTATCCGGTTCTGGTTAAAGGAACTGGGTCGGGAGTAGAAGCTGTGCTAAGTGTCTGTGTGCAGGGTCCTGGTGCTCAAAGACAACAGAATACTTGGAGAGACATGTGGATGCTAAGGGTGAATTGACCTCTTCTGGGAAGCCCAGGGTGGCCTGTCCTTACATCTCACTGATCCACCACAGGGACAAGGTCGCGCCTGAGAACCACACTGCTCAAGGAGGGACCCCATCAGGGTTTGACACCCTGGGTTCTTTTCCTGATGAATGGCATGCCCCATCTCTCTGCCCCTGGTCATGCTGGATGCTGTGCCTAGCCCCCGACTCGAGATAGGATTTTATTGTGTAGCTCTGGCTGGCTTTGAACTTACAGAGATCAAGTCACCTCTGCTTCCCAAATGCTGGGATTAAAGGTGTGCATCACCATGACCAATCTTGTGTCCAGTTCTTAATGCCCTAGTTTGGGGGATGATCATGGCCGGAGTCACTGGTTTTCTGAGGGCACCCAGGAACTCCAGGGCCAGCTTTGGCTCCACAGATACCAAGAGCAAAGCCATAGGCCAAGCATCTTCTTTTGTCAGGGGGGTCAGTAGGTGCTGTTGACAGGGTTCCAGTCACATCGCACCTGTCATTATCATTGTTCTGTCTCACACAGTGGTGTTGATGGCACTGTTCATAGTTCACGTTTCAGAGGAGACCAGCTGAGCAAGGAGAGAGGCCCCACAACTGTAGCCAGCCTGGGGACATGTCTAAGAAAAGAGGCCCTGGCCTGGTGGTCTAGTGGTGGTGACACACACCTTTAATTCCAGCACTTGGGAGGCAGAGGCAGGCAGATAGCCGAGTTGGAGCCCAGCTTGTTCTACAGAACAGGTTTCAGGACAGCCAAGGCTACGTGGAGAACCCTGTCTCAAAAAAACAAACAAAAAACGAAAGAACAAACAGAGGCTCTGGCAGCAGCCAGCTCACTGCGTGTCAGTTTCCCAGGCCCTGCAGGATGGATTGGAACCTTTAGAGGCTGTCAGTCAAGGAGGTGCAAATTGAAGGCAGCGGGAGAAGCAGCTTGAGACACCCATACACACGGCCCTCTAAACAGGAAGTGGATAGTCTCAGGCAGGGCTACTGGGCAAGGACTGTATTAGGTGGAAATGGGGGCCAGCTTTTGTGGGGTGCACCAGCTTGCTGCCTCAGAGTGGACGAGGACGGAGGTGGGAACCTCTACCTTTGTGGAAGATGCTGGCCTCAGGTAGTAGGCAGGGGTGGGGGTGAAGTAGGAGAGTTGGGAGTGGGAGGTAGCAGACAGTCAGGCCTTACAAGTGAGGAAAACAAATATGGCCTAGGTTGGGTCTGTTGGCCACTGTGATCCTCAGGGTAACCTATAGCATGAGGAGTTTTAGGTGAAAATTGACATTATCATGGGCCAGATAGCTCAGTGAACAAAGAGGATCTGAGTTCAGGTCCTAGAGCCCACATTAAAAACAAACCAAAACAAAACCAGAAGAACCTTGCATGTAGTGTCACGCTTCGATCCCAGTGTTGAGAAGTCAGGAATGGGGGATCCTTAGGACTCACTGGTCAGCTATCTGGCCTTTTAGCTGAGCTCCGGGCCAGTGAGCAGCCCTGTCTCAGAAAACAATACAGATAGTGCCTGGGGAACAGTATGGTCAAAGTTGTCCTCCAGTTTCACATACATAGACACACCTGAACACAAACCTACTCACGCATGTTCCTGTACACACACAAACCCGAATGTCGTGTTTACAGCACCAGTTTTGAGGGCCTGGGCATGTGGCTTGCCTGATGAGAAAATTGTATTTTCTCATCAGGCCCTGGTTTTCAGTTGCCCCTCTATGGTTTCCTGTGACTGGTGGGCCACCTGATCAGGAACCGGACTGGACTGAGGGCAGACAGCTCTCCCGCCTAGGGTTCTGCCCACTCCTGAGTCCTGCTGTCAAGATGCTTTCAAAGGCTTTGGCCTCTAAACGTCAAGGTCTAGGGCAGGTAAAACATGTCGGGGCTCTGCACACAGCAGTGGGGGCCGGTTCAGAGCAGGCACCTGCACCTCCCATGGAAACACAGGGGCCCTGTGTCATCGGGCAGCAGCTGAGGACTAGAGGCCTCTGGTGCTGGCGTTCACCAAGAGGGTTCTAGAGACATTTGAAAGTTGGCAGCCGGGCCCTGTTGACCTTTTCAAAAGGAATGAGTCACTCCATTTTTGGCTCCAGCGGGTTGAGTGAATCAGTTGTGCAGTCCGAAGAAAGCAAAGTGTTTGGGCAAGCGAGAGAAGCCCGATGCCTGGCAGCCTCTCCCTCGTGGAGTAATATTTCTTCTTAAGTTGTCTACTAAAAAGGCTTTTTATGAAGCCTAGAACTCACTTATTAAGAGGGCCATCGTTTGAATGCATTAAAACGTAACTACAAGATGTATGCGACATATTTCAAAAGACAAGCAAGGACGGCGGCATTTAGCTGGACGGGAAGAAATTCTGGTGGCAAACAGCTACGATATAGTTTGGGGGACAGGATCACATGTAGCCTGTGGCCTTGAACTTACTAGGTATCCAAGGATAACCTGAACTTTTGACCCTTCTGCCTTCATCTGCCCAGGGCTGGGATTACAACTTTTCACCACCATATTTGGTTTCCGTGGTGCTGGGGCTCAAATCCAGGGCTGCGAATATGTATCTAAGAGGAGGCTGAGCCTCATCTCCAGCCCCAGCTAATTTATTCTTAGCATCAGACGGTGACCGACTGACATCTCAACACATGAAATTAATTTGCTTTTTATCTAGTCTTTGTGGAAATGTCTAGTGTTGGAAATGACCTGTTAATCTGCTCTTGAGAAATGACGGGTGCACGGTGTTTATCGGGCCCACCGGTGACACCAGTGCTCCAAAGAGCAGCTGTGTTGTTGTGACGACACACATCACGCCCCCTGTGACCTGTGGTTTCAGTATGCTCATGTGAACATCCTGTATACAGACATATGTGTCTCTTGGGTTTCCTGAAAAACAAAAACAAAAACAAAAACAAAACAGGTTTAGAAATTGTATTAAATTGTGTTTGAAGTTCTCCAGGCATAAGAGTTGAGGCTAAGAAAAAGAGGCAAATCTTGGCCCCTACCTCAGCCCAAGAGGGCATCGGATCTCCTAGAACTGGAGTTAGCGAGGGCTGTACGTATGCACACATCTATGTATATACATATGCATGTGCACATGCACACAAACACATGCATACGTATACACATATATGTACTCGCACGTGCAAACATGCATGCACTGCACACACACATGTGCATGCACGCACATGCACACACATGCTCACGTACTCACATATACATACAAATACATACAAACAGACTCACATATATACAGACAGACACACATACACAAACACACATACTCACACATGCACACACATGCATACACACCCTCACACACTCATACACACACAAACACATATAAACACACACATCAAATGAATGGATAGATGAATTTTTTTTTTTTTTTTTTTTGGTTTTTTTTTTCGGAGCTGGGGCCCGAACCCAGGGCCTTGCGCTTCCTAGGCAAGCGCCCTACCCCTGAGCTAAATCCCCAACCCCAGATGAATTTTTTTAAGGAAGTAAAAACAACAGGGCCTGGGGAAAGGGGAGATAAGGAAATAAGGAACGAGAAAGCAAGAATATAGGTTAAAGGTAAGAGCGATAAAAAAGTAATAGTCATAAAACCTAATCAAGCAATTAAAAATATAGATGTGAAGATGTAAATGAAGTAAAAATGAAAATGAAACAAAAATAATAAACAACATTACTAATCCTCGAGCTGGGAGAAGTGTAGGTCCTCATGCTCCGAGCTGTCTTTACAGCCGTCCCCTCTGGTGGGAGAGCAGCCTGGGACTCCAGGTTCGGTCGCAGTAGGTCCAATGGGCCGTGTGCGGGCTGCCATCTCTGTCTCATCCATGCAGATTTCTGCCCAGGATTCGGCCCTCAGGAGGTTCCCAGCCTCCTCGTGGAATGCCCCCTCCCACAGGGTATGTCCATCCTGGATGCTTTTGTCCTTTGTGTTGCGTGGGCACCCTGTTCTGGACTGTCAGGGGGCCGAGCCTGCACTGGTTTGCTGGTCTCCTCTGGATGCTTTTCTGCCAGACTCCCACTGTGTGCCCGGGGCTACTGCACTCGAGTGTTTATATTGGGGTGAACTTTCTTCTGGTGTCTGTGTGGTGTGCTTCCCAGAATTGTCATTGTGCTTGATGGATGATTTGTCTGTCTCTCTTTATCTCTCCTTACTCTATGTCTGTCTATCTATGTGTCTGTCTTTCTCTCTCTCTCTCTCTCTCTCTCTCTCTCTCTCTGTGAGTGTGTGTGTGTGTGTGCATGCATGCGTGTGTTTCTGTTTCTTTCTCTTACGTATGTCTGAATCTGTCTTTGTTTCTATGTCTGTCTCTCTCTCTCTGTCTCTCTCCTTCACACACACACACACACACACACACACACACACTCCACAGGATGTAACCCAAACCCTCACACATACAGACAATCCCTTACCACTGAATTCTGTTTTCGGCCCTCTTTTACTTGGTAATAAAATCTCACTAACTTGCCCACGATGGCCTCAGACTCCCTCTGTGGTCCAGGCAGGATTCCCCTGCCTTAGTCACCCCTCAAGTAGCTAGGCATACAGGCCTGTGCACATCATCTAGGATTGCCTTGTCTGGCTTTTCCCGTCTGAGCTAGGAGTGTGTTGACTGGATAACACACTCAGTGTGACTCCGACTGGAGCCTGGTTTTCAAATTTCTTGGGTCTGTGGGCTTCAATCTGGTGTTGGACTTGGGGTCCGCTTGCCCACTATCCTCTCAGGTGTCTTCCTAACCCACTCCCTAGGATTCTGGTCCTCCATGTTGGTGTACTCAGGAAACCTCATGGGCTCCTGAGGTCTTTGCTTCCCTTTGGTCTTTCTTCTGTCTCTGGAGTTGACTGATTCTCCTGCTTCAGGCTTAACCTTTCCTGGGCCGCCATGGCGTTGCTTTGGAGAGCTCTGGGTGAGCATTGCACATCTGGCTGTCGCTCTGACTTTAGGAACCTTGTTTGGTTCTTCCTCTTCCCCGGTGTCTTTGTTAATCCTTGTTTGGTCAGCCATCATTCTCACACTTTTCTCTGGCTTTCTGCACATACTTAAAAGCATTTTAAAAGTGTGTGTGTGTGTGTGTGTGTGTGTGTGTGTGTGTTACTCTTTGCCTCTCTGGAAACAGTTCCTTTGTGCTATTGAGTTGACATCCCATGCTTTGACTCTTAGATCGTGACAAGGCCAGTCCTGAATGTGAACTGATCAGACTTTGGCCAGGGTTCCCCATGCAAGTGCAATAGCATCCAATGGTCCTTTCTGAAAAAGAAAAGGGGATGGGAAATAAAGGGAGAGGAGGGGAGGGAGGAGGGGGAAGAAACGGAGGGAGGGAGAAAAAGGGGGAGAAGAGGAAAGAGGAAGAGACATGAGAAGAAGGAGGGAGGGAAATGTGAGTGAGGAGGGAGGGAGGAGGGAGGAGGGAGGGTGGGAGGGAGGAGAGAGAGGGGTGTGAGGGAGGAGAGAGAGGGATGAGAGAGAAGACAGAGGGGGTGTGGAGGGAGGAGGAGGGAAGATTTGGGGAGGAGGGAGGGGGATGTGAGGGAAGAGGGAGGGGAGTGAGGGAGGAGAAAGGGATATGAGGGAAAAGATGGGGGACATGGGGAGGAGGGAGAGGGATTTGAGGGAGGAGGGAGGGATATGAGGGAGAAGATGGAGGAGGATGTGAGGGAGGAGGGAGGGGAATGTGAGGGAGGAGGAAAGGGGATGTGAGAAAGAAGGAAGGTGGGGAGGGGGGTGTGAGGGAGGAGGGAGGGGGATGTGAGGGAGGAGGGAGGGGTGTGGGGGAGGAGGGAGGGGGTGTGAGGGAGGAAGGAAGAGGGACAGAAGGGGCAGGAAAAAGGAAGGATACAAAGAGAAGAATGTAGAAAGGAGGAAATAGGAAGGAGGGTGAAAGGAAGGAGAGGTTTGGTTAACTTTTGTGGTCCCTTCTTTCTGAAGTGTCAGAGAACCGGGTGTCTCCCCATTTTCTTCTGGAATGCCAATGGTGCTTGGCTCTGAAGTATTTTCAGGCAGAAGCGTCTTGAAGAGCAAGGCCTGTGTGCCGGGCCTGTGGAGGCCCTGAACACTGCTCTCTCCTGTCCTCCCATCTCCCCGCCCCCCACCGCTCACACAGACTGTCCATTGTCGGTGCTAATTACTGGCCCACTCCGATGGAGCGGGAGGCTGTGTTGATGTTACACTAACAGTTTATGCTTGACCAGCTCTCTGTGCATGTAATAATTACAGCATATTTGTCTTCGGTATTTCGCAAGCATTCTTTCTGGATAATACTGGCAGGATTAAGTAATGGTTTCTCGCCAGCGTGGTTGCTCAACGGCATTAAACACCGATGGAGGGCTATGACGTGCACAGCCTGGCTCCCCCCCCCCCCCGCCTCTGACCTTTTGCTTTTCTTACGTATAAAATAATCTATTGTAAGCCTCTGCCTATTGTTCTCATCCCAGATGCCAGGAAGTACTTCAGGAAAACATTTTGCTTTGGTGTTAAAGGACGGCCTTTACAGTGTTAGGAGTAAGATGGGCAGGCAAGACACCAGGCTGCCAGCAACCAGGGACTTCAAAGTCTTCCTTTGGGAACTGGGGGGGACTGACATTTATTTCTGCTTCTCGGTATCCAACTTCGGTATTGGCAACGTGTGCGTGGTGGGGGGCATGGTTGTGATTCTGTCTTAGAAAAGGTCAGCGGGAGACAGGACACTGGCTACACTGTGCAGCCCCGCACTATGATCCCAGACGCGTGCTCGTGCTCCCGAGCCTGTTACACAACACAGCCCACGGCCTCAAGGCCATTTTGCACAAGTTTCTCCTTCCCCAAGTTTACAGCCTCCTGAGATCATTAACTCATGACATAATTCTCGCCCACAAACACGGGCCACTCAAACAGAGCAGAAAATTCCAAAATAAAGCACTTCAGAAATAGCGAGGCATTTTTGGACTTTTTTTTTTTTTACCCTTCCTGCACGATTCACGACTTTTTTTTTTTTTTAGCCACTGAGTGAAATAGAGAAGCCTACTCGGGGTTTCTTTCTTAAGCGTGGGAGTTTGGTGCGAGAGGGTTCCTGTGGGAACCCTCTCTTCTGCAGTGTTTTGATTTTACCTGTGTTCTAGCTCGCCATTGGAAAGCCAGGTCCACCGCTCTGTCTGACAAAGCTAAGGACTAAAGCACAGCGGCCTTGGCAGACGTATTCGGAACCACGAGGTGAGGCCTGACGTGTCTCCACACACAGTGGAAAGTTACTGCGGTGGCTGTTACCGAGTCCACCGGACCAGGAAAGTAAAGTAAATGCCATGCCGTGGCTGGCTTTTAATGTTATCAAGGGAGTTTGGCCCGACGTTGCGATGCGTCAGGAATCTTTGTTGTGAGTGGCACAAGTTCAAACGAAAGTGGCCTGGATCAAAGAAAATGTCACTTGGCCTGCAACCCTCAGCAGGAAAGGGCAGGACCGTGGGGACAGTAGAACCAGGCTCTCAGGGCTGGAGGGACACCCTGTGTTTCCTGTCACGCCTTGCGGCCAGGGTATGGCTTCACTCTGGTCCGGTTTGACACGATGGCAACTTCCAGCCCGCTGGAGATTGGAAGTCAGGTTCCCAGGCAGGCAGGCACTTTATCAACTGAGCAGTCTACCCCAGTTTTTTCCGTGCAGTTCTAAGGGTGACCTTGGCTCCCAGCAGAACCCGGAAGCTCCCGTAGCCTCTGTCACGAGGGGAATGGGAAGGAGGAGGTGCTGGGAGTGTAAAAGCCTTTGGTCCAGTGAGAACTTAGACAAGCTAGAAGTTTGAGCCACTGGTGGAGAAGCAGATCAACCATGGGGACAGGACCCAGTGGAGGTGTCAACCTCTGAGTCAGAATGTTGGTGGGTGGGGACACGCAGAGACGTGGTTTAGATAGACTGGCTGGGGAGAGGGAGTATTTAGACCCAGCACCTGTGGCCCAGCTTTCCCCACCCCTGCTCAGCCCAGAAAGAGTGGTATTATGGCCTCTCTGGATAACTGACGTGATGTCATGGGTAGCCCTAGTTATGCCTCTGCTCTAGGTCAGGAGGACAGTGTGGCGGACATTTGCCACCCTTAGCTGTGGTTCTGTCAGCATCCCAATGGAACCTGGCTGGGTCTATCTAGGTTCCTGGATCTTGCATTTCTCTGTTGACCTCTGCGATCAGATCCTCCAGTGGGCAGCTTTTGAACCCCAGGAAAGCCCTTGAGTTGTCTGGTATCATCCCTGTTGCTACCAACGGAATAAACTCCTCAACGTGCACTCTCGCTGTCTCCCAGTGTTTCAAGAGCGGTTCAAGAGCTTTGCAAAGCTCTGGCTTACCCAGTTATAGGCTGTTTTATGTGTTTTCTCCGCTGTCAGTGTTACGTATTATGAATTCAGTGAGGGGAAAGGGGAGCTTGGAGAGAAGTTGTGGAACTTTCAGAGCAAGACAATCTGACCCAGCAAATGAACTTCTGCTAATAGCCTGGACTGTTTCCTAAATAAACTTCTGAGGAAGATAATTCAAGGCACCCTTTCTTTCTTCTGAACAGTTTGCATACCCCAAAGCTATGTGAAGTAGGAAGTGCCCACGTCCCCTTTCCACAGCCCCTGTCTTCAGTGCTTTCCTCCGAAGAAGAGGCTTTCGGGTAATCTGATTGGCCAAGGTTGGGTGGGGTTTGCAGGTGGAGCAGTGGCCCTGAAGTTCAGAAGGCCCTGGCTGCTCCCTGCCTCCTCTGGAGCGCTGCACGCCCATCTCAGCCTCACAGCAAGCGAACACTGAGGGTTCCTACCTGCCTCGGCCCAACTTTTACATTCTGGCCAGTAACGTGGTTACACACTGACTTTTGAGCCACCCTCTAGAGAGCTGCATTCCAGCTCCTCATAGCCCAAATATTTGGCTGGAGAGTAAGGACAGCAAATCCCCTTAGCTGAGGCTGCCTATGTGCACCCCTGGTGGCTGAGGCTACCTATGGACTGGCTGCACTGTAAGACCGGTGACAAATGTCAAGCTGCTTCCAGGAACACAGGCCCACGAGAAGTCATGGGCCACGGGGCTGTGCTCTTGGCAAAGACAAGCTCCACAGAACAAAGCCCTCAGACTCTCACTTGAGAATGACTCGTGTCCCGGCTTCCCCAAGAAGAGATTGTGTGTGTGTGTGTGTGTGTGTGTGTGTGTGTGTGTGTGTGTGTGTGTGTGTTATGATGGGTGCATGCACACTTATGTATGTGTGCATGTGAGTGGTGTGTGTATGTGATGTATACATGTGATATCATGTATGGGTGCATGGGAATGGTGTGTGTATGTGATGTGTACATGTGATGTGATGGGTGCGTGCATGCTCATGTATGTGTGCATGTGAGTGGTGTGTGTATGTGATATGCACATGTGATATCATGGGTGTGTGCATGCTCATGTATGTGTGCATGTGAGTAGTGCGTGTATGTGATATGTACATATTTGCATATGTGTGTTGGAACATGTGGAATGTATGGCAGGTGTGTACCCATACACGTGTGAATTGTGTACTGAGAATGTGCATGATTTCCTTCCACAGTCGTTTTGGAAAACAGGGCAAACACAACGCCTAGAGGCTCCAGCGTGGCGGTTCCTCGCTCACGGGATCTTGCAATCTCATGACACACAGGAGGGGTTCTGCTGGGATGGCACAGGGGCCACTGATTGTGCGGTGATGGCAAACTCCAGGGTTCCGAGACACCAGTGGTGTATCCTTGCTGCCCTGAGGAGCCACCCGCAGGGCTGGGTTTATTATCTGGGCTGTAAAATCTTAAATGCCCGTCACTAGCAATTTAATAAACAGTCATGTGAGGATCAGCCTTCTAACCTGGAGGAGAGCCGCGCCACCACAGATGCGGGTTACTCAAAGGGTGGACATCGGCAAGTTTAGCGGGGCTCAAATCGATCTGGACCTGAGGCCAGGTGAGCACACCTGCCTGGCACCACGATCTCCCACCCCGTGCCCTGCCCCCTTACCCCGATGCTACTTGCCCCCAGTCTGAAGAGCCCCACCTCTTAGGGGGGACTGTCTGACTCTTCTAATGTTACTCATATGTCAGACTGCTGCCCTCCTGCTGCGTTTCAGGCCCTGCTGCCTTTCCAGAGAAGAACATGAGTCACCACAGAGGCCAGAGAGGGAGGGAGGGAGGGGCCCCCGGTCACCGGAAAAACAGAGCAGAGCAAGGGCCTTTTTATAGCTTTCTGAGTAGGCTTTCCTTTCCATAGGTTAATTTTTATCTGAACAACCCAGATAAGGTTGGACGGCCTTTTTACAAGAAAACTATTTAAATACAAGGGATTGTTTGGACAGCTTTTTAAAAGGCCAAGGGCATTTGCTTGCTTGCTTGCCTGTGTGTGTGTGTGTGTGTGTGTGTGTCTGTCTGTCTGTCTGTCTGTCTGTCTGTCTGTCTGTCTGTTTCAGTTTATAAACAGCATACATTGACAGTTAATGGCGATTTTTTTTTTTAATGCTGTGTTTTAATATATCCCTTCAGTACTAATTTTGGAGCCCCCCAAACACAAAATTGTTCTTGTCCCAAGGGACTGAAGCCTTGGAAAGGTCAAGTATGCTCGCCCAGACCCTTTGAGACCCTGCCCTGTGCTCCAAACAGATGGTGATTTTTCAAATCAAATGCTATTCTGGTGTACTGACTTAGGAAAATTATCTTAAAATAGACTTGAATGAGCAGAGCCTGCAGAAATAAAGTTGTCAGCTTCTTTCTTACTCCTGGAGGGGGTGGGGTGGGGGTGGGGGACAAAGCTGTCAGCGATTTCCACACGTTGAGGAATCTGTGTACTTTCTTATTTTAGAGAAAGCTTTTTTTAGTGGGACTGTAATTGAGTCCCCTTACGTCTTTTGAGTGTCAACAAATTACCATCTGTTCTAGAGCTACTCAGTTGTGAAGATCGGCCTTGCCAAATACCAAGGAGCAACTGCTTGCCATCGTGAGTGATCAGGCGGAGCATCTGGACCAGGGGAGTGTGGGCAGGGATCCAGTCTCCTGGACTCAGGTGTGCTGTGAGATCTGGGGCCTGGACTCTGCTAGCCCGGGACAGCCCAACCTTAGAGGCTTTGGCAAGGCGAGGTTGGCAGAGCTTGGAGCATCTTCACAGAGCATCGCGTCAAGAAAGAAGATGGATTTGGAGATGTTGGGGGCACTGAAGTGAGAGGCGACCTCAGCCGAGTGGGTGGGGCCGTAGGCTAGCGAGTTCGGTACAGTTGAGTAGCCATGGTGCAGCATGCTGGATTTTGAGGGGATGTTTAAAGTGCTCAGCTTTCTCCTTAAGGTAGTACCCGCCCTTCGGATTCCAGGAACCAATCAGTCTAGGGTTAAAAACAGTTCTACCTGTAGTCACACTGTAGACTTGTCCCAGCATGTCTTAATGTAGGCAGAGTAGAGCATCTGTTTGCTCAGCACTCAGACCCTCCGAGTATGCATACAGGCCATCAGATCAGGAGGCTCTACACAGGCTGGATTTGCAAAGAGGTCACATGTAAGGATGCATGTACCTACAGACATGGTAAAGCCAGTTCCTCAGCCACACCAAGAGACCTCTGAACCTGCTGCAGGCAGTACAATGTGTGACAGGAACGGAGGGCCGAGGTCCTCTGCCTAGTGCGTGAACAGTGTTCTCTGTGACATACGTCAGCATGCCAAAGGGGCTGTAACACTCAGGAGAACTGAGCTAGGACCTCTTCTGGGAGACGAGCCTCTTGAATATGGGACTCAGGAATGGACCTCCCTGCTTGGGGACTGGGCACACACAGTGCCTAGATTTGGTCCCCTTTGAAGGCTGAACTGTGACCATCCAGGCTGCTCAGCCATTCCAAGCTCCCGATTCCCAGGTGGCTCTGCGCCCTCGAGTGAAAGAAGGTGGCCCAGGCTTTCTTAAACTGGAAGCGAGTTGAGTGGCCGTAGGTGCCTAAGCTGAGCCCTGTAGCATGCACCAGAGCCCAGAGAATGCACTGGACTCTCTGTGTGCATGGAACAAGCCGCAGAAGCTCCCGCTAGTGGCTTCCCGATTGCTGTCCTATGGTACCCCAGATTCTGTTCCCTGGTGACTTTGATTTTTTTCCCCCTGTTCTAACCCCTGCCCTGCCCTGCCCCCGTGTTTTATCAAAGTAAAGGAAATGGCCACCTGTGCTGCATGCATAGGCACACACTCCTGGCCTGGGCAGAATGACATCTCTGAGGACACCAAGGAAGCAGAGAGGCCAGTGACTGGATGGGTCTCCAAAGGGCCAGTGTCTCCGAGGAGTCCCTCAACCTGAACGTCTACCGGTGACCAGTCGTACTCGCAGAGTCACCTAGGACACCCACAGTCGTGAGGGCTGCATCTGGCAGATGCCCTCGGTGACTGTCTCGCGTTGGTGGAACACGTGGTGGCCCTTGCTCTTCACCTCCATGGGAAACTGCCCAGCTCTCTGGAGGTCTCACGTTGGCTGCTGCTGGATCGCTTGACCCGAAGCTGTTCGTGAACTGTGCCGAGGCAGGAGGCGGGTAGTCTTTACCACCAGCACTTTTCCAAGGCTGAGAGGGGACCCAACCCGTAGTCCGCTTCATATCTCTTCCAGGACAAAGCTCAGGAACAATCAGGAAAAGCCTCCAGGTTCCTGAAAAGTTATGGTGTGCTCTGGGTTCTTCTGGACCCTAAGGACGTTGGCAGCTACCCCTGTACATATTTGTGAGTTTAGACCTAAGAGGATATGTCAGCAGGGCTAGACCCCATGTGTGCTTTCTTTAGAGAAAAAAAATATTAAGGAATAAGGATACGATAACGGAAGAATGCAGTGCATGGACCAAGGATGCCGTAATGACCTTTGAGGCTGAAAAGGCTCATGGCTGAGGGCTTACCTGTGGTCCACTCAGTCCCCTTGGGGCCAGGAAGCTCGCCAACCTGTGCCTGGGACAGGAGATGGTTGCCTACCTCAGGAATGTATCTCTTAAGAAGCAGTGTGGTAGTGAAGAGAGGCTCTGAGGGGGAAAAAAAGTAGCACACACAATGTGACAGGACGCTGTCGTACACAGTGCCTTCGTGGGCTGCATTCACAGCTGTTCTGGGATGCCTGGGGATGGCTATGGGTTAGATCTGCTGCTTTAGGTGGTTTGAATGTCTCCTAAGACATCATACACAGAAGTCTTTGTCCCCAGGGTGTGGGCATTAAGAGCTGGAGCTCTCTTTAAGAGGTGAGGTCAGGTGGGAGGTTGTGGGTCCCTGGGAACACTGTATTTGAGAGGGACGAAGGATCCTAGGTTCGTTCTCTCAAGAAGTTATTATAAAGGACCGCACCTGGTTTCTCTTTATGTTTCGTCTTCCTATGTGATTCCTTCTATGTATGTTCCTTCTGTGAGGCCACCTAACAGAGGTGACTGCAAGCAGGGGACTTCCCAGAGCTGCCACCATACTGTCTAGGCTTCCCATCTCCAAAGCTGTACCTTAAACAAGCCTCTTTAAAAGTAAACCAAACCTCCCAGCCTGGGGTATTTTGTTCTGGTAGCAGAAGCATCTGTATTTGATGGCAGGAGTGTCCCATCACTGTTGGTGTGTGTGGAGGCTCTATTGGGTCTCTTCAGTGTGGGCCTGGTTCCTCAGGGTTCTT
Source organism: Rattus rattus (assembly GCF_011064425.1). Taxonomy (NCBI): domain Eukaryota; kingdom Metazoa; phylum Chordata; class Mammalia; order Rodentia; family Muridae; genus Rattus; species Rattus rattus. The sequence continues at coordinate 71,131,318 of NC_046167.1, read as the reverse complement.
AGGCAACAGGGCATCAGTGGAGATCAAGCCTCACTCCTACTCTTGGCCATAGGGACCTCCCTGACCTATGCTTTCTCCACACTCCTGCCTCACACTTCCCGGAAGAGTGGGCAGTTTATCCTTATTTTTTTTTTCTTGCTTTAAGACTCAGAATCTTCCTCCTACCTCTCTGCCCTGGGGGGTTTTCTTGGGCAGCCCATTTCTTAGAGTTTGTGTTGGCGGCCCCGAAATAAGGCAACTCCTCCATGAAGGTCTGTGGCTGCTGGTGACCTCAGACATTTCAACTCCTTGAGCCAAGTGCTGAAGTGGGGACATCCCCAGGGACACTCACCCAGTCAGCGTCTCTCTGAGAGAAGTGGAGATGTTGTTGCGTGAGGGCTCTAGAAACTGGCTTTATTATCATCATGACAAAATACTGGACACAGTGCCATTTAAGAGAGGAAAATGTGTCGGGCTGGAGAGATGATTCAGCGGTTAAGAGCACTGACTGCTCTTCCAGAGGTCCTGAGTTCAATTCCCAGAATCCACATGGTGGCTCACAACCATCTGTAAGGGGATCTGCTGCCCTATTCTGATGTGTCTGGAGACAGCTACAGTGCACTTATATACATTAAATAAATAATATTTTTAAAAAGATAAGAAAATGTGTTTGGGCTCATGGCTTCAGAGTCATCGTTTCGCCATGGAGGGCTGGGTGTTTTAGAGCAGAGCCGCTGACACCATGACGGCCAGGAAACAGTGGACCAGCAACAGGAAGGGACCAGATCAGTCAAGAGCCTCAAAGGCAGGCCCCTAGGGACTTAGGTCTCTGACCAGGTTTCAACTTTCCACTGTTGGAAAGGGATCAGGACTGCTTCCTGACCATCCGTTCCAATGTTGTCTCTGTCCATCTTGGGAACACCCTCAGAGACAACTTGGGAGTAGGCTTTATCAGTCTCCTAAGTGTCTTTCAGTCCAAGTTAAACTGCCACATGGAGGATGGGCCCCCAGGCCTTCACCAAGCCAGGCTCCCTAGGAAGAGAAATGTATACAGTTAGAATTCTGGCGTGCCTCCATCTAAACTCAGGGGATTGAACTTGGAGGAATGCCTTTTGCTCTGACATTTGAGATGAGAGCAACCTGGACAACACAGTGAGACCTTCTCCCCCCCCCCCAAATTAATTAGTTAAGTTAAATTTAAAAATAAAGGAATGCAGGCTGGAGAACAAGCTTACTCAGCAAAATGCTTAGTGTGGAAAAAATAGCCCACAGAAGAAGCCAGGCATGGGGGAGCGCATGCCTGTGGTACCAGGGCTGAGAGCACAGAGAAGAGACTCCTGAGCTTTGGCTGGCCAGCCTAGCATATAAGGCCAGTTCCTGGCTACTAGAGGACTCTGTCTCCAAAACCAAGGTAAATGGCACCTGAAGAACAGCACCTGAGGTTGTCCTCCGACCCCCACACGTATGCAGATAGTTGTCCGCTATACACACGAACACGTGCACGGGCATACGGGTGCAAGCAGACACACACACACACACACACACACACACACACACACACACATTAAAAGGAATGTGTATCAATTCAGCACTGGAAGTAACGTGTCTAATCAAGTATGCAAGGGTTGGGTATGTGGGGGCAAGGCTCAGTGGGTAAAAGCACATGCCCTCAAGCAGAAGGAGTTAAGTTCCCAGCATCCACAGGAGACATCTGGCATGGCTGTGGGGTAGGGTAGCATTGCGGGGATGCTAGGGTGCAGACAGAAGATTCTGTGGCTCACTGACCTGCCAGCCTAGCCAACGTCTCAAGCTTCCAAGTCAGGGAAAGACCCACTCTTCAAGACATTAAGCAGAGAGCAATAGAAGAAGCCACTGGATATCCTCCTCTAGGCTCTAAATGCATCCTCACAGACACACGCATCCCCAGACCCACAGTCACGCACACCCCTCCCCAACACACTAAATAAGACATCTGAAGCTAAAAGGCTGGCCTGGACTGGCAGGTGTTCTGGTCTAACCTCTGACATTATGGGCTGACTTAGGAGCCCGAGAGCCAAGAAGCTGTCTGTAGCACCTCGTGATCCCATCAGTCCCGGTGAGGAGCTCCGTGTAGTTCTTAGGGCTCATTCACCAGGTGGAAAAGCTGAGATCATAAGACCAGACAGCTCTCTCTTTCTTTCCCCTAATTAATGATGGCTTACAGCATCGGGGTGTGGCCGGGTGCACTCCTTTTCTGAAGCCCTGTTTGATGGCTCCGGGATCCAGGCATTGCATCAGTAGCTCAGGTGTGCTGCAGTTCCCGGGAAATGTGTTGCTTGTGTAATTCTGCATGGTCACATGGACCACGCTTCTCCAGGGAGCCCACATGCATCATCTTGCCTGGATAGGAGAAAGCCCAAGGCTTGCCTCATCCTCAAGGACAATAGATGAATGGCTTTGACCATCACACTAAAAAGAGCTCAATGTAAAACTGCTTAAAAAGAAAGCGCAGGAACGCCCAGAGTCCCTTCACTTAAAATGTTTGCTTCCTTCCTGCTGTGTGTGCATCTGTGAGTACACACACACACACACACACACACACACACACACACACACACACACACACGAACATACCTATATAACCATTCCTATCAGCACATACCTGTGAATAAACACAACAGTATGTTCTCTACAGAGGTCTGCTGCTTGTTCCTTGCCACCTCTTAGCAAGTCACGAGCACTCACCCAGTTAGGAACCATTCACCTTCCCAGGGGCTTCACAGATCTTGGTGGCCTGATGGCCATCCTGGTTGTTTTGAGGCTTCCTTGTCACTTCTTGGCTGGGACTGTCTTGGATAGGCAGTTTCAACTTTCTGTAGCACTGCTAGATTGCTCTCTGGATCTCAAACCGCCTCGCATCCCTGCTGGGAGGACCTCTCTCTCCAGACCGGGAGCACATGCCACACTAGAACCCACCAGCCGATCCCCCAGAATGCTCTCTTCCTTTAACATGGACTTTCATAAGTATTATCTATGCAAAGATGACTAATTTCTCCCTGCAAACATATAGGCAAACAGACAAATGGTGACAATGTATCTGTTGGCTTTTATATTTTCTCTTGTAGCCAACCCCTTTTGTTCTGACCCAAAAACAGCCAAAGAAACAAACCCAACCAAACCAAAAAACAATCATAGTCCCACAATTCCTAGCTACTAAGTTACTCAAAGGCATAGCTTACCAAATCTGTATGCTTAGGTAAAAGAAAGAGTTTTCAACTTGGGTCCCTAGTATTGTTCCACTAGGATTCAAACCCAGTGCCTCACGATACTACGGAATCTTGTTACCACTGGGCTGAACCCCAAACTCTTAAACTGAAATATTCTTACACCTGCATGCATATGTGGGGTGTGTGTATACAGATGTGTGCCTGTTTGCATGTGTGTGGTTATGAGTTAAGGTTGATGTTTAGATTCTCCCTTCCTCATTCTCCACTTTGTTCATGGAAGTAGAGCCAGTCTTTAGACAGACTCTGTGACTTGCTGGTCTGGCTAATCCAGCCAGCCCACTGGCTTGTAAGGATGCCCCGGTCTCCACTTTCTGAACATTGCAAGTTAAAGGCAATTACCACAGCAACTTGGCATTTACATGGGTTCTGGGGACCCATGTCCCCATGAATGAGTGCTGGTCCTTATATCTGAACAGCAAGCACGTTGTCTACTAAGCCATGTCTCAAGCTCTCTATAATCCAGATAATTAAGCATTAAGTGTTTCATTTCATAACTGTCTATTGAGCACCCAACCACGCTGGCCTCACCATATCTTTAGCATTCCATCAGGGAAACAAACAAACAAACAACAAAACAAAACAGATCTAAAAAAGATCTCTTCTTATGTGGCGGATGGTTCCTACCAGTCCTTGTCTGTCTGTTAGGGTGGGGGTGGGAGTGGAGGTTAGTGATGGCTGCCTTACAAAAGTCCACTATAGCCTGGGGTAGGGCTGAAGACCTGAGATCCCAGGGTCCCCACCCAGGGCTCTGACGGAGGTCCACAGAATTAATGGCAGGCAGATGAGACTATGGAATGGCCCTCACTCCTGATGACCATGTAGTCACAGGCCAGGACCAACCAACAGTGCCTCCGAAGAACCAGAGCTTTTTATCTGGACAGGAAGATGGACCCTGAGGTATCCGCTCTCACATCAGTACACAGAGCCATCACCACCTCAACAGTCAAACCACACAGCTGCGTGCTTCCTCCAGGTAGGTCTCCAAGGTCTCCTTGGATCCCAGGATCCCCAGGCCATCACCAGTATGACTGTGCTCTAACTGGGAAGGCATAACCAAGGGGAAGCTAGTCTTCGAGGTCTCAGGACCTTACTCCAAATGGCGATTCAATGGAGCCAAGTCATGTGTGTCCATATCCCCCCAGCCTGGCAGTGGTCATGTGCAGAGGCCGGAGTCATGCCTGAGCCACCAAGGACATGGCACACTGACACACTGACGCACTGACACACTGACACACTGACATAGGGCAAGGTGTCCCATAGGGAGCGCTGTGCTGGAGACTGAGGGATGTCGTTGAGGTGGTGATGGGCAGGCATAAGGTCTCACTCAGTGCTTCGAGGGACAGTCACGAGGTTCCAGTGGCTGCTGTTCCTATTCACCGGTGGTTGGCAGCCCTACGATGTTCCCTGTGTGTGTGCTCTCAGCATTAATCCCTCACTGGATGAATAGCTGGAAAGTATTTCCTTTCTGTTTGCAGCCTGGCTTTGTATCCCACCATCTTTCTCTTTGTGGTACAAGAACGTCTTGGCTTGATGTTGCCCCGTCTGTCTGCTCTTTACGTTTTCTTTTAAGTTTACTTATTTATTTAAGGGGCGGGTGAGATGGTTCACCGTGATTAAAAGCACCGGCTGCAGATGCTGACAAATAGGATGTGGAAGCTCAAAGCCACCGATTAGAGGGTCACAGGGACCCCGGTGGAGGAGTTAGGGGCAGGGCTGAAGGAGCTAAAGGGGCCTTATCGGGCACCCATGGGAGGGGAGGCCATCGGTCCTGTGAAGACTTGATGCCCCAGTGTAGAAGAATGTTAGGGAAGTGAGGCGGGAGTGGGTGGAGGAGCACCCTCATAGACACAGGGTAAGGGGGGATGGGGTGGGGGGTTTGCAGAGGGGAAGCTGGGAAATAAAATAACATTTTAAATGTAAATAAATAAAATATTCAATAAAAAAAAAAGCACCGGGTGCTTTCCAGAGGTCCCGGGTTTGATTCCCAGCACCCACATGGCAGTTTACAACTGTATGTAGCTCCTGTTCCAGGAGACTCTGATGTCCTCTTCTGGCATCCATGGGCACCGCGCGTTCATGGTGCACAGGCACAAATGCAAGCCAAACAGCCGGGCACAAAAGATAAAAGCAAATCTTTAAAAACATTAAACATCCTCTCTCTCTCTCTCTCTCTCTCTCTCTCTCTCTCTCTCTCTCTCTGTGTGTGTGTGTGTGTGTGAGAGAGAGAGAGAGAGAGAGAGAGAGAGAGAGGTAAAGCCCAGATAACAGTGGGGAGTCTGAGGTACCCCAGGGAGCTGTCTAGCGCTGTTTGTTTCCACTTAGCAGCTTAACTTACACCTGCACATGCTTGACTGATTTGAGTCACTTTATAGAAGTAATGTCGACTTCAGGATGACTCTGGCACAGCTCCAATTTACTCTCAGATAACTGTCAGCCTTGCAGAGAGCCCAGAACTACGGGATACACACAAGGGTATCCTGTTGCTCTCAGGCAAGGTTCCCTGTGGCCTGGCTTGCCTTCCGATGTCCCTTATGGTTGAGCACCAAGTGGAGGAAAATGGAAGGCTTAGGGGGAAAAGGAAAGTAGTGGGGGTGGGGCACTGGTTGCACTTCTGGCTGCCTGTGAATGCATTCCTACTACATGGCCAGCTTGCTGGGGAGAGGGAAGTGGCAATGTGACTGACTGTACCTCTGGGTGTTCATGAATACATGCCCACATGGCTGGCCCTTGTCACTCCCTGAAAAGCTTGCCCTCCTCTACCAACAGGCACAGATGTCCCAGGCTGATGAACACAAGGCACTATGGACAGAATGTATTGGAGTCGGATGTGGGTTTCTAGAGCTGTCCAGACAGAACCAGCCGATGCCAACATCCCTGCTGACAGATTGCTCTGTCCTGGTCTATGGCGCCTGACCTTGCTGAAGTCCAGGGTCCTTTGAGAGCTAGTCAGGGGGACCTTTTCATGATCTGAGCTAAGTTTGCCTTTCCCCAAATCCACCCAACTCAGAATTTCCCCTGAATAAGCCACTTAAGTAACTGATAGGAGCGGGGAGATTTTTCTAAACGAGACAGACTCTTGTTTCTCCCTTAGCTATCAGATTACTAAAACACTGTTCCCAAGGAAATGGAGTACCCCCAGAAATCTCCTTCTGAAGTGAGGAAGAGACTGAAGCCTGGCGTCAGCTAGAGGAACTTGGCTCCTGGGACGATTCCCCACAGTTCTAATCACCTTGCGGGCAGGCTGGCGTCAATGACAGAGTGCAGGGCCACCCTTTGACCCAGATTGTGTAGCTGTGAGTATCCCCTGCCTTCTATAGAGCCTAACCCTCCTGCCAGGACCCTGAAGATTGACTAGGGGCAGAGGGGTTGTCATGGAAATATCTTTGTTCCTTTTCCCAATGTGGCTTTATTGACAAACATCTCCTTCTCCCTTTCACTGTGGCCTGCCTCTTGAGTTGGCAAACTAAAATGGCAGAGAGTCTGCCATTCGGGTTGCCAGGGCCCAGGCTCTGACCTGAACAACTCTGGTGACCACCATACAGACTTATTTCTGACTCAACACAGCCTCAGAGATGGGCTGGGCCAGCCACAGGAAGGACTTACCGTGAAATCGCACCCAATGTGGAGGGAAGGTCTTGGGTTTTTGATCTGCTGTGACAAGGGAGGGAGAGGGGTTGGTGTGGGTCACAGCCATGGCACTACTGGTTCAGAGTAGTCGGTTAACTGTAGAGTAAAGCCTTCCGGGAAACAGAAGGAACCCATCACTGTGAATACGTGACCACTGGATGCTGGGGCTCCCAGTCGCTCTGAAGAAAGATTATCGAGTAACCACATAGAGGCCTACCTCCAGGCTGACTCAGAGAAGCAAAACTGTTCCAAGCCGTCTGGTGAGATCCGAGCAGAAATAAATCCCTGACGCTTCTATGCCTGCGTCCACGCTGCTGCTGAGATTACAGATGTGCACCACCACCCTAGGCTTAGTCCAAGCTGAGGATCCAACCCAGGGCTTCCTGCAGCCTGGGTCCTATTCCCAGTTAAGCTGTGAAGTCTATAGCATTGTTAGCTGTCAGGATGAAGGTACACAGCTGTAATCTCAACGGCTGGGTGGCGGGGGTGGGGGCTGAGGCAGGAGGATTGCTTAAGTGCGGGAGTCAAGGAAGTAATGAGACTGTCTCAAAAAAAAAAAAAAAAAAAAAACAAATAAAAAGGAAAACGACACAAAATGAAAGCACACTGAAAGTTGCCAAACCTCAAAGCACACTACGGAGTTGCTATGCTGGAACACCGTGTTTCGGTGATGAAGAAGGACTACTTTTTTTTCAGTTTCTTCTCCTCCCTCTCCCTTTCCTCCTCCTTCTCTTTTTCCTCCTCTTCCTCCTCCTCCTTCTTCACAGTCTGTCTGGAACCAATGCTTTTGTACAGCACAGTAGGCGTGGATTTTTTACAAAGATTCCGTCCCCACTTGGATGGAGCAGGACTATCCCGTCACACCTATGCTCTGAGTGTGTCTCTCAGCTGATCCCAATGACACCGTCAGGTGTCAGGTCCACAGGCCACGACGGCGCAGGCTGACTGCAGGTACAACACACCCTCCGGGCCAATTCCTATTTCAGACCTTAATAGTCATTCTCTTATTCCTTTAAGCAACATGGCTGTCAAACTATGAGCCAGGAAGTCTTCCCTCAGACCCTGTTTCCTGAGCCACCAAGGCCTGCACATGCTGTTCTTACAGGTGACGTGTGCTGAGAGTTACGGGCCTTTACTGAAGTTCCTCGGAGAGCTTGGGCACCAGGGATGTTCCTGTGGTTACTGATCCTTCCTTCCTTCCTTCCTTTCCTTCCTTCCTTCCTTCCTTCCTTCCTTCCTTCCTTCCTCCTGTCATCTTCATCCTCCTCTTCTGCCTCTCCCTCCTCCTTCTCTCCCTCCTCCTCTTCCTCCTCCTCCTTCTCTCCCTCCTCCTCTCCTTCCTCCTTCGATATTTTCTCCCTGCCACATCTTTGGTGCTATGAATGAAACCCGGTGCCTCTTGCTTCCTGGCAAGCTGGACCACTGAGCTCCACGCCCAGCCCAGCCCAGTCCCCTGAGTTTTAATCATTTAAGACCTTCGATATTATGTATAATCTGAACAGGAAGGTCCCTGGGCTCCGTATCCCATGAGATCTTCTGATGTAATAGACTGGGCAGGGCCTTTCTAAGAGTCCCTGTGCCTACCCATGCAAGGCTCTTCCCCCACACCAGGGCGAATACTGGGGGCCCATTCTCTCTTGGACTTTTTTTTCTGTCTTCCTTCCACAGATTCCTCCCCTACGCAGCTTCTCTCAGAGCTTAGTTACTATCATCGGCTTTCTGCCAAACACGTAGTTTTTTTTTTCCCCTCTGAAAAAAATGAATGCACAAGCAAACGTTTCAAAAACCAGTGAAGCACATCATCGTGGAGTGAAGTTTGACACGATGATGTCTGTAGTCTCAGCAGCCCATACCCACCGGCCTGGAGGAGTCTGTCCAGTGTGGTGGCAGCTAGACAGAGTGCTCCAGCCTCTCGGGAGGGTGTTAAGTCATTAGCTGACGCCCCGACAAGGTCTGTTTGTCCAGCCATGTGCTGTCCTGTTGTGGTGTGAGGTTAAGATGATCCTGTAAAACACAGTGGGCCGTGTTCCGTGTCTTGCTTTCTGGAACAGTTTGGGTAACTGGTCTTCTCTTAACATTTGGCAGAGTTCTTGTGACGTCATCCCTTGGGCCGGAGTTCCCTTGGCTGGAAGGCCTGTGGCAACAGACTTCAGTTCTGCAAGGAACAAAGCGATCTTCAGATGTTCCTCCCTGTCTCGTGTCGTCTTTGGGAATTACACTCTGCAGCCAACTTGTTACTTTTACTAAACAAATTGCCAAATTGATTAGTATAATAAAAAATCTTAATATGTTAAATATCTGAGACATCCAAGCAATAGTTGGTCCCTTACTTTTTGAAAATGTTTATTTATTCTATATAAGTACACTGCAGCTGTCTTCAGACACCACCAGAAAGGGGCATCAGATTCCATTACAGATGGTTGTGAGCCACTATGTGGTTGCTGGGAATTGAACTCAGGACCTCTGGAAGAGCAGTCAGTGCTCTTAACCACTAAGCCATCCCTCCTGGCCTGGTCCCCTACTTCTAAGGTTTCTGTTTGGTTGCTGTTGCTATTTCTCTCGATCAGCTACAACTTTCTTCATTTTTCCTCATCTGTAAATTAAGATTTAGCTTTGTACTTTTTCAAATGTTTGTTTTCTAGCTGTCAATTTATTTCATGCCATTTGTGTGTGTGTGTGTGTGTGTGTGTGTGTGTGTGTTTCTTTCTGTGCACCTAGGGTGTTGTTTCTTAGGTGCATTATTTTCTGAGGCAAGTCTCTCACTGGTCTGGAGCTCACTGAGTAGGATCTGCTGGCTGGCCGGCCGTCAGAGGCACCGAGATTCTCCTGGCCCCACCTTCCCGCTAGCCACTATACCTGGATCTTTGAAAACATGGGCTCTGAGAACTGAATTCAGCTAATTAGATTATCAAGTGAGAAGTCTTCGACCAATGAACTTCCTCCGCATTCTGTTTATTAAGTCCTAATTGGAAGCAGAGCCCCCTTTGTGTGACTTTGGATATTTGAAATTATTTAAGATTTACGCTGTAACACACAGTCCGTCTCAGTGAGTCTCTCACGAGAAGCCCAATAGTGCCGTCCCCACAGCAGCCGGGCTCTCGGCCGACGCACAGTCCACTCTTGGTTGCTGGTGGTTTTCCTAATTGACTGTCAGATTGCTGAGAGAGGAGAGTTAAGTCTCACCGTGATGGTGGCACTGATCTTTACAACCAACTAAGCAAGAGCACCTTTGGTCTGACAAGTGGTGTCTGTGGAAATCCTAGCTCACGGACACTTACTGTTGAAATACAGTGCTGTCTGTGCTCCAGAACAAGATACCCCCGCCCCAAGTCAGTGTTATATTGAGAGTCTAGCTGCAACAATCAACCAAAAGAAGACAAGGCTGGGGGCTGGAGAGATGGCTCAGCGGTTAAGAGTACCTGACTACTCTTCCAGAGGTCCTGAGTTCAATTCCCAGCAACCACATGGTGGCTCACAACCATCTGTAATGGGATCTGATGCCCCCTTCTGGTGTGTCTGAAGACAGCTACAGTATACTTATATATATATATAAATAAATACATCTTTATAAAAAAAAAAAGAAGACAAGGCTGTAAAAAAAAAAGCAAACACACCGACAAAGAATTATAACATTATTTCCTTTATTATTTACTTATATAGAAAACCTCCTCAAAGACTCTTCAAATCTCTACTTGCTTATTTTTCAGAATATAAAAATTAACGGCATATTTACGCACACGCAGCAAATCATTAGAAAACAAAAATAAAAAATAAAATCCCAACCACAGTAAGCCCCAGTAAAATGTTTTAACACATGCGTAAGGGGAAGTTTGAGATAACTACAGAACAACGCTACCTGTGAAAGGCATTGAATACTTCGGAGAAATGTGTTCCGAGTCTCACTTGGTTGGGAGGCAAAATAGGGCAAAAACCATAGGCTGTTCTCAAAGTAAACTAGATCCTATGCAAACTTGGAGAATAGTTCAGCACAGTTCTGGGGAGAAATTGAGAAGTTAATTCTCAGAGTGGCTTGGAACGACAAAAGGAGGCTGATGTCAAAGCAATTTAAAAATGTTGTGGGACTGATGCTGGCACCACCTGGTCCCAGATTTCTTTCAGCAGCACACTAACGGCAAGATGACGTTTGAATGAGAGGATGGGCATGCGAGCCCACTGGGCATCACAGTCAGAGGGTCGAAGCCAGCTGGTGTCCCCAGATCAGAGTGGGATGGGGTGGGGTGGGGGTGGGGGTTGGGGTGGAGGTGCGTGTCCGGTCAACCTTTCTTTACTTCGTTCAAATTCAAATTCACTCAAAATGATCACAGACGTAAAACTCTTAGAAGACAAAAAGGCCTTTGTGATCTTGAATAAGCAGACTCTGTCTGTGGGCATGTGTGTGCATATCTGTGCATGTGTGTGCATGAGTGTGCATGTGTGTTCATGTGTGTGTGCATGTTTGTGTGCATGAGTGTGCATGTGTGTGCATGTGTGTGCATGTGTTTGCATGTGTGTGTGCATGGGTACATACCCGTGTGAGTGCATTTGAAGGCCAGAGGAGAAGGCAAGGGAGCCGGGCTTAGAAACCTGTGTAGACATGCCAAAGCATGTCAGCACTAGGGATCTGAACTCAAGTTCTCCAGCTTGCTCAACAAGCGCTCTCTTACCCCAATCTATTTCTCCAGCCCACACTTTCTATTTACACAGTACACAAAATTGATAAAATTATTTTTTTCCCAAAATGTAAATTCTTTTTTTTAAAAAAATTAATCGTTCCATTCGTTTACATCTCAAATGATATCCCAGTTCCCGGTTACCTCCACCCCACCCCCATCCCACATCTGCCCTCCCCCCTCCCCTTTGCCTATGAGGGTGCTCCCCCACCCACCCCCACTCTCCTGCCCCACCGCTCCAGCATCCCCCTACTCTTGGGCATCAAATCTCCCCAGGACCAAGGTCCTCCCCTCCCATTGCTGTCAGGCAAGGCCATCCTCTGCTACATACATATTTGGAGCCATGGATCCCTCCAGGTACACTCCTTGGTTGGAGGTCTAGACTCTGGGAGAACTGGGTGGTCAGGCCAGCCTATGTTGTTCTTCCAATGGGGTTGCGATCCCCCTCTGTTCCTCCAGTCCTCCCACCAGCACCTCCTTCAGGGCCACTCACCCATCTCAAAGTTTTGTTTTTTTGTTTTTTGTTTTTTTTTGTTTTTTGTTTTTTTGTTTTTTGTTTTTTGTTTTTTTAACCCAGAAATGTTTCTGTCCAAAGGAAGAACAGGGACAAAAATGGAACAGAAATGGAAGGAAGGGCCAACTGGGGACAGCCCCATCTGAGGATGCATCATGCCTGCAGACACCAAACCCATCTCTGTTGCCGTGGTTAAGAGGCCCTGGCTGACAGGAACTTAGTGCGGTGGTCCCTTGGGAGTTCAGGCCAGCAACTGACCTATGCGGACACGGATGCTTGGAGCCAACCATCAGACTGAACTCAGGGAACAAAATGTAAATTCTTAAATCTTCAGATGACACTCTTAATGCCGGGCGTATGGAAGCTGGATCAAGGCTCAGGAGTTGAGAACACTCGATGTTCATTTGAAGGCTGTGGGCTCAGTTCCCAGTACTGACACTGTGCCTCACAACCACCTGTAGCTTCAGTTCCAGGAGATCTGAAGCCCTCCACTGACCTCCAAGGGCACCAGGCACACACACACACACACACACACACACACACACACACACGGTTAACAGACATACATGTAGCCAAAACACTCACACACAAAGACTAGAGATAAATATTTTTAAAAAGTTGGGCGCGTGCTGCTGGGCAAGCCTGCAGGTTCAGCCAGCGCTTTCAAGATGGTTGGGAGCAGATCTGAAGTAGCAGACCAACCTGGGCTTTGTAGGGAGGGAGTTGATGTTTAAAAAGGGGAAAGTTAAGAAAATGGGAATGGCCAATAGGATGTTTAAAAAATGTATTCGTGGCCCTGGTGTCTGAGGAGTCACTTGTAACCACTGTGTGCAACTGACACTTAAAATTTAAAAGGCAGAAACTGCTATCAGCAAGTGGACAAATTATTTGAACAGTCAGTTTGTCAAAGATGATCTACACATGGCCAACAGAGACCCGAGGGTATCTCTTGCTGCTTGATGCTGTTACCCGGAACAAGCAAACAGGGCTACAGTGAGCTGCCCCTGCACTTTGCTGGGTTGGGAATACAGGCCACCAGCAGCAGCCCGTCCTCCTGTTGGACTGTATGTGCTACAGACACAAGAAAAGTATTTGTGGCCGTTTCCTAGAGCTGAGCATGCATATCTACTAGATGACCCAGTTTCCCCGCTCCCTGGTCTTTGCCAAAAATAAACAGAATGCATGCTTACACGAAGACCTGTGGACAAATGCTCAAGAGTAGCTTCCTTTGCAATAGCCCCACATTGGAAACACCCGGAAAACATCTACCAGCAGGCAAGTGGATAATTACTTCCTGGTACGTTTACATGGAGGACTACTACTCAGGAATAAACAGAAACGAAGGACGTAGGTTTGGGGGCACAGGCCTAGGATGCCAGCACCGGGAGGCAGAGGCAGAAATAGAGGTTCAGGGGTTCAAGGCCAGCCTCAGCTACACAGCGAATTTGAGGCCATCTTGGGCTACGCCAGAACCAAGTTTTGAGAATAAATAAGTATTGAATTATGAATACATATATACATCAGGAAGCAGTCACCAACTACGCTCTGATGAAACTAGATAAAAGAGAGTATATAGCCCTTTTTTTATTAGCTCTGGTTTGCAACCCATGGCGGGCAGCGTTTTCCCAAGCCTCCTGGAGTTACTCCCAGGCCTGAGATTTTGAAGATTAAAAAGCTGTTTATCAGGTGTCCTGCTTGATTCCTATTGTCTACTGACACAGCCCAGAGTCAAACAGGAGGAGGGAAACACAGTGGTGAAGAGTTGCCCCCATCAGATTAGCCTGTGGCTATGCCTATCAGGCATTTTCTTGATTGCTAATCCATGTCAGAGGGCTCAGCGTGCTGTGGACCGCAGGTGCCCTAGACACGAGGCTGTGTGAGCAAAACTAGCTGAGCTTGAGCCACAGAGGAAACCAGGAAGCCGTGCTCCTCCGTAGTGTCTCCTCCAGGTTCCTGCCTTGAGATCCTACTCTGAGTTCTTTCAAGTGACCTGGAAACGTAGGCTGAAATAAACCTTTTCCTCCCCAGGTTGCTTTGGACTGTGGTGTTTAAACCAGGGAGATCCTCTGATGGACCTAAGATCACCAGTAAAGAATGATCCAGGACCCGGGCAGAAGAGGAAAGAGAATCGTTAGCCGCAAAGGGGATTGTGCAGCTGAGAGAGATGGGAGGAGCTTACAGAGTTGTAAAGGAAGGGAGCAGCTTGCTCTTGTCTCTGGGCTGTTTGCCCTGGGTCGGTATCTGCCTGTTCTTGTCTCTGGGCTGTTTGCCCTGGGTCCGTATCTGCACAGATAGGGGTGTTTTGCTACCTCAAGGAGCAGTAAAATTTGCAAGTTGTCTTTCTCGAGAATGGCCACCTGGGATAAGGCACCATGAGGTCTTTGGGTGTTGGACTCTGAGTGTTTATACAAGCTATCACACGTGGTTGGGTGTGTTTGTGTGTGCGAATGTGTGTGAGATCGGAGGACCACTTAGGTTGGGTTTCCTCTTCTTCTATGCTAAAGAGGATCTGTCTTTCTGTTGTTCACTGTTGTAAATACACCAGCCTAGCTGGCCTATGACCTTCTGAGTATTCTCCTGCCTCTGACTCCCTTCTCTCCATAGGAACAGGGGGATTGCAGATGTGTGCTACTGCACTCAGCTTTACATGGGTTCTGGGGGCTTGAACTTGGGTCCTCATCCTTGCAGAGCAAGCGCTTTGCACACTGAGCCATCTCTCTAGCCCCTACCATTCATCTCCCAAAAGACAAGTTTCTTCTGGCTGGTTACAGAAAGAGACATAAGAGAGATTTGAGAGAGGACACCTGTGGCTGGCTTTGAGGTGGAGATGGGACAAAGACCTGAGTCAAAAAGACCTCCAGGAGCTGAAAACAGTCTCTGGCCCATAGGCAGTAAGAAAAGAGGAATCTAAGGGCCTGAATCTGGCCATCAGTACCAATGGCCTGGAAGTGGTGTCTCCCCTGAGTCGCCAAATACAAGCATTTGACTTTGTCCTTGTGATACTCTGGGCAGAGAAGCTAATTGACCCACTTGGACTTCTGACCCACAGAACTCTGGGATAATACATGGGTGTTGCTGAAGAACTACAGGTTGTTATGTGGGGGAAAAAGGTTTATTATTTGTTATGGAGTGATAAGGGCTGAATAAATAGCTTTGAAAATACAATCTCAGCCATAAACTGTCCCTTCCCATTTTTTATTACTGTTTCCTAGAAAAATGAGTCGTATTTAATTTTCAAAAACAAAAAAATCATTATGTGTGTCTGTGCTAATACGCTCTCGAGTGTGTGTGCCGTGGTATGGGTGTTGAGGGCAGAGGACCATGTGGGTCCCAGGGATAAACTCAGGTCATTAGGTATGACAGTAAGCTCCTGTATCCATGAGCCACTTCCCTGGGTCCTCAATCTTTCTTTAAGTTCTGGTTGTGAGTAAGCTTGTGCGTGCATGTGCATGCGTGCACGCCTGCATGGACCTATAACTTGTGTGCACGTGAGTGGCTACACATGGGCGCAGGTGCACATAGAGGCCAGAGAATGTTATTTCTCAGGGCAGCCGTTCACGTGTTTGTTTATTTTGAGATAGGGTTTCACTAGGTAGACCACGCTGGCCTTCAACTCACAGACATGCTACCTGCCTCCCTGTCTTGCCCACGCTGAGATTAAAAGGATACACTGCTATCCTGGTGTCTTAGTTAGGGTTTTACTACTGTGAGTGGGTACCTGACCAAGGCAAGTCTTATAAAGGACAACATTTCATTGGGGCTGGCTTACAGGATCAGTGGTTCAGCCCAGTATCATCAAGGCAGCACCCAGGCAAGCATGGTGGACCATATGAGCTGAGAGTTCTCCATTTTCATCTGAAGGCAGCTGGTGGAAGACTGATTTCCAGGCAGCTAGGATGAGGGTCTTAAGCCCAGGCCCACAGTGACACACCCACTCCAACAAGGCCACACCCACTCCAACAAGGCCACACCTCCTAATAGTGCCACTCTGGGCCAAGCATCACACCTGGCTTCAGTTTTGGTTTTTGTTTGTTTGTTTGTTTGTTTGTTTGTTTTTGAGATAGACTCTTAGTGGCCTGGGACTCACTGATGCTCCCAGGCTGACTTCCTAGTGCTGGCACTAAGCAGGGGACCAACTGTGTGTGGGCCTGACTCAGTTTCCTTTTTTTGACATGGATTCTGGAGATCAAACTCAGGTCCTCGTGTTTGCATGGTCACTTTTGCCAAGCTGATGGGATTTTTCAATTGCCTGTTACTTTGATTAGGTTATCGGGTCTGGGGAGACTCACCCTACATGTGGGTGATGCTGTTCAGGGGGCCGGGATCCCGGTTGAAAGAGAGAGGAAGAAGCAAGCTGAGTGCCAGCTTGTGTCAGTCTGTCTGTCCTGACTGTGAACATACTGCGACAAGCTAACTCAGGCTCCTGCGTCAAGGGACCATGCTGTGACACAGAGAGCCAGAGTAGCCCTTTCTTTCCAAAGTTGCTTTTGTTGAGCTTTTTGTTGAAGCACTGAGGCAGTAACCCACAGACCCAGCAGGCAGTTCACTCACTGAGCTCTACCCCAGCCCGAGCTCTCTACTTCCAGGCCCCTTCAAGAATTCAGGTAAATCCTCCTGTCCTACCTTCTAACTACTTGGAGTATGGCCTATGGCCAGTAGCGGGCATTAGGTCTCTCTGAAGATTCAGAGTGTAGCTTTGTAGAGTTTAAACAGCAGCAGCAGCAGCAGCAACAACAACAAAGATGAAACACACACTATACCACTGAAGAAAATGCCTCTCACTCCCCAGTAACCACTCAATGCCTACGGACTCTGAGGGATGGCAGAGCCTTGGAATGCCTACTCCCTCTTAACTACCACAAGTAAAGCAGATCTCCGATGCGGGTGTTCTGCTGTGGAGGAGGAGTTTTAACATCCACCTTCATATCCCTGTTGGTGCTGTGGTGAGACTACTCCATAAATACAGAAGAAGGGCAACCGTAGCCACCACATGGGCAGAGCATCCGCTGGCTTCATCCTGGGATGCTGATAGTGGCAGGCTTGGTATTTAGTGCACTGTGCAGTTTTTCATGTCATTTAAGGAGAGGATGTTCTTCCTCCTTCCCTCCTTCCCTCCCTCCCTTGCTCCCTCCTTCCCTCCTTTCCCCTCCCTCCTCCCTCCCTCCTTCCCTCTGTCCTTCCCTCCCTCCCCTCTGTCCCTCCCCTCCCTCCCCTCTGTCCTTCCCTCCCTCCCTCTGTCCCTCCCTCCCTCCCTCCTTCCCTCGCTTCCATTCATTCTTTTCCTTCAGAGGCAGAGGTGACACAGATCTTGGAAGGCTCATCTGTGAAGCCGGTCTGTTTCCTACTGCTCACAGTCACAGGACATCTCAGGAAATTCAGAACATCACATGTTCCAGGCTTCCTGAATCAGACTCCACATCTTAACAAGATTCCCCAAACAATTCATGCACGTGTTGTAGCGCGTTGTAGTGGACCCCCGACATGGACAGGAGCCAATCCGATGCAAATCGCATCAGGGCCTTTATTCGAGCTAGTTCCGGTCTCTCAGCCCACCACTGACATGCGTGAGTGACAGTTTTGGTGGAGAGGCGTGCCGAATATCTATAGGGTGAGGCTTTATAGAAAGCAACAGGCAAGGTGAGTGTCTTGAGCCTTGCAAGCATCTCATTGGAGAGCTCCTGTAGCTGTTAACATAATTGAATGTTGCTGGGACTTCCGCTTCCCTCTGCATTGGTGGTCCTTAGGCAGGGGGTGGGCTTGTTGGGGATTAACCTGGAAACGCTGGATTATTGGGGAGAAATTAACCTGGAGATGCTGGTCTGTTGGGGTTAGCCTAGAAACTGGAGCTAGGCTCTGGGTTTGTTGGAGGGTAACTTGGAAACTAATGTTAGGTACCAGGCTGTAGTTTACCCAAGTTTAAGTTCTCTGAAATGGAGCCTGAACATAAAAGGTTTAGTTCTGGGCTGGAGAGATGGCTCAGTGGTTAAGAGCACTGACTGCTCTTCCAGAGGTCCTGAGTTCAATCCCCAGCACCTACATGGTGGCTCACAACCATCTGTAATGGGATCTGGTGCCCTTTCTGGTGTGTACAGTTACAGTGTACTCAAATACATAAAATAAACAAATCTTTAAAAAAAAAAAAAAAAGGTTTGGTTCCCTAATTGTCACCTTTGACAGTTACTTTCTGCTCAGGTACACTTTTCTCTGAATGAGGAGGGTGTAGAGACTGCGTACATGCATTTTTTGCGGGTGTAGTATGTGGTGTGTACTTGCTGGTGAGGCTATGTGCATGCGGATGCACAAGCACATGAGTTCATGTGGGGAGGCCCAAGGCTAGTGTTTTCCACCTTTATGTATTTAGTGAGGTCCTTGCTCTCACTGGACCTGAGGTTCACTGATCCAGCTGATAGCCAATAAGGTCTGGAGATCTGGTTTTCCAATTCCCCCAGTGCTAAGATACGTGCAGCCCCGTCCTGATTTTCACACAGGTTCTGGGATTTGAACTTAGTTCCTTGTGCTTGCAGGACAGGCACTTTTTTTTTCCTACTGAATCATCTCAGATATGTGTACTATTAGGGATTCCTAGGGGGTGTCACAGTATAATAGGGGCAAGAACCTTCGTCTACATGAGGGATCCTTACTTGAGTTTGCCGGCTGTGAGCCCTGTGTTGTCCTGGTTGAGCCAAAGTCATCCAGGAACTCACTTTCTGGTTGTTCCATAGCTCCAACTCTGTTGCTGTATCTAGAAGCAAGGGACACCTTCCTCTACATTCTCTGAAAGTCCGAGAAGTTTCTGGAAGGTGTGACAAGGATTCTGACTCCGGCTTGCTCTGTGGCTTATGAAGAGTTGAGCCTTGCGCTAAGGAAGGTGAGGCTCTGGTGTTAACAGGAAGGCGGCTTGTTGGAAAGGAATTGTCGAACCCACCAGAAGCATGCTTTATTTAACAAGTTCTTGTGTAAGGTGTTCTCTGTGAGGGCCTTTGCTTGGACAACTTATAGCCATGTGCTCCTAAATTTCCTATCGCCTTCCTTCTTGATTTCCTTCATAGAGGCTCAGTTTCTGCCCATGGTAGAGTCGGTGTTAGGCCTCTTGGTTTGAGGCTTGTCTAGTGTACATAGACTACCCTTCCCAAGGGTACATATGCAAGGCCGTGGTTCTCAACCTTCCTAATGTTAGGATCCTTTAATATAATTCTTCACGATGTGGTGACCCCCAACCATGAAGTTATTTTTTGCTGCTACTTCATAGCTGTAATTTTTCTACCTTTATGAACCATAATGTAAATATTTGTGTTTCCCCATGGTCTTAGACAACTCCAGTGAAGGGTCCTTCAAGCACCAAAGGGGTCAGGACTCACAGGTTAAGGACCCCTGGTGCAAGGGATCAGTTCTCTTTGTTGTCTGTGGTGCTATGCTATGCCCATGTTTTTGAGGCAAAGGAAGGTTGGGGAAGGAGACACAGTGTGGAGAGAAGCCTGCTGGAGGGTAAGAGAGACATGTGGCCAGGAGAGGATGGAAAAGCAAAGTCGGGGCTTGAGGAGGGTAGAAGAAATGTGGCCTCACGGGGTTGACACGAGCAGAGCAGAGCAGAGCTGAGTACTTCTGACATAGTCTTTGGTGATCTGATGAACATCCTCAGGACACAGGGGTCGGCACCCAGTCCGCAAAAGGGGTCGATTCTTCCAACCATACCCCACCACTCATGGGATGTTTATACTTAGTGTAGCATGGAAACTTCTAGAACGGCGTGAACGGCTTAGTAAGCAGTTCGATGTGGATGGGCACACTTCGGGGGCATGACCCTGTCCTGCCTGGCATATCCTGTCTAGAACTATATTCTGTCGTCTTCTAGTTCACCCTTCGGAGACAACCTCATGAACACAAGAACTAAGGGTGATTCCCGTATCACCCTTGCAAGTTGGACTTCCTTTGAGGGGGAGGATACTGGCTGACAAGAGGACGGGACACTTTGCTCCCACTCAGAGACTCTGAGCAAGTTGTGTGGGTCTGGTTTGCATTAGGGATGTGCTCTCAGCTCCTGCCGAAGGTAACCCTTTCCTGGTTTGGACTTACAGCCAGAGCCTGTCTTAGCTTATCTGCATGTGGTACGGTGTCTTCAAAGCAGTGCAGGCGGCAACATTTCCAGGTTCTCCGAAACCCCCCGCTCTAGGCTGACCGTGGCTCTCTCAAATTCACATGCTTATGTGTGGTAGGTATCTGTGTTCACCAAATGGTCATGTTTCTCACTGAAACGGAAGCTCATTGGCCGGACTACCTGGCAGTGAGCCCCAGGGGTCTATCTGCTCTGACTCTCCAGAATTGAGATCGCAGACCTATGCTGCCCCACCTGGCTTTTTATAACGGTGCTGAGGAGCCAAACTCAGGTACTCCTGACTAGGGAGCAAGCCTTTCACCCACTGAGCCTTCTCCCCAGCACATGTATGCTGAGGTCTTAACCCTGGTCTTAGGAAGCAGAATCTTGGCACTGGAGACATGGCTCAAAAGAGCACTGGCTGCTCTTCCAGAGGTCCTGAGTTCAATTCCCACCAACCACACGGTGGCCCACAATTATAATGGGGTCTGATGCCCTCCTCTGGCATGCAGGTGCACATGCAGACAGAGTACTCATACGTAAAAATTGATAAGTAGATTTTTAAAAAGGAAACAGAGCCTTTGAGAGGCCGCGTGGTGACACCTTGCGAATGGGAAAGAGGCCTCAGAGAGTTGACTCTGACTTCCCAGCATTGGGGTGGTGGTTGGAGTGGGGACGCAGTGGCGGAGAACGTCATGGAGTCAGGGAGTGGCCTGACTAACCCTAACCCTAATCCTTCTTGACACGGACTCTCCTAGCTCCTTGACTTTGTCCCTTCTCAGCTTCCGTAACTTGGCGCAAGGCACACTACTGTGGCTCACAAAGCCCTCCACCTCACACCACTCTGGACCAGGAGCCCAAACGGAGCAAGCTCTCCTGTCCTCTTCCGTGTGTCTTCATGTCACCGGTTACACCAGGCTGACGTCAAACCCTGCGCACTGGCAAGCTCCCTACTATAAAGTTTTCAGTCCCGTTAAACCAGCAAAGCCCTTCTTTTGCCATTTAATCAGGCACACTTCTTCAGGTTGCAGGCACTAGGGCTGGGGCACCTTGGTTGGGGTAAAGGAACCCCTTGATGGAGGAAGGCTGCCCCTCCCCCCAGCCTCTGTCGGAACGTCTATAAGGACCGACTCACTACGTGGGGGATGAGGCCACGCTGCTGTGCCACAGGGAATGTAAAATCCATAATTTGTCCAGATTTTTACTGTCCCAGAGGAGTGAAACAGTTGGTGGTTTCCCAGTGAGAAAATGACTAAGCTGCTGACCCTGATTCGCAGTGCTCCACACGGCTGGAACATGGAGATGTTTTCATGATGCCACGGTTCCTCAAAGACACCCTGGGCGTCCAGAGCCAGGTACTGCTAATCTGAGGGAACACTCAGGGGGCCTTTCAGCTGCACAAAGGCCAAGAGGTTCCCAACCCACGGGGGTCGTAGCATCCTCATATGTCTTAGCGGTAAGAGTCACTAAAGAGGCCAAACCCACAGAGCACAGTGCGGTCACAGTGCTGCAGAAAGGAAGGGGACAGCCAAGGTGAAGGAAACAGAAGTCTGTGGTTGACAGCAGTTTCAGTATGACCGACAGCATTTCGCTGGAAAAAACTAAGTTGTTATGCTTCAGTGCAGCCTGACAGTGTAAGAAACCAGCGGAAGCCCAAGAAGAAGGAAGACCAAAATGTGGATGCTTCGGTCCTTCTTAGAAGGGGGACCAAAATACTCACCGGAGATAGAGGGTGGGGTGGGGGCGGGGCTTGGGAGGAAGAGAGGAGGGGGAGGGGAGGCAGGGCAGGATCAGGTAAGAAGAGAGGAGACAGGGATGATATACAGAGGGTCAGGAATTTGAATAGAGGTATGTAGCAATGGGGATGGGGACTGGGGGTAGCCACCAGCAAGTCCCAGATGCCAGGAAAGCAAGAGGCTCCCAGGACACAACAGGGATGAGATTAGCTGAAATGACCAACTAAGGGGGAGAACCTGTAGAGACCATGTCCAGAGGTTAGGCAAGGCCCCCAGTTGGGGGATGGGGCCACCTACCCTTCTCAAAATTTCAACCCAGAATTGCTCCTGTCTAAAGGAAATACAGGGACAAAGAGTGGAGCAGAGACTGAAGGATAGGCCATCCGGAGACTGCCCCACCTGGGGATCCATTCTATATACAGATACCAAACCCAGTCACTACTGCTGATGCCAAGAAGTGCTTGGTGACAGGAGCCTGATATAGCTGTCACCTGAGAGGCTCTGCCAGAGCCTGACAAAAACAGAGGTGGGTGCCTGCTGTCAACCACCAGACTGAGAAATGAGGACCCCAATGGAGGAGTTAGAGAAAGGACTGAAGGAGCTGAAGGGGTTTGCAACCCCATAGGAAAAACAACAATATCAACCAACCAGCCCCCCCACCCCACCCCCAGAGCTCCCAGGGACTAAACCACCAACCAAAGAGAACACATGGAGGGACCCGTGTCTCTAGCTGCATATGTAACAGAGCATTGCTTTATCGGACATCAGTGGGAGGAGAGGCCCTTGGTCCTGTGAAGGCTCGATGCTCAAGTGTAGGGGAATGCCACGGCAGTGATGTAGGAGTGGTGGGTGGGAGGGGGAACATCTTTATAGAAGCAGGGGGAGGGGGATGGGAGAGAGGGGAACTGGGAAAAGAGATAACATTTGAAATGTATACATACATAAAAAAGAAAAAAAACCCTATATATTTTTTAAAAAGAAAGAAAAGAAAAGGAAAGAAAGAAAGAAAGACAGACAGACAGACAGAAACCAGCTGAGCTATGCTTAGGGACCCCTGGCATCACAGATGCTAAGAATGAGTGTGCATGCGTGTGCATGCGTGTGTGTGTGTGTGTGTGTGTGTGCGTGCGCGTGCATGTGCACGTGCGTGCTGGGGAGTAGGTCCCAGTTATCTGTTGGTGCCTTATAAGTCATTCCTGAGTGTAGAGGCTTAAGGCTGCCATATTTCCCTGACCCAGTTCTATGGGTGACCTAGGCCAGCAGGGTACTCTACTGGACTTCCAAGATCCATTGACAGGTAACTGACGGCAGGCCTCCCTGAAGTATCTGTCCCCAGGGTTGAGATATCAAACAGGATGTTGGTGGTCCTTTCAGCCATCGGGGCCTATCTCTTAGGTAGATGGACTTCTAAAATGAGAAAGTATCAGGTTTCTATAAAAGCCAAAGATTTCAAGCTTTGCAAACCATTCAGTCTCTCCATCCTTGACACTGGAGACAGTCACTGAGCAAAGAGGTGAGGTTATGTTCTAAGAAAATCATATTTACAACAACAGGTAGTGGGCTGGAGACAGCTCAAGGCCATAATCTGCCTCTCTCATCTTCCAGGCTGGCTCAGGTTAAGAGCAGTCACCCCCCCCCAACACACACACACCCAGGCCAGGCCCAGCTCTCTTCTCAGAGTGTGGGTTAAAGTGGGTCGCAGAGGTCTGTGGTATAGCTTAGTTGTCAGAATTCTTGCCTGGCAATGTATGAAGCCCTGAGTTCATTCCCTGCACTGTATATGGTGGTGTATGCCTGTCATTCCAGCAATTGTGAGGTGGATGCA
The DNA here is from genome assembly GCF_011064425.1 of Rattus rattus. Taxonomy (NCBI): domain Eukaryota; kingdom Metazoa; phylum Chordata; class Mammalia; order Rodentia; family Muridae; genus Rattus; species Rattus rattus. The sequence goes on along the minus strand of NC_046167.1, from coordinate 71,107,609 downwards.
GAAGGGTTAGAAGTTTAAGGTCATTCTTAGGTACATAACAAGTTCAAGGCCAGCCTGGGTTATGTAAGTCTCTATCTGTTAAGCAAGCACGCACACAAGCACGCAAGCAAGCAAGCAAGCAAGCAAGCAAGTCACAGGTTCTGCCCAGACACAGTGTCTCAGAAATATAGACAGGAGATTGTTTCCTATGTTCTCCTAGGTGCTGTCTGTGGCCCTCTAAAACACACCGACCAAAGACCAACCAGACAAAATAAACACATTTTGCTTAATAATGTAAGGAATATATGAATGTTTTGATTTGTTGTGAGATAATACAAGGAGGAGGAGGAGGAAAAGAAGAGGAAGAGGAGGAAGAGGAAGAGGAGGAGGAGGAAAAGAAGAAGAAGAAGAGGAAGAGGAGGAGGAAGAGGAGGAAGAGAAGAGGAAGAGGAGGAGGAGGAAGAAGAAGAGGAGAAAGAAGGAGGAGGAGGAGGAGAAGAAGGAGAAGGGAGAAGGAGGAGAGGAGGAGGAGGAGGAGGAGAGGAGGGAGAAGGAGAAGGAGAAAGGAGAAGGAGAAGGAGAAGGAGAAGGAGAAGGAGAGAAGGAGAAGGAGAAGAGGAGAAGAAGAAGAAGAAGAAGAAGAAGAAGAAGAAGAAGAAGAAGAAGAAGAAGAAGAAGAAGAAGAAGAAAGAAGAAGAAGAAGAAGAAGAAGAAGAAGAAGCAGTTTGGTCCCAGGCTTTCTGTGCCATTTTTACAGAATCAAAAATGTGCTGGGAAGTGAGGAGGGGAAAGAGAGGGGCTTGGGCCATAGGGGAATTGAATTGCAAAGAAAGGTTAAGAGAGAAACTACTGGAAGGCCAAGTTCATGGAGCAGGGTCTCGTGAACCTGTTCACTGTGTTTGTGCACAGTGAAGCCTGCAGTGTCCTCTTCTGGGAGACAACATCGCCTCCCCAGAGGGACATTTTTTACTTTCTTTCCACATGTTGGAGGGCAGAGGGCCATTCTGTCTTTGCCGTGTCTCTGTTGGCTCCAGCTCAAAATGAGCTTTATCTGAAACTAACACATTTGGAGGGGCAGAAGGGCTGCTCTGAAGATCACAGGCTCGTGCCGATGCTGTGCTTAGGGGTGATGGTTTTGCCTGGCTGCCCACAGCATTCTGTTTTCTGATTTCTACAGAAGGCACTTTCAAGGTGACATCGACAGGCCTGAGGCATGTCTACTGACCAGGAGCTCCTAGAATACCAGCATACCAGCTCGGTCTTTTCTTTTTCTGTGGGAGCTGGAAAGGCAACCTAGGGCCTGCGCGAGCTTTTCAAGGGTCTTTGGCCCAGTCACATGTCCTATCTTTGTGTGCCTGGCTGTGAGGACTTGATGGGGTGCTTTTCTCTGCCTGTCTCTTCTTACTCATTGTTTTGAATTTGCACGCAAAAGACAGAAATCCCTGACAGTCACTATCAGGATATACAGCCATTACGGCTTGGCATCTTGGGGGTCCGATGTCCTTTGTGTGCATGTGCATCACATATGTGGCAACTAGAGACTGGTCGTCTCAGAGGTTTTTCTTATAGCCCGTTACCTTTATTTTTGAGGCAAGGTCTCTCATTGCTGGAAGAATGAAAGAGGGAAGGAAAAACGGAAGGAAGGAAGGAAGGAAGGAAGGAAGGAAGGAAGGAAGGAAGGAAGGACGGGTCCAGTAGGCACATTTTAATGTGTATTGGAATGCTGCATGGATTCCTGGGAGTGCTTCTGTGGTCGCCTTCTGTCTGAGCTGGTGGAAGACCACCTCAGTAGAACATAGAGTATAACAGGTTATGGCCATGATCTCTGGACGACAGGTCTCCTTATCTCGAAGGATTCATCTCTCTCCTGGTGAGATTCTGCACCTGGTCGGAAGGTTTCTGAAATGTGTTCTCTGCCTGCTTCATTCCTACGTGGTGGGAGTGGGGATGATTACTCTGTGAGCTTACTGACCCTTAAGGCTCTATGAGTGGTTGATAGAAAGTCTTGTAGCTCAGAGAGCAAGCATACGTCTGTCTTTTTCTGTTTATTGTTGTTGTTGTTGTTGTTATTATTATTATTTGTAAGCCTTTTTTTTTTATAAAACCTACTTTTAGCAATAGTTCTTAAATGCTTTAACCTCCCTTTTAGCCCACCGTCACCAGAGGTAGTGGAAAGGAGAGGTTATTAGGATATGGGGGAAGTGGACCTTTTTAGAAATTGTTCTTTGGAGCAAATACCATCTGCGTTTGTCAGGAAATCAGGAGTTCAGTTCACGGGCCTCAGTAGCCATAGCTTAATCCACTCTAGAACATTTAACAACAGTCCAGTTCAGCAGTGTTGGGAGAGCGAACAGGAATCAGCAGTGGTAGCATGACCTAGCAGAAACTGCCAGGTCTCAGGCGAATCAGCATGAGTCAGCAGGAGCAACCAAGACCCGGAGGGACACCCAGGGGGTCGCCACCCACAGGTTGAGAACTATGGCTAATCCATAGGACACTTCCTAAAGTGTGAAGGTATTAAAGGTGTGGTCTCAGCAGTTGTATGTTGGGAGGGGCTGGAATCTTTAGGAATTAGGGCCCAGTAGGTGTCCTTTGGCCACCAACAGAATGTCCTTGAAGGGGATTATGGGGCCCCAGCCTCCTCCTCCTCCTCCTCCTCTTCTTTTTCTGTATTTTCCTCCTCTTCCTTCTTGTCTCACACTTCCTTGTTTCTCTCTTCCTCTCTTCACATAGAAAACCGTTGATGTCTGTTAGAAATAACAGGTACAGATGTTTACCTGCACCACAAAACTCATTATTTTGGACAGTCAGTGTATACTAATTGTCCTTGGAAGGGTTACTATTGCTGTGATGAAAAACCATGAACAAAGCAGGCTGGCGTAGAAAGGCTTGCACTTCCACATTGCCGTTCATCATCAGAGGAAGTCAGGACAGGGATTCAAACAGGCCAGGAACCTGGAGGCAGGAGCTGATGCAGAGGCCATGGAGGGGGGCTGTTGACTCACTTGCTCTCCATGGCTTGCCCAGCCCGCTCTCTTACAGAACCAAGGGCACCAGCCCAGGGATGGCCCCACCCACGATGGTCTGGGCCCTCCCCCATCAATCACTAATTGGAGGAATACCCGACAGGCTCGTCTAAAGCTAGACCTTATGGAGGCAATGCTTTCAAGTGAGGCTTCCTCCTCCCTAATGACCCAAGCCCGTGTCAAGTTGACATGAAACTAGCCCGCACGCCGAAGGAAAAATTGACCAGTAAAATTTTAATCCAGGCAGTTTTACTGCGTGCTTTTGAGATTCCCAGAATGGTGTCGTGGGTCACCACAGACAACAGCATGGTTGCTACAGGGACACGGGGGATGCCTCACGCCTGTGGATCTTATCTGGTGACAAGGGCAGTTAACATCTACTTAGCAAAACTATTAGAACTTGATTTTATTTCCAAGTGATTATTCATCCAAGGAAAAAGTGTCTACTGAAAGACGGGTGAGGGCGCGATAAAAGGGTTTTGTGCATTGTGGCAACAGGACTGATAAAACAGTCGTGGACAAGCAACACGAGGGAGCTTACTAAGGTGAGAATGTGCACAGACTTAATTTGGACTCCTGTTTAGCAGCAGATGTGGTGACAAGGGTATTGCTAATGGGTTCTGGTGGCCAACAGGACACGGGCGTGACTATCCTCGTATAGAGTGCTCAACCCGCTCGCAGTACAAATGCATCACGCCGTACCGAAACGGAAAGTTCGGCAGAATCACGTGTCTACACCCAGAAATGTCCAGGGCTGACTGTTAGGTGAAAAAGTCGGACGCAGAACAGGACCTGCGGGAGACTGGTATGTCTACTCCCTGTGTGTAGAGCACAGGGAGGCCGCCTGGAAGGAGCCAGTGTGGCTGCCTCTGGGTGGGCATGGCCTGTGGGAGGGTGAGTCCTGCACCGTGGATTCCTTTGTGTGTGTTTCTCCTTGACCTGTCGCAGTGAGCACACTCTGTCCTCAGCCTTTCTTTCTTTTTTTTTTTTTTTTTTTTTTTTTTTTTTTGGTTTTTTTTTTAAGCTGGGGACCCAGTCAGGGCCCACGCTTCCCTAGGTGGCGCTCTCCTAAATCCCCAGCCCCTGTCCCCAGCCTTTCTTAAGACCAGCTCCAAGGCCCCAGCAAGCACAAGTCTGAATTTGTCCATGGCAGTACAGGTGGTTCTGTGCTTCTTGAGCTCTGGCTGGCACTGGGGGAGACCCCAAGAGATGGAGCAGGGGGATGGAGGGAATTAAAGTTCAGGCTCTTAGTATGGGCTTGCTTACTTAAGCGTGTCTGGCCCAGATGCATTAATTTTTTTTTAAAGTTGATAAATGGGGGGGGGGGGCTGGGCTGTACAAAGGTTGAAAAGGACCGGAATGGACACGTCACCTTTTTCTGGTGACATGGAGAGAGAATACGTATTGTCAGCTAAAACACATGCTCTCTCCACCTCCTGACTGCTGTGATTTGGAAGTTGTTGAGGTGTGCCTCACATCTCAGCCCCGAGGGTTCAGTGTTTGAAGCTAGAGCCCCAGGGATGTGGTGTAGAGGTGCTGGGAACACCAGGAGATGGGGCTTAGCAGGACGTTGCTGGTCCTCTGTAGGATCTGCCCTTGGAGGGAGTGAAAACTCTTGGGCTTCATCTCATTAATTCTGTTAATATTGGTTATAAGAGGACATGACTGGGCCAAGAACTGCAGGGTGTGCCTTAGATGCCAGCCATCAGGAGGCTGAGGCAGGAACACAGTCTACATTTGAGACCAGCTTGGGTTACAAAGCAAGGCAAAAGTAAAACCAGAACACTCTCCCCCGACTCCCCCCCCCCCCCGTGTGTGTGTGTGTGTGTGTGTGTATGTCTCAGGGTGTCAATGTGCATGTGCATGTACATGTGTATATGTGTATGTATGTGTGTGAGGGAGTGTATGTGAATGTGTATATGTGCTAGGGTATGTATATGCTTGCTGTGTGTATATGTGTGCATGTATGTGTGTGTGTGTATGTGCATGTGTGTGTGTCAGGGTTTGTATATGTGTGTATGCCACTGTGTGTTTGTGCATGTGCATGGTGTGTGTGTGTATGTTTGTGTATGTATGTGCCAGTGTATGTATGTGCATGTACATGGTGTGTGTATGTGTGTGCATGTGTTTGTGTCAGGGTTTGTATATGTGTGTATGCCACGGTGTGTTTGTGCATGTGCATGGTGTGTGTGTGTGTGTGTGTGTGTGTGTGTGTGTGTGTGTGTGTGCGCGCGTGCGTGCATATATCTGGCTCTCAGAATTTTTGGGTTTCTCTCTCTCATTAATCTCTCCTTCTTGTATGCACACCCTCCAAGAAGCCACCACCACCTGTCACAACACAAGGCAGAGCAAAAGATTGCCGCCATGGGCTGTACAGCATGGTTTGACCTTTCAGCCCCCCAAACTCTAACCGTACACCCTCACTTTGCAAAGCACAGGTAGTTTGCTATCACCCAGGAAACACGGGCACACGCAACATGCTCTTGATCTGCCTCATCATCCAACCCTGGATCCTCACTGCACAGAGCCCTTCTTCACTGGTCCCTGATCATGGTGTCTTTGTCTTCCCTTGCCTTCCATAGCCCTGATGCTCTGGAAGAGCGTGCGTGAGTTACCTTGTAGAATGCCTCTCAACACGATAACGTTGCTAGCTGTTTCCTCAGGATGGACCGAGTGATGCTGAGTCCTCGTCCGAGGTCCCCGTGTCAGGCACACGGCAGAGAATGTGACCCTGTGTAGCTTTCATCCCTTGCTAGCTTCAGAGAAGGTATTAATACATATCTATTAGAGTAAGTATGAGAGCTGGTAAAGCTGCCTTTCGTTTGTAGTTAATAAATACCTCAGGGGAGGTGCTTTGAGACTGGGAACGTGTGAGGTTTTTTCCCTCTAACCCACTGGTGGTCTGGCCTGCAGCCCCGTGGTCCAGTGAGTGTGTGCTTTGCTCAGTCCTTATATTACAGAACTCCCTGGTGAGGCTGACCTCACCCCTCCCATTTATCTACTTTTCCGTTCTAATGTCGAATCCTTATTTACATATCAGTATTGTGCTGACTAGCTTCATGTCAACTCGACCCAAGCTATGCTCCTCTGAGGAGGGAACCTCAGCTGAGGAAATGCATTCTTAACGTCAGGCTGCGAGCAAACCTGAAGAACGTTTTCTTAATCAGTGACCGATGTGGGCGGGCCCAGCACATTGATAGCGGGACCATCTGTGGGTTGGTGGTCCTGTGCTGTATAAGACAGGATGCCAAGCAAGCCAGTAAGCAGCGCGCCCCTCCACGAACTCTGCATCAGCTCCTGCCTCCAGGTCCCTGCCCTGCTTGAGCTCCTGCCCTGGACTTCCCTCAGCGATGGGCTGTCACCTGGATATGTGGGCAGGATAACCTCCTCCCTCCCTGTTCCTTATGGCCATGGTTTCACCACAGGAATAGCAGCTAAGGCAAGTGTGACAATGTAATTTATTTTAGTTCACAACACAGGCATCTTGCTGCCGCTTTAAATAAGGAATCCATGGATTAACTTCAGTTGCGTCTCGGGATGGGAGGGGATACGGAAAATGAGACACTGGAAGGACATCAGTGTTAGCGGCTCTTTGGTTCGGGAGATGAAACCCCAGGGACCAAGACAACTTAAGGAAGAGCTCGCTTTAGCTTGTGACTCTGGAGGGCAGGCTGTCTGTCCATCATGGCAGAGAAGGTGTGGCTACCAGGAGCAGGAAGCTGAGAGGTCACATCTCAGCCGCACACACAGGAAGTAGAGACAGCAAGCTGGTTGTAGGGCTGGGCCATAAACTCTCAAAGTCTGTCCCAAAGGCTCTACTGCCTTCCTCAGGGCTCTTCATGTTAAAAGCTCTATAACCTTCCCAGACTGTGCCACCCGGCTAGGGACTAAGCATTCGAATACATGAGCCAATGGGGCACATTTCTCACGCCAACCAGCTGGTGTCCCTTCAAGGTCACAGGAAACAAAGCTCAGTACTGAAGGGCTTAAGCAAGCCTTAGAAGTGACTACAGGATTGGAAGGCAGGCACTCTCCGGAGCAGAAGGAAGGAGACACTGGGAGTACAAGCTTTGCCAAGACCTAGCTTGGGTTCTGAGGGCAAATCCTTGATGTCTTGATTTCTCCATCTGTGGAGTGGGAAGGGGCGAGGCACACTCCATAGACTGTGGGGTGGGAAGAGGTAGGGTGTCCTCCATAGACTGTGGGGTAGGGAGGGGAAGGATATATTCCTTAGGCAATGAGGTGGGAAGTGAAAGGGTGTCCTCTTAGACCGAAGTGTGGGAAGGTGTATTAGTCAGGGTTCTCTAGGGTCACAGAACTTGTGCGTAGTCTCTATATAGTAAGGGAATTTGTTGATGATTTACAGTCTGTAGTCCAGCTCTCCAACAATGGTCAGCAGTAGCTGTGAATGGAAGTCCAAGGATCTAGCAGTGGCTCAGTCCCACAAGGCAGGCAGGAGAGGAAAGGAGAGAATCTTCCTTCGGCCAAGTAGGTCTCCAGCAGAAGGCGTGGCCCAGATTAAAGGTGTGTACCACCATGCCTGAATCTGGGACTTGCTTTGTCCCACATGACCTTGAACTCAGAGATCTCCTTGTCTTAGTCTCCTGGGATTCATAGCCACTATGCCTCAAGATCTCCATGCCAAGATCCAGGTCAGAAACTTGTATCTCCCAGCCTCAAGACCAGGACTAGAAGTGAGCCTTCCCATTCTGGATTGTAGTTCATCCCTGATAGAGTCAAGTTGACAACCAGGAACAGCCATTACAGAAGGGTAGGATGCATGTCATAGACCAAGGGAAGATGAATGAGACCCTCGAAAGAATCCTGGCTCCAGACAAGTTTCCCTGAGGACCTGCTCGTAGGATACTCGGGCTGGGGTAGCTAGCTCCCCCTCTGACTCTCCTTTCTCAGGGTTGTGGGGTCCTCTCAGGGCAGGCTTCTTTGCCTGCCTTCTCTCTGCGTGCATGCATGCTAGAGAAGATGCTCTCATGACTAGAGCCAATGCTGGGGCCAGTGGGAGGGTGGGAGGGTGCCTGATAGTGTCTTCTCTCAGAGCCTCCCTGGTCCTTTGGACAGAGATCTGTCACCTTACCCTTGTGTCATTAACCCTTGCTTGTCCTTACACCATGAATCACAGGTGTTCTCAGGATTCCAGAGACCAAAATCCCTGCGGGTGTTTAAGGGATCTAGATATGATGGCATATGCTTGGATATTTTGTGGCTAGCTTATTCCATTCACATGGCAGGTCAAGCACATAACACATTCAGAATTATGTCACTCTTCATAAACAAGCGAGACTCCATTGTTATGTACTTCACGTTTTATCTATTTTTTTAAAAGATTTATTTATTTATAAGTACACTGTAGCTGTCTTCAGACACACCAGAAGAGGGTGTCAGACTCCATTATAGATGGTTGTGAGCCACCATGTGGTTGCTTGGATTTGAACTCAGGACCTCTGGGGTAGCAGAAGAGAGAAGTAGCTATTGCTTTTGCTGGCTGGCATCGAGCATGGCTTTCTGTGGCAGCTTTGGTGACAGTCACCGTGACTAGGTGGACAGAAGGGAGCCACCCCCTTGTAGGCCAGGGTAAGCAGCTCCTTTCTGAGAGCAGTGCTTCAAGGCCTGCCTTGTGTCCTGCTTAGTTAGGACGAAGGTGGATTCTGTCCTTTGTAGGTGAGCATGGGCAGGTGTCATGATAGTCCTGGGGTTTGTATTTGCACACGGGGGATGGGGGGCAGTTTGACAAGAACACTCACATCCAGGGCATGTCTGTGTGCAGGGTGGCCTCCATGCTTTTGTCTGTAAGACATGCGCACTCTGCTAAGGAAACCCGTGGCACCATGTTTTTTAAAAACAGTCTGTCAACACACTTGTGCAGGCACCTTCTCCAGGTATTCAGCATACGGGCGATCGGGTCGTAATTGAATTCCATGGTAATGCGAGAGGCAGGAAGAGTCTGTAACTCATGCCAACTTGGACAATTGATGAAATAAATGGGAAGGAGATTGATTATGGTTTTGGGTGGGTATCCATTTTATAGCAGATGTTTAGGGGGCCCTTTCATCTATAGATCATAAAGCAATTTACGGAGCGCTCATCCATGAATATTTTAGGACTATTTTTCTTCTTTAGGAAGAATCTTTTTTTTTTTTTAAACATCAGTGCACCCTCCTTGGCTGGCTATCAGTCACCAACAGTCAACTGGGCATCTCCTTTAGATGGAGTCCACAGTTGACAGCTGTCGGGGACCGGACTGCTGGACTAGTCAGATTCCTGAGAAGGAATATGGATGGCTTGGTACAGGCAAACATATTGATGAGACTTATCCTCCAAGAAGGAAGAGGACGTCCTCGTATTCTCCTCATGGACGTAACTTTTTGTGTGCTCCAGGCTTGGACTCCAGACCTCATCCATACTAACCAGATGCTGCCCCTTTGAGCTCTACCAGACCCCGTAAAATACTTTGGACTACTCGCCTCTCCTCCCTTACCAAGGGAATGAGCCTCATTCTCAGCCTACGACGTTGGCCGTCCATCAGAAATCAAACTGAACCTCCAAGAACATGAGATTTCTGACTAATTGAGAAAAGATGCCATCACTTGGTCCAGGACACTAGGGTGTTACTTGACTCGGGCTGAAGGGTCTCTTTACAGATTTGTACCTGAGTTGTCCCCAACTCTGCCTTCTGTGACATTTTCTGACCTACAGAGAGCTGTTGGCTATCTAGATGCTTCTGAAACTCACTCCCGAACTATTTTACGACCAAACTTAGCACTGTGGCACCTCAGAAAAATAGCAATTCTATGTTACATCACCACCACCAAGTAGGTGACAAAACTGTATGTGCCCCCAGGCTTTTTTCTTTTTTAAAGATTTGTTTAATGTACGAGCACACTGTAGCTGTCTTCAGACACACCAGAAGAGGGCATCGGATCCCATTACAGATTGAGCCACCCTGCAGTTGCTGGGAATTGAACTCAGGACCTCTGGAAGTGCAGTCAGTGCTCCTAACCACTGAGCCATCTCTCCAACCCTGCCCCCGTCTTTATTCCTCAGCAAACATGGATGCCTGAAGCATACGTACCCCCTGTGTATCTCAACAACCAAAGCATAAAATCTCCATTCTACTTTTTACATTCCCAGAATCAAAGCACACATTCTGAGGTCCGGCCTTGAGCCTTGTGTGTGACGTAGTCTAGGACAGCTGTCCCTCCCCTGGGACCTGGTACATCACCTCCGTGCAGGGGGAGTCCTGTGCATACTCCCTCCCCTGGCTTATCAATAATCATTAAACCAAACTGGAAGTAAGTGAACCCCAACACCACTCGGCTAGGAGTTAATGATCGCGGGCATCATTTGTTTAGATTGGCTTCACTCCCCCACTTCTAATTTTAGAATGGAATGACATTAGTTTTGAATAGGAGTTTATGGATTTCTTGGCCACATTTAGACCTTTGAATATTTAGAACAATTTTTTTTTTCTCCAAAGGGGGTGAACAAGAACTCTAGTGCCTCAGGGAATTATGCTTTCACAAGCAGCAGCCAGAGGCTTTTGTACACAAAGGGCCTCACCTCTCCTTTGCAAACCTGCACTCACTTTACCCTCTGAGCGATGGAGACCCAGTCTCCCTCAGCCTCCTTTTCAACATGCACCATGCAAAGCTCTAGACGAGAGTCTGCCTCCTGCTCCCTGAGGTGCGTCACACCGGTGGAGGTGGCGGATGTGGAGTTCTTCCTACATCCTGCCTCCTTTCTCTTTAAGGCCAGACAGACCAGGCCAACACACTGCTAACTTGTCCCCTGCACCAGGAGGCAAGGCGATTGGCTTTCTGTCCAAAGCCCACAACTTCGTCCACAAATCAAGTTGGCCTTCGTCGGCTTGCCTTTAACCCAAGAAAACACAAAATGGTTTTCACACCCGTGCGTGCGCGCACACTCACGCATTGCTGGTGTTCCATTCCACGTTGACTTGATGATTTCCTCTGGGGTGGGGGATGTGAAACTCAGAAACCCTGAAATCTGGCATTTGCAACGCCCTCTCCAAGGCTAAGATGAGAGAAAGAATGCAGAAACACACTGGACAGCCTCATGGGGGAATTTTAGAAAAACCATGCAAAATATGTATTCATGTGTGGAAATTCCTTTGGAATACATGTGCCCGAGGCCAGGCTGCTGTGGCTGGGCTGCAAGGGCTGGGGAGAGGTGAGCAAAGGGCAGAGTCAGCCATTTTGAAGCCATCCCTTCTCCAGGCCAGCCCCTCTGCTCTCCTCCCCTCTTTCCTCTCCAGGAGGAAAGGTCCCTTTCATCACTGGGTTGGCATTCTAAGCTGCCATCTCCGCCAAGAGAGACCACCTCTCGTGTCACCGTGATGCCGAGTGAGCCTTGTTTCTTGTCATGCTTGCTGTTACTCTTGGGGGCTTAACCTCCTTAAAAGAATGATTCGGCTCTGCCTTTCAGAGTCGTCTCAGAGCCTTCATCACTGGGAGCCACCCTCACCATGCTGAGCTTCGGTTTAGAGGTCCGCGGTGTGGCTCCACAGGGGCAGTGATTTGTTCTCAGTAGAGCTGCCTGAGTCCAGCCCTGGGGATCATTCCGTACTCCGGGCTTCACTACAGGCACGTCTCGACATTCCTAAAATCCAGAGGGGATCTCAGAATAGAGTAAGAAATGGGGATTTAAATTAGAAGCAACAGTGCTGGCACCATGCCCCGCCCCACTCCCGAACCCCTCCCCCCCCATTTGGCGTGACATTGTAAACCAGAGCCATCCTTGCTGGCTGGGCTCTTACAGTGTCCTGTGCTGAAGGAAGGCTGGGTTTGGCTGCGTGAGGTTGGGACAGGAGCCAGATGCCTCAGAACCCCAGAGTCCCCTAGAAATTCGGCTCCACAGATAAATGGCTATCATCTTAGCCTGCATAGGAGGGAGGCAGATAACTGGAGAGGGAAGGGATGGGGTAGAGAGACTGGCTATTTGCCTGGTCTTTGGTTTGGGTTATCTGAGTGCTCAAGGTAGATGCTGATGAGTCGCTATGATGGTATGTACACGCTTGGCCCAGGAAGCGGCACTATCAGGAGGTGTGGCCTTGTTTGAGTGGGTGTGGCCTTGTTTGAGTGGGTGTGGCCTTGTTGGAGTGGGTATGGCCTTGCTGGAGTGGGTGTGGCCTTGTTGGAGTGGGTGTGTCACTGTGGGCATGGGCTTAAGACCCTCTCCCTAGCTGCCTGGAAGTCAGTCTTCCACTAGCACCCTTCAGATGAAGATGTAGAACTCCCAGCTCTGCCTGCACCATGTCTGCCCGGATGCTGCCATGCTCCCATCTTGATGACAATGGACTGAACCCCTGAACCTGTAAGCTAGTCCCAATGAAATGTTGTCCTTTATAAGACTTGCCTTGGTCATGATGTCCACTCACAGCAGTAAAACCCTGACTAAGACATGAGGATAGCAGTGCCTCCTTTTAATGTCAGCATTGGGAAGGCAGAGGCGGGTAACATATCTGTGAGTTGAAGGCCAGCATGGTCTACTTAGTGAAAACCAGAAGTATCACAGAGGGAAACCATCTCTTCTATGGAAAGCAGGAGTCAGGGTCACATCCCAAGTACGTCAGGGAGGGAGGCATAGTCCACTACAGTAACAGGATCTAGCTTCAGGGTAAAGCTTGAGGGACGAGCTGATGGAACTTGTGCATCCTCAGAGGACGAGTTTCCAGAAATTTGAGTGGGGGTTTCTAGCACTGACCCTGCAGACACAGTTCTTCAGGCTTTGTTCTCTGCAGTCTTATCCCTCAGATCTCAGCACCCCAGGGCCTGGTACTCCACAGCGTTGTGCCACAGAGCTCCACTGAGGTGCTCGGTATTAGTCCCAAGTCCTAGAGGCAGGTCACTAGCGTCTCATACCCCAGAGGTAAGTACCCCAAAGCCTGGTACACCACAGCCTGGTGTCCCTGAACCAGGTACCCCAGAGTATTGTACTCTAGGGTTAGTTATGCAGAGACTTGCATACTGGGTCTGTAATACCCTAGACCTTAGACCACACAGAGCAGCACTAACGGAATCTGGTGCCCAGAAGCCTAGTAGCGTGGAGTTTGAAAACCTATTCTGATATCCCAGAGCCTGGTACTCAGAGTCTTGTACTCCCAGATCCTAACACCACAGAGCTTAATTAATAGAGCAGAACCTGTCGCAACAGAAACCGATACCCCAGAGCCTAGCACAGCAGAGTCTGGTACTACAAAGCCTGTGCCAAAGAATCAGATACCGTAGAGCCCAGTATGAGAGCCTGGCTCCTCTTGTCTGATGCCCATGTGCTATTAAGCAGGATACAGCAGAGTCCAATACTATTGCACTAGCTACGTATCACCTGGTATTGCAGACCCTGGTACCACAGAACCTGGTACTAAGAATGTTAGATGCTAGGGCCTAATCCTGCAGACTTGGCCCGTTAGACAGGCAGACCAGACCACAGCTGATTACTGTAGGGCCTTGTATTCAAAACCCGAGGCAACAGACCTCAGTATCACAGAGTTTGAACTGCAGAGCCTCATGCACCGATGCCTGGCACCCACGAGCCTGGTGATCCATCGTAGTGCAACAGAGCCGGATACTCGAGAGTCTGCTATTGTAGATTCCTACATACCAGAGCCTAGTACACAGACCCCTTTATCCCACAGCCTGGTGACACAGAGTCTGGAGGCAAAAACCTGGTATTGTAAAGTCCCAGCCCTCAAATCCTGCTACGGCAGAGCCTGGTATCCCCGAGTCTCAGATTCCAGAACCAGGCACTACAGGGTTCTATCCTGAGCCTATGTGCTTGGAGCCTTAAGTTCCAAAGTGTAGTACTGAATCTGCTACACAGGACTTTGCTTAGCAGGTCCTGCTGTCCCCGGAGCTGGGATGCCATGAGCTTGGTACCCATAGATCTTCTTACCCCAGAGCCTTGTACCCTAGAGTCTGGTGCTACGGAGACTTGCTACCCCAGAGCTCAGCATCTCCGAGGTCAGCTTGTTTTCTGATGCTGTCCTTGATGCATGTCTCTACGCTTAAAGCTCTACCTACAGTTCCCCGTACAACTTTGTACAACTCGTACACTGGAGTGTTTCCCGTAAAAGCAACTCTTGACTCACGAATTAAATACCAGTCTGAGAACACGGAGGGTCCACAGCCCACAGTTTCGTGCTGACGCCTCTTTTGTGCTTTTGTGATGTTTGTGGTTCAGTCTCCTGATCTGGCAGTTTCTCACAACCCCCCCATCTCCAGTCAGCCAATTCTGGAGCATCTCGGAGGTGACCTACATTGGGATTCTGAGGTAGGTGGCAGAGGTGGGCTGCTGTTTCAGGGACGGGTTCACTGCTGTTCATGTAGCACGGCTCTGCATTCCCTTAGAGTTGTAATTGTAGCCGGGATTCATTCTTAAGACAAATCCCTTTTCTGAATTACAGTCTGTAGCCCAGATCGACTCAAACTCACCATTTAGCTGATGATGTTCTTGAATTCCTGATTCTCCTGCCTCTGCCTCCCGAGTGCTGGGATGGCAAGTGTGGGCTAGAATGTCTGGTTTATGTGGTGCCAGGAATTGAACCCAGGGCCTCATGCCTGCCAGGGAAGCACCCTAGCAATGGAGCCGTTGTTAAGCTAGTGTGAAAAGTCTGCCCTTTCTTTAGAATATGCTAAGTATTTGAGACATTTTATATACCCTGGGACAAGTGGGCATGCTTTGTGGCTTTGAGGTAGTTGAGTCACAGCAAGTCTCAAGTTGCAGGGAATGCCAGCATTGCCTTGGCCTCTGCCTGCATCACTTATACATGGGCTTTGAAACATGCAGCATCAGCGCTGAGAGGAGAATCCAGCAGAAAGACCCACATTCAGACCTAGGCCGCAAGTGCTTTGTCCTATGTGTGCCTGACCTCCTCATGTAGACTAGGAAAGTGTGCACCACTGTACCATATGTCAGCGTCTTCCCCTCAGGTCTTTACCACGGATGTTTAACTTCTCAACTCCATAGACCTGAGGGGGGTGTCTTTTGCTCTTCTTGGCAGTAGGAATAATGGCTTATATCAGATTGGATCCTGCCTCTTGACTTTGTGCGCCGGTGTGG
Source organism: Rattus rattus (assembly GCF_011064425.1). Classification (NCBI taxonomy): domain Eukaryota; kingdom Metazoa; phylum Chordata; class Mammalia; order Rodentia; family Muridae; genus Rattus; species Rattus rattus. Next base: position 71,092,511 of record NC_046167.1, on the reverse strand, counting down.
TCTAGAGTAAGAACTCAGTCAGGGGTGGTGGCTCTGAACGTGGAAGAGGGAAGGGATACAGGAAGAAACTGAGTTCCTCTCCAGTGCTCAGCACAGTGGCCATTCCCTCACTCTGTCTTCCAAGGATGTTCAGGAGCACACCGTTAAAATCTCCTGTCAGAACAGTATGCTTGGCGGTGTTTAATGTTTACAAGGAAAGTGGATGAGTGAGTGAGGGAATGACTCCTGTATGGTTTCTTTCTCCTGAGTGCAGACAGACGCCACGGTTTGAAGCACATGGTTAGAAAGGAATAACGCTGTCTAGACCCAGCCCCGCTTGTGTCTTGCACTTTCATTCGACTGCCCAGCTCAGTAGATTGGTAACAGGTGTCACTGGAAGTGGCAGTAATGGCTGTCTCTGACTTGTGCTCATCTGAATTGCTTCTCCTGTGGGAAAGGATAGTTTGCTGTCAAACCCAGAATCAATTCCACTGTGAGGCTCGAGTGGTTACGGTTTTAATTCCAAACATGAGTAGTGGCTAAATACACTCTTACAGGGTGCCTATTTGTGGCGGCATTCATATCTGAATGGTGTGTGTGTGTGTGTGTGTGTGTGTGTGTGTGTGTGTGTGTGTGTAAGAGACAGAGACAGACACAGACACAGAGAGACAAAGAGACAGAGACAGAGACAGGGAGAAACAGAGACACAGAGACAGGGAGAAACAGACACAGAGAGAGACAGAGACAGACAGAGAGACAGACAGAGAGCACATATGCATGCGTGATACACTCCCCACTCTGTACTGTCTTACGTGTTGGTTTCTTTGTTCTTACTTGTCCATTATTGATGAGGACTCTCCAGGCCTTGGAGATGACTTAACTTGGAGTGACCCAGACCCCAGCTGTCCTCTCTTGTGGTTTCCATAGGAGAGAAGTAACTGAGATATTATTTTGTTGAGATTGTAATGTTACATCTCCCCCTTCCCTTTCCTACCTTCAGACTCCCCCACGTTACTTTGTCACCCCTACATTCTTTCTAATTCACGAACTGCGCAGGAAGAGGCCCCTAGAAGCTGAAGTTCTGACTTCACATTAACCGACCCAGTTATTATATCCTTATTATATTATCCTTATTATACATTGAGAGTGAGAGTCATATCCAAGGCACTGCCTCAGGCCCCAACACGGCGTGTGGATCAGTGAACAAAGTCTGCTAGGTCCGGTATATACCCAAGACCAGGTCATTTGTGACAAACAGGACTTCATTGGCTCACTTCTAAAGGATGGAAGGCCAAGGTTAGCCAGCCTGGGATGACGTGGGATTGACTTCATGGACTCTAAGCAGCTGTGATTGTATGCAGGAGATTGGGCCCATTTCACGCTCAGTGATGGAGAGGAGTGGGGGCTCACGGGGCCTTTCTCCCCTACCCAAGGACTTACAGACAGTTAATAGTTGCTAGGGGAGGGGCTAAAGAGGCCCTGCCCCTTTAAAATTGTCATACAGCTAACAACTGCTGGAAGAGATGTAGAAATTATTTAATCTGGACCCAGAGTTCCTACCTTTGACCCTTTAGATCAACGATAAAGGACACACACAGTCTTTATATTCTCAGTATGCATTAAACAGCACAAGAGCTGGGCGGATACCTACCCTCCATGTCATTAGAATCTACTTATCGATAACTCCAAAGAATTAATTACTACTTACTAAGCATTCGATTTATGCCCCGCCCCCTATTCTTGATGATGCCTTCTCCAGTCAGGCTGCAGGGCATGCCACTGAGAAGGTGCAAAGCCAGGGTAATGTGCAGTCCTCCGGACGACTACCCCCTAGACAGGGCTGAGTACCCTCCAGACAGGGCCGACTACCCCCTAGACAGGGCTGACTACCCTCCAGACAGGGCTTCCTGGCAGCTGCGCCTTCCATGTTGCCTTCTAGGGTTCCCCTGCCCTTCTCCTGTCTTTCCCCTCTTTGCACTGAGCACTCTCAGAATCGTGCCTTCCTGTGCCTTTCCCCGGAGTAGCCCTGGAATGGGGCAACCCCTGAAATTTCCTGCTGCTGTGGGAAAGTGAAGGTGTGAACTCGAATTTTCAAAATGAGTGAGCTGACCTGCTGCCTGTCGTCTGGGGTCTGGCTTATTTCTCTTAACGTAATGACCAGCATTACTTCCATAACTTCAGTGGGGAGGGGGGAAGGAAATCGGATTATGGCATTCACCGACAGCCGGAGAGGAGGCATTTCGTTCTGGTCTTGGTATCATAGCAGGGTAACGTGGTCAGAGCGATGTTTGCACGGAGGGACTGGAAGAGTTTAGAAGCTCCTAGCACTTGGTGCTGAGTTACCCTGCAGGAGCAGGAGATGGAAGTGCTGACTGGATCTTACACAGCCTCAGCCATGCCGAATGGCCAGCCACAGGTGTGCTCTCCAGCATGGCGCCTGAGTTCCAAATGTGCACTAAGAATGGTGTAGATTCTACGGTGGACAAACGGACAGGTGGGCGAACGTGTATTTGGATAGATGGGTGGAGGAGACCCATGCATCCAGTCGACTGTTTATCCATCTGCCCATCCACTATCTACCCATCCACTACCCCTAAACACTTCTCAATTTAAATCTCAAGTTGTCTACAGACAGCAAAGCTTAGGCAGACAGCAAGTGTCGAGGAGGTTACAAGATGACACAGGGTGCTCGTGCTTAACCGTTTCTGTCCCTTACCACACCCGAGCACTTTCCTCACCCCTGGGAACTGCTCTGCTCCCATCAGCCTCTAAGGTCGATTTCTTTTTACTCTCTCTCTTTTTTTAAAGGATTTATTCATTTATTATATATAAGTACACTGCAGCTGTCCTCAGACACACCAGAAGAGGGCATCGGATCTCTTTACAGATGGTTGTGAGCCACCATGTGGTTGCTGGGAATTGAACTCAGGACCTCTGGAAGAGCAGTCAGTGCTCTTAACCGCTGAGCCACCTCTCCAGCCCTCTTTTTACTGTCTGAACACAAATACCTCTAACTCATAAACATTACGGTTGTGTTTTATGGTTGCTAGTAGAAGCGTTCCCTTATCTTCCGGTCACTGTGATAACATAATGAGATAGTCAACTTATAAAGAGGGAAGGTTTATTTCGGCTCATGATCCCAGAGGTTTCAGCCTGTAGTGTTGGAGCACTATGGCTTTGAGGATGCGGAGGGAACACGGGATACAGAAGATTGCTCACTTCTAGTGGCCAAGGGTGAGAGGGCAGAGAAAGACCTAGGGTCCTGTCCTGAGCACGGGCACTCTCCCGATGACCTAACTTGCTTCTACTAGGCTCGCCTATTAAAGGGTCCACTGGCCTAGTCTTGCTATAGCTTGGTGAACAAGTCTTCCCATGACTTTGGGGGGGGGGGAGTCATCAAAATTTGCACTGCAGCAACAGGGATTCTGAAGGACATGGTTAGGCTGAGGCCTCGGTTCCATTTAATTTTAACCCCATTGATGAAATCTGATGCAGTGTGTGCCTATATGGCTTGCTGCTCACAGGCTGGGTGAGTGAAATCTGAACCCCTTTTTCTTTTTCTTTTTTCTTTTTTTGTGGAAAAGTCCAAGGCCTTCTGAATGTAAGAGCACAGTTTACACATAGAGTGGTCCAAATTGTATTAGGAATCTGATAGCCAGTGACCTGTCCCACTGCATTGGAAGCTTTGGATGACAGAGCAAGCCCCAACATTTGTTTAGGCACCATGCCTTCTCTGTAGGCCTCCTCAACTGTACAATAATTAATCTTCACCGACTGCATTTGGACCTCCCTAGCAAGCACAGCTCTGGGCATGTGTTTGAGGGACTTTCCAGAGATGTTTAAGCACAAAGCCCTTCTCTGAGTGTGGTTGATGCATCCCATGGGCTGGAGTCCCAGACTGTATTCAAAGGAGGAAGTCATCTCCATTATTGATTGCTCTGGGTCATCAATGTGGGAGCAGTGTGACCAGCTTCGTCAAGCTCCCTGTCCATCACTCCATGATGGGCCTGTTATTTAACCCACCCTTCCTTAAGCGGCTTCTATCAGGCATTTTGTCACGGCAGTGGGGAAGGTAACCGATTCCTCGCACCATGGGCTTGTCATGTCATCATTGCGGAGTTTATGGAACATCTTACATCTAAAAGGCTCAACACCGAGGGGCCTCCCGGAGCTGCTGGCAGGGTTCTGTGTCTCAGGCAGCATGCTGGTTTCACGAACACATTCCGTTTGCCCAAATCCATCAGGGCTGTGCAGCGTGATGCGTGTGATTTCCTACATCATACCGCATTTCAGTTAAACACATTTAAAAACAACTTCACGCTGAAAGCTGGGTGACCTGGAAAACAATGAGGGGTGGATCCAGGTGCCTCAGCTAATCGACAAGCACAAGAAGAGCTAGAACAGTGATGGCGTGGTGAGGACCAATCGTTCGTGATGAGACAGTGCAACCACCTCCCGTGGATGCGGTACAGAGAGGTACCTCCAAGGGCAAAAGACTCAGGGCAGACTTTGGGCAGTGGTAGGTAGTGGCCTCTTGCTACAGCAGGAGTCACTGTAGGACCAGACCAAACAAGGTACCGAAGATGGGAGCCAGGCTTGGACATCGACTGCCATCTATCTCTTGGGGAAGTAGGGTGCCCTGAAGTGGGGGAACCAGAAGGCATCACAAGTGCACACAAGTTCTGATGATGTCTCATGGAGGAGTGCTGGCCCAGCAGGCTATGTTATGACTTGAAGAACCCAGAACTTCCAAGCAGAGACAGACCCCAAAGTGAAGCGTTGCACAAACAGGTCCTGACTTCCGTTTCCACGTGCACCCAGCTTCTCTCAACGTACCCCAGCTGCAATTCTTTCACCAGGAAGTGACGCCTCAAACACAGAGTAAAGATGATCAGGAATTTGCCAGCAGCAGAAGACCTGGGCAGTGGTAAAAGACAGGTCAAGCCTATGCACACGGTTGAGCTCGAGGCTCTGGAAAATCAAACATGAGCTTCTGAGAAACGCTGACAGGAACCGCATGGGTGATGAGGAACAGAACCCCCCAAGGAAAGCCCTAGAAGCAAGGTATGGAGCTGAGAAGGCCAGGAGGAAGGAAACAGAAATGGACTCCGGGCTTGTCATACAGCAGTCCTACATACAGGGCAAGCACCAAGAGGAGGCCGAACCAAACAGAGGGATGAAGAATGGAAACGGGGTGGGCTCTGCAGGAGAGCCACAGTTCAGAATGAGGGTGTGTGTGTGTGTGTGTGTGTGTGTGTGTGTGTAGGAGGCTTATAGGGCACAATACAGACGGTCCCCTGTGAGGATGGCCACAAGAGGCCTCATGTAAAATGACTGGTGTGCAGTGTGGCTCTGAGAAGAGAGCTCAGAAGCGGTAAAGACAGTAAGGAGATGGAGACGTCGGCAACTCTAGCCGGGAGTGTTCGCACGGTAGACCCAACTCAACTCTCACCCGGAGCCCCAAATACACAGCTGTCAGCGCTTATAAAAAATGTTTAGAGACAAACAAATGGTTATCACACTGATCCTACCACACCGCACAGGTACCCAGTTACTGCACGGCACCGCATACGTTTGCACACTGAATTAATTTTAAAAATCTGTCGAAACCGCTGTTGCATCTGGGCCTAAGCATCTGTAGATGTCCATATACGAACAGCGCATGGGCCGTGGTGTCATTATCATGGTAAGCGTCTGAATAGCGATGAGGACAATGTCTCTGGAAAGGCCATCCAGTGGCAAATTTCTCTCTGAATATCTTCAGCTTGGGGTCAGTTGAATCCTCACTTGCTGGACCCCAGAGACACCGTCACCTGCAGGTTCTTGGTTTTTTGTTTTTTGCTTTTTTATTACCGAGGGCATGGTCACAGCGATAACGCAGAGAAAGGAAGTTGGTGGAAGGGCTGCTTCCTCGCATTCTCCTGCAAGACCCATACAGCAGGCTTCCCAATGACAGCTTTTCCTTAGTGCACCTCGTAAAGCTCTTAAAGGCAATGATGCAAGGCCTGAAAGCTTTGCCGGTTACCAGGAAGGAAAGACACTCAGACTTTATGGTGCTGCCAAGATGTCCTGGTGCTGTTAGCTGCATTGTGAATTCTCCTCAGGGGGAAAAACGAGCTGCACTCTCCTAGAGTCTTAAACACACTCCCTTTTGCCCGTAGCTCTCCTGTGCACTGCTCAAGGCATGAGGGTGTGGTAGGCTCCCACTCGGGGCCTTCATTCCTGCCCTTACCTCCCAGGGCTCCTGGAATAATGGCTGCCCCATTGCTGTTCTCATGCTATTCAGGGTTGGATTCCGGAGGTCAAATGTGGTGGTCAAGTCTGGAGGTCAAAAACTGGTGGCCGTGTGTGTAGGACCCAGAAGCATCGCCCCATCTGTTACTCATCTCTACCTCAGTGAACACCCAGGCTCCCTGAATCTGCTGAGAGGCCTAAGGGGCTCCTCCTGCCCATGGGCCTCACGTCCCATGTTAGGTACACGTCGCAAAAGACCAGTAAGGGAGACCTAGCTCTCCCTCCCCCTCTCTCATTGGTGGACACACTTTGGGTTACTCCTGCTGGAGCTTGACCAGTGTGATGGCAGCCCAAGCAGAGGGTGACAGTTTACACCAAAAGCCATTCCCTCTCACAATGTTTGCAAGTGGGGAAGCAGGGAACTCTCTGATGTGATCTAGAGCCTCGTCCAGTGACTGGTGGCTTGGGCTACAAAGTCTGCCTGGGGACTCTGTGTCCCTTTCTGCAGGTGGCCGAGTGGATGGTCTTCTTCGACCCCTGCCCTCATATATCAGATGGTGTCCCCTCAGTGTCCTGTAAATCTTGGTGTGCAGTGCATCTCTCCTGGAGGTTCTCTAGGGCCATCCCTGCCTGAATTCAGGTGCTAAGCCACAGGACCCAAGCTCTGGCTTTCCCTGGGGCTTTAAACGGTCCCGGTGATGGCTACTTTTAAGACGGCTTGACACAAGCTAAAGTCATCTGAGAGGAGGAAGCCTCCACTAAGAAAATGCTCTCCTGAGATCAGGCTGTGGGCAAACCTGTAGGGCATTTTCTCATTAGTGATTGATGTGGGAGGCTCCACCCCATTGTGGGTGGGGCCACCGTGGGTTGGTGATCCTGGGTTCTATAAGAAAGCAGGCTGAGTAAGCCACGGGGAGCAAGTCAGTAAGCAGCACCTCTCTATGGCCTCTGTTTCAGCTCCTACCTCCAGGTCCCTGCCCTGTTGAGTTCCTGTCCCGACTTCCTTCAGTGATGAACTATGACATGGAAATAAACCCTTTCCAAATAAACCCTTTCCTCCCAAACGTCTGTGTTTTATCGCAGCAACGGTAACCCTAGCTAAGGTTGTCCCTTTCTTAGAGCCAGGGGTATGACCAGCAGCTGGCTTCTGCCCTAAGGCCATCTTGGCCTTTATTCTTCCCCCAGCTCATGCCTAGCTTTCTTTATCTCCCTTCTGGCCTACCAAGGACTTCTTTGTATCCTGTGTGAGGTGCACTACTTGCTACAGCGCCCCTTGAGTGGGCTAGACCTCCCAACCCAATTTCCGCTTCTTCCTCTACTCTCTTTTCTTGGGGTACAGGTTCTCGGGTCCTGTCTCAGGGCTGTGGGGAGGCGTTGGGGAGCCGACATCCCATTTGTACTCGCTCCCATCTTCCCATCTTGCCTCTGTCTGGGCAGCTCACACTGACCATCCAGGGCTTCTCAGAGTTGCAGCCGGGCCACAGAGGTAATGAAACCAGAGCTGGCCATTGCTGGCCATGCAGGCGGAAGCCTGAGCCATAGCCACCTTAAACCAAATTAGCCCGTCAGCAAACGGGCCACCCAAGGAAGAGCAGGAGAGGGTAGCACACGGACGTCTGGAGTGCGTGCCAGGGTGCCAGGCAGTCACGCCTGAGGAGACAGAGAGGCAGGCCAGCTTTTCGGAGCAAAAGGGAGGAAGGTTATGCAAGCTGTTTTGAAACCATTGTCCTTGGCCCTAAGGATCGATAACAAGGGTGGGGCCAGTTCAAAGTTGACAAGACAGCTGCGGACTGGTTTCCTGGAAGTGTTCTTTGTTTGGCTCTCAGAGTCATCACCGTCCTTCCAGAGGCCCAAGTGTCTCGGTTTGGGAGGTGACAATGGTCACAAAACAAAGGTGCTCACAAAAAGCACACCTGCCATCTTGGAGGGAGACTACATTTAAACAAGGAAGGAGCCAGAGAAAGGAAAGAGGCCAGTAGGACAGTTGACGAATTGGTTTGGCAGCTGTTCGGGGCTGTTTGTTTTAATTAAGTCGATGATGAATCTGGAAACCCTTGTGCTGGGTCAGGGTTTGGAGGCTGAACGGTTTGATGGCAGGAATGCTTGTAAAAGTGATTAAAATAGCTTTACAGAGTGTGCCTGGGGGTGTGGGGGGGCATTCGGGCTGGAGAGACCCGGTGTGGGGATGGAGGCCCAACTTCTTCGGAGTCTGTCCATCTGCCACAGCCAGCCGTGGGCCAGAGATGACTAAAGACTTAATCAGACCCGAATACTTGGTTGTGTACTTGCTGTGGCTACAGAGAAGGGTGCTGTCACCAATCTTTAAATAGCGAACCAGAGGCTAAATTTCCACTCCATCCGTCAAAGGCCGCTGCTCTGCAATGTCCTAATTTTAGCTGCCCGTCAATTCCCCAGTGCCTGTTCGCTGATGTAACTTTGATCCTCGGATGCTTAGATGGCTTTTGTGCTGAATTTAGCTAGAATATACTATGAATCATCTGGACGGCCGCCCAGCTAGGGGAGGGGGGAGGGAGGAGGGCAAAGACAGGAGGGAGGGTGGGAAGGCTGAACGAAGAAAGGAAAGGAGGTCTAGGAGAACACCCAGCCCCTGAAGTGGTGAGTAGAGATGAGAGAAAATGGAAGAGTCACCTTAACCCAGGACCATCAGCTTCTCCAGGAATGCATTTTGAGCACATTATCCTCAGACTTGGTTTTTCTTTCTAACCCAGCAGCCTTTTTGAATGCAAACACACAGGAGGCCACTGCTGATAATCAAGACAGCAATCTCAGGACATTTGAAATGATGTTTTCCTAAGCAAATCATTGCCTCGAAAAGGGCTTGTATTTCCTCTTAGGGAGTGAGCAGCTCCAAGATGTGCTGAAGGGGGCCGAGAGCATGTCCGATGGCCTCCCCTCCTTTGGCTTATTAGGGAATTGTCTTTTATTTCTTTGGCTAGCTGGCTTTTCTTCCCGCCTGAGATCTCTTTCTTCCTCCAACTCTTTTTTTTTTTTTTTTTTCCGGAGCTGGGGACTGAACCCAGGGCCTTGTGCTTGCTAGGCAAGCGCTCTACCCCTTTCCTGTTGACGGGCCTCAGCTGGTGTCACCTGGATGGTGATTTCTGTTGTTCACGCTTCGCAGGCGTGCTAAGGGAGCCAGTAAGACTCGCTGCTTCCTTGGCTGGGTCCTCAGATACCTAGATTTCTTTCTCCAAGTCAGGAAAGATGAACTCTAACTTCTTAGAAGCCCCTCCTTCCAGGGTCTAATACTGCTCGCTCAGTACCTCCTGCCCCCTGGCTGGGGAGGAATAGGAAGAAATGAAGGTAAAGAGAAAACGAACTGTCGACTTTACAGCATTTTGGGATGGGGCAGCACGGGATCACTTTCCTTGAGAAGTTGTGGCCTTGATCAAGATGTCGTCACCTCCAGGAGGGGCACGTAGACACTTCAGTGTAGGTGGTTCATGAATGTCAGGTACCTCAGGATACAACACACCTTTGTACCGAAATGTCTGGACTGAAGTCGATTTAAACCACAGAAGGACTGAAACTAGGGTAATCAGGTTGTTTGATAAATGTTGGAGCCATTCCTCTAGGCTCCAACTTCTTAAACTATGGGCACAGCCCCATAGCTTGGTCACACGGCTGAGCTCAGGGATTGCAAAAAACTCTATCAGGGGTTGGGTCTCAGGGAGCCCCCAGCAAGTACAAACTCACACACTTTTCTACCCTCCAGAATTTGACTTTAAGAGCCTCCTGCTTGAAGGCACCACAAGCTTGAGATGGAGTAATCAAAAAGCTGATATTCAGCTGGGACCTTCGTCCGACCGGCTCTCCTGGGACTCCAAGGTGTAGTGCATGGCACGGGAGGACAAAAATGATCATCTCACCAAACTATAAACCTGCCACAATGCCTGCCAACAAGATATGCCCACAGGTGCAATGGTGGGGCACAGATGTCATGCAGGTAACCAACCGCTTTCTGATTGAATCTGAGGCCCAGTATATGAAATGGAGCCCACGCCTGGCCCCGTTAAAAGGGTGAAAACCCATGGCTAGATAGACCGAAACTTACATGGATAAAAAAATCATTTTAAAGTAATTTGTTTTAGTGATTTGTTATCAGCAAATGTTTGCTTTACATATATATGAGCATATATACAGGTCACATACAAATTTCTTGGGCAAAGGGGGCTCAGGAATGACAAAAGTTTGAATCAGCTGCTTGCGGGACTCAGTCATGGGCCAACCAAGGCAGAGGTCCCAGGGAACCAGAGGGCCACTGGATTAGAGGAGAGATTTGTCTGTGTTACAGCCTTCAACATAGGCCAGGCGTTGGCCACTCCTCGGTGGAAACTGATAGTCAAAGGGTTTGGCCTCCTGCTCATCAGAACAGGTGCGTGGGTCAAGGGTCAACTTCTCACTGCGATCAGGAAAAGATGCTAAGAGTGTTAGCCGGTCAGCCAGGCAGGCACCTTTAGAGAGAGCTGCATTAACAGCTTCAGGGTGGCCCCTCCTTTACTTTCAGCTATCAGCACGGTGGCCTGCCATTTCAAAGGACCTTAGGTTGCTACTGAGTGCAGAAGGGTCATACGAAATAACATGTCGATGTGGATGGGGTGCTCTACCCCAGTCTAGAGCCTCCGGTGGGGCTGAAGTTTGAGTTGATCACCAGTGGCACGAGCTTCTAGAGAGCTACCGTGGCCAGGGCATACTGGGTACTGCACCCAGATAGGGCACAGGAGTTCTACTCCCTTTCCCAACTGACTCAGAGTCTCTTTGTCCCTTGCCTTGTGCTTACCAATCAAGCCTTATAAAACACCTTTGGCAATGAACTGCCTAGCTGAGGTGACGACTTTACAGCACCAGTTATGGCTATGGGGTTGGCACCGGAAAGAGGACCGCTAAGGGATATGAGCCCTCAGCCTGTGTGACCTGACATGATTATGTTCAGATTGACGATGTCAACGGGAATCGGATTAGATGTCAGCCAGCTGGCATGGGTCAAGGGATTGTCCCCAGTTGCCTGTGGAGCAAGTCAAGTCTATGAGAATGGCCATGCTTTCAGAGCAGAGGTGTGCTGACTATCTTTTTGTTGACCTGACACAAGTTAGAGTCATTTTAGAAGAGGGAACTTGAACTGAGAGAACACCCCCACTACATTGGCTTGTGGGCAAACCTGTGGTACATTTTCTTGATCAATGACTGGTTGATGGAGGAGGGTCCACTCACTGTGGGCGGTCCCACTCCTGGGCTGGTGGTCCTTGGTGCTTTAAGAAAACAGGCTAAAAGCTGGGTGGTGGTGGTGGTTCAGGCTTTTAATCCAAGTACTTGAGAAGCAGAGGCAGGCAGGTCTCTGTGAGTTTGAGCCTAGCCTGGTCTACAGTGTGAGTTTCAGGACAGTCAGGACTACACTGAGAAACTCTGTCTCAAAGAAAGGTCGAGTAAGGCTGCAGGCAGCATCTGTTCATAGTCTGCACCATTTTATGGTTCCTACTTTGAGTTCCTGCTCTGACTTTACTAGGGAGGGAACAAAAGCTGCTCCCACTTTTGGTCGAGGTCTTTTACCACAGCAACAGAAATCCTAAGTAACTTGAGATGGGATACTGCGTGGCCTTTTTCTTCAGAGTTGGGCATTTCCTGTGACTCTCCGCAGGGTCACCTTAGACGTGTAAGGGAAGTGCCCTTCCTTATCTGTCTCTTTAAGGGTCCAGAGCTGGAGGCCTGTGGACAATACTGGGTTAGTCAGGCTCTGAGACGGTAGACAGATGGGAGCAGCGGACAGGACAGACCTCACCCCATACAGCAGCCGGGGGGGGGGGTGAAGCTCCATCACAGGTTCTCTGCACATCAGTTAGGCTTAGTAAATGCACACCTAGGGCAGGTAGGGGCTTCAGCAAGAGCGCTATAGTATGGAAGACAAATGTTTGACTCAGTCTCCCTGCCCCACCTGACCCCTGCTCTTGTGTGCGCATGCGCACGCACGTGCGCGGTCGTAACAGTGGATAGATAGAGCAACAATGATTTCTTCAGGACGAATGGGCTCTTCCTTCTGGTGATGTGCTAGATTCCTCTTCATTTTACTTGTATTCAACACTGGAAAGAAGAGCCCTGAACATCATGGCTCCCCATGGCTGGCGAGAGGGTGCCGTCTCAACCTCTGCCTGGCTGAACGCATGCATGGATTTTGGGCAGGATGTTGGTGGTGGCAAACTCTGAAATCTGGATGCTTAGGATGCCTAGAGGGATCCCTCTCCTGTGGTTTTTTGGAGAGGGGCTTCCCCCTTGCCCACGCTTCCTCATTTCCCTGAGGCCTGTCACGTTTGGTCACATTTACTTTCTTTTGCCATCAGACTCCTGTAGGAACCGAACCCAAACGGGAGAACATTGAGTTAGTCATGCTAATTCCCGGGACAGCTTCTGGGCCCAGGCAATGGGACACGCTTCTTTGGAGCGCCTTGGAGATATTAAAAGGGGAGTTGCCTATGGGGCTCCTGCGTGCAGTCACATCACCGAACTTCTCCAAATCCTGGCATTCTGAAGAAGCTGGTTTCTCCCGGTATCTGGTACTTTTTCTTTCTGTTTGAGGGAGCCTCAGAGGTCCTCAGGGTTCACCTACAGGCAGTAGTGCGTCACTGGCTTCTTCAGGCTGGCCCTGGAGTTTGGTCAGAGGACATGCCCGTGGGTGGAGGCTGCCTGCCGCCTGGAGACTCTTCTTGGAGTTGACAAAGCCCATCTACTATTTGCCCAGCTAAGTGTTCAGCCCCAAGTGCAAGCCCTGGCTTAAGTTCCCAACATTCTCTTCTCTTTGTGGAGGCAAAGGGAACTGTAATCTTATCTGGAGGATGTGAACAGGAGAACTGAAGCCAACTGTACCTCTTGAAGGAAGATAGAGGAGATCACATAAGACCCCGAGAAAGGACAGGAAGACATCCTTCAGAGACAAGCATCTATCACCAAAAGACTTGATGCAAATGAGCTGCCATTCTCGGTTTTAAGACTGTTGGATGGGGGTGCAGAGAGCTACCTTTCCCCAAAGCCTGGATCTCTGGTTCGAGAAGGGGGAATGGAGCAAAACAAAATCAAAACCGAGATAGTACCAGTGAGCAAGGGAGATAGAATGTCAGGTCCAGGAGGCCAAGTGCGAGCACCAGAGACCTTCTAGGAAGAAGGGGGCAGGTGGACGAGTCGTCATTAAACAGTCAATGCAAGGACACCCCATGCTGAGGAAGAAACAGCCTCACAGAGGCTCAGGGGCTGTGTGCAGAGCATGGCGTGTCTGGGAGTGCACGCCAGTGACTTTCCCCATGAGATAAAAAAGACTAGAGTAATAAACACCGAGAAAGGAAGCAGAGAGAAGGCAGAGGGGATGGGAAAGAGGGAGAGAAGGGACGAGATCAACATCAGATGCCTTGGTGGTCCCACTCACAGATGATTAATAGTAAGGAAAGACAAAATGTATTTATAACTTTTAACATTCTAGAAGAAAATATCACTCTTTTGGCCTCAGAAAGTATAACCATGTGTGTTATCTGAGAGAATGTTCTATCCAATGTGGAGATTGCAGCGCGTCCTGCAGCCACTGTGAGCCATGAAGATGCCACTGGAGAATGAACGTTTGCATTCGTACCATGAATGGAACTGAAGACCAGGGTGTCCACTAAGGTATCCTGAGACAGAACATTCTAGAAGAGAGAGCACAACAACAGCCCACTGTTTTAAGTGTTTAAGTATTAAATACCTCAGCCTGTGTTGGACACAATTACCCTACCACATCCCCCAGCTCAGCATCAATGACCGTGTGTGTGTCTCTTGGCGTTTCCTCACAAGCTCAAGGCTGTCTGTGATCTGCATTTTGAGAGCACATTGTTAGAGAACAGGTCCTTTAGTTGCCCCATACCCTGCCTCAGAAATCAGGCCATGTCTCTTGCCATGGCTGCTCTTGGTTGTCAACTTGACTACATCGGAAATTAATTAAAACCCAATTGGCGGGGTACACCTGTGAGCCCATCTAAAGAACATGGAAGAAGGAAGCTTGCTCTCTTTGCTGGCTCTCGCCCTCTCTGACAAGTCCATTCCTTCGCTGGCATTAGACCCTATGTCTTTAGAATTCTGGCATATAGTGAAGACCAGCTGAAATATCCAGTTGTGCATTGAATAACTAACTACCTTCAAGGATTCTTGGACCTTCTGCTGGTAGACAGCCATTGTTGAATTTGCTAGACCGTATCCTGTAAGCTACTCTAATAAATCCCTATATTATATATAATATATAATAAATAACATGACATAAACATACAACATACAGATATAATGTGATGTAAAATATAATATATGGAGTATAACATATGATATATGCTGTATAATGTATAATATATACTAAATATATAATATAATATATACAACATACTATATAGAAAGGGGGGTGATAAAGATGGTGTGGTTTATAGTCTCTTGCAGCTTTGAGCAAACTCTAGACTTTATAAAAAAGTAAACTCAAGATCACAACTTTACTTTTGTCTAGTTCTCTCTCCCCTCCGTGTAAAACACATAAGAATCAGAAACTCCCTTTCCCCTCTGATCTGAAGGGGCTTCTGTCAGGACTCCATCATGCCTGTCTGTCCCCTGAGCCTCTAATTCTCCTAGTGAACAGTAGTTTTGTCTTGGCTTCATGACTATGGACCTGTCTCTCATTTCATCTAACCCATCCTACCATATACTGGAGGAGGTTAAAGTTCAAGAAATGAGATGTTGGCTCTGTGGCTTTCACAGTAGTGCTACTTACAGTGACTAATCAACTCTGGGCCTCCGGTTCGTGTGGAAAGCTCTGATTGAGCTGGCTTTCTCGCCTAGATGCTGTAAATAGTTGATATTGTTGATTATGTACACTTGTTCAATAATGCAGAGATCTCATATGCCTTTACCCCATTTCCCATAATGAAGAGATTTGATTGAATCACGGTACAACACCCCAACATCAAGGCCAGTGTAACTCCATCACCAAGAACATCCTCCTGTTGCCGCTCTATAACCAATGCCTCACCCCCAGCCCCAGTCTCCAGTGACCGCTAATCCAGTCTGTTTTGGAATTTCGTTATAGCAAGCATGTCATAGGCACAGAACAGTATTCTGTGAAGCCCATGGGATTGGCTTTCCCCACTCAATACAGCTTCCTGGAGAGGGGCCCAGCTCCTCTCTGTGTTGGTACCATTTGTTCTGCAGGCTGGTATATCCTGGTATGAGGTACCATGGTGTGCTTAAGGGTTTTACTCACACTTGATAGCCATTTTGGGTCAGCTCCAGTTTGGACATCCAAGTAAAACTGCTGTGAACAGTGTATTAAAGCATTTGTGGGGATGTGTGAGTTTAACTTCTGTGAACTAAATGCCCAAGAGCTTGGCTGCTGCATTGTTGGTGATCGAGTAAGTGCCTAATGGTTTTCCTCTGCGTCTACCTGAGTTTTACATTTCCAGTAGGTGTGTGGGACCCAGTTTCTCTGCCTCCTTTCGGGCATCCTGCATGGTCGCTTTAGCCTTCTGATAGGTATCACATGACACGGAGCATCAGATTTCTTTCACCTTTTACATCTCTGGTCTTTTACCCAGTTTCTCACTGGATCGTTTCTTGCTGATTTTGAGCATTCCTTATACGTTGTAGATACAGCTTTTCAATAACCGTGTGATTTGTTACATCTTTAGCCAGTTTTCCAACCCTTAAGGTGGCAGAGAAGTCCCTAATCTCAATGATGCCAAGTCCATCTACCTCATGCCTTCCGTGTCTGGTGTCATTTTGAAGAACTATTTTCCCAGATTGAAAATACTTTCCTTTGCGTCTTCTAAACAGCTTCTCATCCACAGTGCAACTTGAATTTACCTCTGAGAGGTTTGAAGTTTACAATGTAACATTCCATGCCAGGATGCTGAGCAGTGAGCTTACCGAGGTTACTTACGGGAGCCTTAGGTGCCTCAGAGGCAACTGCAATTGTTGAAAAGTCCACCCAAGACTTCCAAGCAGAGCCTCCTGAAGGTCTCAACTGCTTACCCCAACAATTGCATGTGCTTGTGTAGCCTTGCAGGGCAGGGAGACTTGTAAATCCTGTAATTTTCCGAACCTGCAAAATTACAGCAGCTTCTCTCTCCCATCCTGGAGGACGTGGTTCAGTTAGGAGATGGCCACCACAGCCACCGTATAATAACCATATAATAACAGTTATTCCTATGACCTAATTCCCAGCAGCAGAGGCCTCCTGTGACTGTTAGGGCCAACTGGCTACCTTGCTGTTTATTCTGCCCTCCCTCAGGGCTGGCTCTCTGCTTCCTTGGTGGCCCCTGGGTTCTGGTCTGTCGCTTATAGGAAGAGCAACCCTCCTCTCTGTGGTGGAGAATGGTAACTGTAGCTATATTAGTAGAATCAGTTGCCATCACCTCCCGGAGTGTGATTCTGTGAGGATGCTCATTTCCTATTCGTGCTTTTTTTTTTTTTTTTTTTTTTTTTTAATCATCGAAAATAGATCAGTGGCATAGAATCAGCCACCCCAGACTGTTCACTTGCCTGTTCTCCATTCCTGAAGTAAGAGTTCACAGTAACGGTTGGGGGAAAGTTTTAAACTAAAAATCACGTGCCAGGGTTGGTTTGTGCCATAAGCAGTCGGAGATACAATTATAGCAGCAAGTCGTTTATTTTGGATGATGACAAGCTGGAGACTCAACTGAGTAAGAGAGGAGTAGTAAGAAGTCTAGGGAGGGTCAATTACCAGGTCTGTGGTAGGGGAGGGGCCTCACCCGCTAGGGTTCTCTGGTGATCCCCATGGTTCTAGCATAGGACAGGGCACAGAAAAGCTAGGTCCTTTGTTCTCCTGACCACTCCTCTTTGGCTGAGGGATCTTAGCCTGTGATGGAGCAAGCTTCTTGTGAGGGAGGCATCCCTGCGGGGCCAGCAAGGTACCAGATATATATGGTTGGTACTGGCTATGGCATGCAAGTGTGCTTCCTGACAGCCACTGCTAGCTAGGGCATGCAAGTAACCTGTGTTCACTCGGCAGGGAGGTCAAGAGCACTGGGCTCCTCGAAGTCCACTCCCCATCTCCCTGGAGCAATGCCTAGGATCGCAATGACTCGACTCGTGTCACCTCCAGGACTGTCACCTTTGTGAAGCTTATGGAGTGAGGCTGCCAGTGAGGCTCTGCTGCTGTCCCTGAGCCTGTCACTGATTTCTAAGTGACTTATATGAGTGATTCCATATAAGCAGAGTCCTATTGACATTGACGTTCCTTTTCACAACTGTTGACAGGTCCATAGCTGAAGGAGAGAACTGGTCTTTCAACGGGGGTCCCATGTCTCATACCATCCCTCGGGGGTTCCAGAATCCAGCTCCCAGCCCAGATTATCTACCAACTTCCAAGTCAGACTGCAGA
This sequence comes from Rattus rattus, assembly GCF_011064425.1. Classification (NCBI taxonomy): domain Eukaryota; kingdom Metazoa; phylum Chordata; class Mammalia; order Rodentia; family Muridae; genus Rattus; species Rattus rattus. Next base: position 71,074,888 of record NC_046167.1, on the reverse strand, counting down.
GGAATAAGCCCTGTGGAGACTTGTGACTGGGGATGGGGGGCACCTGGTTAGAATTGGTCCCACCTTTCTGGGCACACTTCAGGTCACCTGACTTAAGAGGTCCAGGAGTCACATGCAGTGGACATGCTACACAGTTCTCATGCTCTCAGGACTGGAGAGCCATTCCCTCAGGACTGGAACAGTTGGTGGTTGGGGTGATTTTGATTCACTGTCTTCCTGTCTCACCCCCCCTCACTTTGCTGGGGCAGGGGAGGTGACTCCTGTCCACTACAAGTCATGTCAACATCTTGAAAGTGTCTGTTAGGAATTCCCACCCACTACATTAGAAGCTCACTGACTATTTCTTTTGTTACAAAAATGAGTGCTCCCAGAGAGCCCCCCCAACCCCCTCCCTCGAAGAGGCAGCCCAGAAAGAAGCCTGCAAGGCACCTTGCTGTGAGGGATCTCGCCGGCATAGCCCCCTCTCCCAGGAGTGAAGTGCGTCCTCGAAGGGCCCCAGCCACTGGCTGCCATTTGAAAAGCGACACTTCTGTAGAGCTAACAAGAGCACTTGACATTTTCAGAGGACTCAAGTTGTTCTTGTTCGTCGGGTAGCTGTGCCAGGAATTTAGATTATCGGTGGATCTCAACTGCTCGTCTGTGATGAGATGCCCCGCTAATGACTCCACCGAGCGATGTGTTTTACAACATTAGAGGGCCGCTACGCACCGAACTCAGAGACTTGGGCCTTTGTTGCCAGAACATTGCGTGGCATGGGCATAGGGAAGTACGACGCCGTTTCCCTACACACATCTGAAAACAGTCACACAGCCTAGACTGATAGAGGGACGCGTGACAGTGGTTGAAGCCTGGGCTTTTTGTCTGCATGCAGCCCTGTGTCTCTACCTCCTGCAGGCCTAGCCTGGGCTATTGTTCTGCAAGTAACTAAGTGTGTCAAAGCTTCCAGGGTCTGTCTGCTCAGCCTGGTCAGCCCCAGCTCCTAGCATGGTGCCCTGGTCCCCCAGCTGAGCGTCTTAGCCTTGCTCATGTTGAGTGACAGTCACCCAATTACGTATCCAAGGAAGGACTCTAGGGATTGGACCCACACTTGCCTCAGTCAGCTCAGAAGGTGCTGGAAGTAGGGAGATGAGATTGGTCTCAGACTTGGGGAAGCTTGTAGCAAGCTGTGTGTTTCAAGTGCTAAAGCCCCCTCTGATTTTGAGGGACAATTTGTGAGAAGGGAATGCAGTGTTGGGTATCCCAGTGCTGTCCCTGGGGCCAGGTCAGGTAAGGTCACAGGCTAAGATCTCTGTCAGCAAGAGTGCACACAGTGCAGGCCCCCCTTGGAGTTGGTACTCTCTCCATCCTCCACCTCAGGGTGCGTTTTGCTTCTATAAGCCAATAGTATCGAGCTCATCGTTTTCCTGGGACACAAGGCAAGCATGCTTGCATCCCGTGTGTTATATGGTTCGGGTGTATCACCAAAGAGTGTGTTGGGAACCTCATCTTTAAGAAGAGGGACTGATGAGAGGCTGGTGGTCCAGGAGGGTGAGGTAAATTAATACTGCTCCGTGGAAGTAGGCCTGTGACTGTGAGAATGGGTTGGCCTCTTTTTCTTTCAGTCTTGTCTTTTGTTTGCTTTGATCCTCTGCCTCCCGCCCCGCCCCCCTCAGGACACATCACCCTCCCCATAGAGAGTATGGTAGCAACGGTAGCACAAATGTGTTGCTGCTGTTGGCCTCTGCAGCCTCCGGGACAGTGAGTCACAGTGTTTCTCTCTGATACAGCAGCACAGGGCTTGGCCCTGCCTGAGGTGAGGGCAGCTGCTGCAGTTAGCTAGTCTCCAAGCTTGCCTCCCCTCTCCAGGTTGCTTCCCATGCATTTGGCCAGTGACCTTTGAGCTGGCTCTTCCGGGGACTCCAGACCAACCAGCCCATATTGGTCTCTCTTCATCCCCTCCTGCCTTGCCTCTGCTTCATCCTTGTGGCTTGTGTGGCTCTGAGGGCTTAGGTCTTTGACTCTTCAGGGACTCGTATCCCTGTCCTTGTCTCTCAATGTCATTGGAATGTTGGCAACTCCCAACAGGTACCTACAGGCCAGCCTCTCTGAGAGCACCCAGCAGATGCTTGGGACTTTTCATTGTACTCCATGCCCCCGTTATGCTTGGCCGGTGGAGAACTTGACTATGGCCCTGCTCTTGGGAAGCCCTGAGCTGAGGAAATGACCCATTTGTAGCTGTCTGTGAAGTGAACAGCCCAGTTGAATCATGGGACTCTGTTGGCTAGGGTCTGCCAAGAACTCGAGGTTCTGCCTAGAGAACCATTGGGTAGTTTCCTTCATCTATTCTTGGGGTTTGGGGTTGAGCAGCCTCCAAGTGAAGAACCTAGGTGTGTCTGGCAAATGCCTCTCCAACTGGACATGCCCTCCGCACTCGTGAGCATGCTGAGGAGGTCTGCACAGTGATCTTTTGACATGTATTATGATGGTTAAGTACTGGACCCCAAGGCCTGGTTGCTCCTGGGAAGGAGAGAATCTACTTGTACAATGTGACCTTACTCCTGGACTTAAAACTATTGGTTAAATAAAGATGCCAACAGCTAATAGTTGGGCAGAAGAGACGTAGGTGGAGTCTGGGGTACTCAGCTTGGGATCTGAGGAGACCATGAGGAGAAAGAGGAGAAGTCATTATGAGGTAAGAATCATAAAATAATGGCTTATATGGGTTGGCTAATTGGCGTTAAAAGCAGCCTGGACAGAACACAGCAAATCATATAGTGGGATTATTGGCAGGGCAATAGACATAACACCATAGAGGACAGATATCTGCCCAGCTCCAGTGGTGCTTAAGGCTTATTATAAATTAAAGGTCCTGTGTGCCTTTTATCTGGGAACTAAATGATCAAAGGCAGGGCAGAAGCCCTAATTGAGATTAAATATGTTTTACAACACAGCAGTACTGCTGCCCAACTTGGAGGGAGGCTACCCCCATCCTGCAGTGGTCACCCCTCCCCCCATCCTGGATAGGTCCAGAACTCCCAGCTGAACAGAATTTGGCCTTCCCAGAGCTGGAATCGTAATGTTTTCCAACAGCTGCCTCTGTTTGGGAATCCAGGCTTGAGTGGCACCAGGTTTGGGGGTGGGGGGAGGCGTCATGGCCAGCTCCATCAAGAAGAGCTTGTGGAGTTTTGGTAGAAGCCTAGAACAGGCGCCCTGGGAGAGCCAGGGCATGACAGACAGGTGCCCGGAAGCCTTGAACCATGTAACTAACCAACCACCCTGGGGGGAACATTTGATTGCAGTTGGGGAAGCTGATGTCTCTCACGGTGGTGTCTGTTCACAGGAGAAGCCGTGGCGTCTAAAGTGCAGCACCACGAGTGGTCACCTGTTTTTACACTAACAGAAAAGGGAGGTCTCAAGCATAGTTTCAAATTCCTTGGTGAATCAGGTAAGAAAGAACCCACGTCACTGGGGGAGTGGGCTTGATGTGGGTAAGGGGTGGCAGAGCGGGACTGCCATCAGCCCACAGCACTGTGGAGAACACAGACACTTCAGAAGGCACTTGACCTTTTCAATAGAGAGTTGTAGAATCCGAGAGAGGGAGTGACACTTCCCAGGGCAAAGAGTCAAGGCGCCATCCCTGAATTCCGCCAAAGTGGCTCCTGCCTGCATCCCATTCCACCCTGATCCTTGGGAGGGGCTGACACCACTGTAACCTGTGAACTAAGTTGGCAGTTACCCAGTGATCACAGACTGCTGTTACTAGGGCAAGCTGAGAAATGGGTTAAGAAGCCGGCAAGCATACCACTGTCTCAGGAAGAAACCAGAGTCACTAGTATCTGGTGAGCTGAGATTACCATTGGCTGGGGGTGAACTGGGAAAACTTACCCAGTGTGCTGGGAACCACTGCTGCCCGGAGGGGTGAGCTCACATACCTGCTACCTGGAGGGAATGATACAGTTCTAATTTCGAGAGTCACTGCTGCCTGACAGAGGTGAAACGCAGATATAAGGCATGGTGGTGACAACACGGGATCTTGGGGACAGAAGGATAGTAGTAAGTGTGTGGGTGTGAAAACTTACCTCAGGGAGGTGAGAACACTGGGGCATAGCAGCTGAGGACACACACCTCAGGGCAGGACATCACTAGGACCTTGTGGAGCTGTGAGAACATTGATCCCCTGGGAGGCTGAGATCTGGTATCTGAGTGTTGATAACATTAGTACCTGGGAGAGTGAGAACATTGGTTACCTGGCTGAGCTGGGAAATCATTACCTGGGGTGCTGAGAATCACTGACCCCCTGGAGCTGCTGTGAGCACTGTCACCTGTTACCTGGAGGAACCAATCCCACTGTGAATTGGAGGAGCTGAGAACCACTGGTCATCTGGTGGAACGGAGAATCTTGTTACCTGGGGAGAGGTGGTGGGAGTCGCAGGTACCTGGGCAGAAGGACTGGGTGAGATCAATGTTACTGTTAGGCTGTGGGAGGATGTTGATGCCCACACCGACGCGGCCTGTGGGATTAAAAAACACACACAAGTGGGTTATTCGTGTTAAGCAAGAAAAGCCAATTCTGTAGCTTTATTTACCCAATATTTACCCCAAGTTGACCAGGTGGAAAAATCTGGGAAGCACAGTGGGAAACCCCGGCTTAAGGCTTCAGTAACAAAAGACCGAATACTGTCCCCAACTTACTGGGGAGAAATCCAGGAAGACCAATCTAAATCTCAAAGACAAAAGACAAAAGGCAGGAAGGAATTTTGACCATCACCCAGGTGTGTCAGGAAAGGGAATAACATTTGAAATGTAAATAAGAAATACCCAATTTAATAAAGATGGAAAAAATTATTTATTCCCTTTATAACCCACTATCAGCCTTTCCTCTCTTCCCATACCCCTCACGCAAGTCCCCTCCCATTCTGTCTCCTTCCCACATGCACATCACATCACTGCAGGACTAGGGGCATCCTCTCCCACTGAGGCCAGAAAATGTGGTCCATTTAGGAACTTGGGTCTCAGGCAGGCAACAGCCTAAGGACAGCCTCCACTGCAGTCCTTAGGAGACTCACATGAAGACCAAGCTGGTCATGTGCATGGGGCCTAGGTCCAACCCATGCCTGCTCTTGGATGGTGATTCGGACTTTGTGGGACTCCCCAGTTCTTTTCCCAACACTTCCATAAGACTCCCTGAGTTCTATCTAATATTTGGGTGCGAATCTCTGCGTGTCTTTCCATCGGCTGCTGAGTGAAGCATCACAGAGGAGACAGTTGTGCTAGGTTCCGTCTACAAGCATAACAGAGCATCATTAATAGAGTCAGGGATTGGTTCTTGCCCATGAGATGGGTTGTAATTTAGACAGGTTAGTTCTATCCTGCCTGGCTATAGGAAGTGGCCACTTCAGCATCCAGATCCCTCACTGCTAGAAATCTTAGCTGGAGTCGCTCCCATAGACCCTCTGGGTCTCTCTCTATCCCAGGTCTTTGTTCTAGAGATTGCCTCCATCCCCCCAACCCCTGCCACAGATCTCCCTTCTTCCTCCCCCCTCCCCCTAACAGATAATGATGTTACACAAAGAGTTTGAGACCATGTTATCTGGAGTGGGGGTGCTGAGACTTCTGTTGCCTGGGGTAGTGGTGATCACCGTTGCAGGGGTGAACTGAGACCATTTGATAACCTGAGCAGGAGAAACACTATTGCCATTATGAGCAGAGACAACTTTTACCTGGGAAATCTCAGAACCACTGTACCCATGGGGTCAGAGACTATTGTTATCAATAGGAGTGAAGATCATGTAGGCTGGGTGAACTGTGACCCTGTTACACGGGCTAGCTGAGACTTCTGTTCCCTGTATGAGCTCAGAACCAGAGCCACCTCAGAAAACAGGGCCCTCTGGGTGAGTGGAGGAGCACTGTTAACCGGAGCCTAAGGAAGAACTGTTACAGGTGAGCTGAGAGCTGTTACCTGGAGACCAGGGAACCACTGTCATGGGTAAGGGAAGGATTGCTGGTGCTTAGAATATAGTACAAGCAATTTACCCCTGACTAGCTTATAAATAAATGAAACTCAGATTATAGTTATTTTATTTGGCTTTGACAATTACTGGGAGGTAACACCTAATCTACTTTCCTAACTGCTGGCCTGGCTACCTCCCCAACAGTGTACCCTAGATACTTGCTGTTTCTCTGGGCCATGTGCTCTTGGTCCATCTCCCCTCATGACAGTTTTTGTCTCTTCTTCCTCCTTCTCTCCCTCCCCCTCCTCTTCCTCCTCCTCCTTCACCTCTCTCCCTCTCCCTCCTCCCCTTCCTCTCCCTCTCTTCCCCTCTCTCTTGTCCTTCCTTCTCCTCCTATCTCTCTCCTCCAACCTGGTCACTCCAACCCACTTTACCTATTATCCCTCCAGTAATTGGCTGTAGTCTATTTCATTTAACCAATAGTTTTAAACCAAGGAACAGGATTTGCACAACCTTCCGGTATAGAATTTAGCATTACAATGCAGAGCAACACCAGAGGATCTGAGAACAGCTGTTACTCTGTGGTGGAGGAAACTTTTCCAGCTGGGAGAGGCAATAACACTATTAGACCTTAGTGTTGCCTGAGTGAGTTGAGATCACTACCTGCTTGGAGGTGCTGTGACCACTGTTATCTGGGGGAGTTTAGAACTTCTGCTAAGTGGACGGTCTGAGAAGAATGTTACATAGGAGGACTGAGACCACTGTTGCCTTTGGGAGTTCAGATACCTGTGGTATCTGAGAACATTATTACAGGAAATCAAGACCATTCTTAATTCTCTGATCTGAAAAAAGTTGTTAGCTGGGGAATATGAGAACATTGTTACCCGGGGGAATCTTAGAAGACTGTAATCTGGGGGTTCTGAGAATATTAAAACCTGCAGGGATAAAAGCCATTGTTACCTGACTGATGTGAGAACACTGCGACTTTGTGGGATCAAGAACATTGTTACCACACTGAAGTGAGAACATTGTAGTCTGAAAGGATCAAGACCATTGATCTGAGAACACTGTAACTTGTGGGGATAAAGACGATTGTTACCTGTGTGATCTGAGAACAATGTAACCTTGGGAAATGCTGACCAGTGTTGCTTGGATGATCTTACAACATTAGAACCTGTGAAAATCAACACCATTGTTACTTGCTTATCTGAGAACATCGTTACTTAGGAGAATCAAGATCATTGTTACCTGACTACTCTGAGAACTTTGTTTCTTTGGGGGATAAAGACTATGTTGTGTGTCTGGTCTGAACATTGTAACCTTGGGAGAATCAACAGCATTGTTTCTTGACTGATATGAAAACATTTTAACATGGGAGTAAAAGATTATTATTACCCAGCTGATGTGAAAATATGGTAAGTTGGAATATAGTAATATGGCTCATCTGAGAACACTGTAGTAGCTTGGAGGATAACGTCACTTGTTACCAGGGTTCTCAGAGAACTCTGGGACTCTGGGAGAATCAAGACCTCAGCCACCTGATGGATCTGAACATTGTAAAGTGTGCGGAGAAAGGCCATCGTTACCTGACTAATCTGATGACACTATAACTTGTGGAGATCAAGACGATTGATACCTGGCTGTTTGGAGAACACTGTAACCTGGGAGAATCCTGACAGTTATTAACTGACAGATTTGAGAACACTATAAACTTGGAGGACAAAGAGTATTGTTACTTTACTAATCTAAGAACATTTAAATTTGGGAAATGAAACCATTGTGTCCCGACAGATCTGAGAACATTGTAAATTGAGAGAAGTAAGTCTATTGTTACGTGACTGATCTGAGAACAATAAATAGTGGGGACAAAGACCACTGATACATAAATGATCTAAGAACATTGTAAATGGTTATGGGGGTGCTTCTAAGACCATTGCTACTTGACTTATTTGGAAATATTGTAACCATTGAGGAACAAGAGGATTGTTACCCAGTTTGAAAGCACTATAATGTGAAGAGTAGGTATGAAGACCATGATTGTTACCTTACTGATCTGAGAGCATGGTGACTTCTGGGGATTAAGACCATTATTATCTGTCTGACTTTAAAATGCTGTAACCCAGAGAGACAAAGAGCATTGTTATTTGGCTGATCTGAAAACACTGTAGCTTGGAGGATAAAGTCACTGGTTACCAGGATTATAGTTGTAATTTGGGGGAATTCTGACCATTGTTATCTGACTGATCTGAGAACAGTGTAACAATGGAGAACAACTTGTTCTTCTTTGAGAACATTGTAACCTGGGAGAATCAAGACCATTGTTACTTGACCTGATCTAATAACATTCTAAAGTATGGGGATAAAGGCCATTGTTCCCTGATCTGAGGATATTGTAACTGTTGGGGTAAAAAACATTGTTTACTGGCTGTTCTGAGCACCCAGTAACCATGTGGGAACAAGACTATTGTTAGCCGATTTGAAAGCACTGTAAGACGGAGAGGTTCAAGACCATTGTTATGTGCCTGACCTGAAACACTGTATCCTTAGGGCAACAAAGCCATTCTTACCTGAGATGAAAACATTGTAACATGGAGAGAGCTAAGAACATTATTAGCTGACTTGAAAGCATTGTAACCAGAAAGGAATCAAGACCATTGTTCCCTGACTGATCTGAGATCATTGTGACCTTGGGGGATAAGGACCATTGTTACTGTTCTGATCCCAGGATACTGTAACTTGTGAGATGAAGACCATTATTACTTGGATGATTTGAGAATGTTGTTATGTTAGCTGATGAAGACCATGTTGCCTGACTGATTTGAGGCTGATGTTCCTTGTGGGGATAAACTAAGACTATGTAACTTGGATGATCTGCGTCTATTGTGACTTTGGAGTATCATCAAGCCCAGTGTTACCTGACTGATTTGCAAACATTGTAAGCTGGGGGGATAAAGGCCCTTGTCACCTGGCTGATCTGGAAATATAGTTAAGTGGGGATATAGTCAATTGTTACCTGACTAATGTGAGAACATTGTAACCTGGGAAAATCAAGACCACTGTTACCTGACTGATCTACAAAAATTTCAATCTTAGGGGTACTAAAAACCATTTTTATATTTGTGATCTAAGAACATTATAACATGGGGATCAAGATAATTGTTATGTGGCCGTTCTGACCATATGAACTTGTGAGGATAAAGACCATTGCCACCCAATGTATCTGAGAGCAGTGTAACCTCAGGATAAAGACTGTTCTTACCTGGCTGATCTGAGAATAGGGAACCTGAGAGAACCAAAACCATTGTTAGGTGACTTCTCTGAAAACACTGTATCCTTGGGGGATAAAGACTATTGTTACCTGTGTGATCTGAGAACAATACAACTTTGGGAGATCTTGACCAGTGTTGCTTGGATGGTCTTAGAACATTATAACCTGTGAGAATAACACCATTGTTACTTGACTGATCTGCAAACATTGTAAACTTTGGGGATAAATATCATTATTACCTGGATGATCTGAGAATATTGTCACCTGGGAGAATCAAGACAATTGTTACTTGATTGGTTTGAGGACATCGTAACTTGTAGGGACCTTTGTTATTTGGTTGACCCAAGAACATTGTAACCTGGGGAGAGCAAGACCATTGTTTCCTGACTGATCTAGAACATTAAAACCATGGGGGTTAAATATCATTGTTCCCTTACTGTTCTGAGAATATTTTAACCAAAGAGAATCAAAATAATTGTTATCTGACTGATCTGAGAAGATTGTGACTTGTAGGAATTAAAGACCATTGTTACTTGGGTGATCTGAAAACATTGTAACCTTAGGTTACTGTTACCTGTTTGAACTGACACTCTTGTAACTTAGGGGACAAAGACCATTGCTACCCATCCGATCAGATCCGATCCGATCATTGTAACCTTGTGGGTTAACAACTGGCCAATCTGAAAACATTGTGACCTTGGAGTATCAAGACCACTGTTACATGATTTGAAAACTTTGTAACCTAGAGCAGATCAAGACCACTGTTTTCTGACTGATTTAAAAAACATTGTAGGCTAGGAGGATAAGACCATTGTCATCTTACTGATCTGAGAACCCTGGAACTTATGAGGGCAGATACCATTGTTACTTAACTGAACTAAGAACATGGTAACCTTGGGACCATCGTTACCTGGCTGATCTGAGGCTATATAACTTGTGGGGATAAAGACCCATTGTTACCAGCTTGATCTGAGAATATTGTTACCTGGCGCATTGAGAACCTTTTAACCTGGAGGGATCTCACAATCTTATAGCCTAGGATATGAAGACCATTTTTATGTGAGTGATCAAAACCATTATTACCTGTGATTAAAGATCCTTGTTACCTGGGAAGTTTAGATATTTGTTTCCTGGGGTTCCTGGGGGAATCAAGACCATTGTTACCTGGGGGCAACAATGATCTTAAGATCTTGTTAAAGGTAAGTCTTAAAGGTCAGAGTGCACTGGAACCTGAGGGATCAAGACTCATGTAACTTGGGGCATTGTAACCTAGGGGATCAAGGACCCTGTTACCTGGGAGATCAACACCACTCTTGCCTGGGGAATTTTAAAGCACTATTACTTGTGTATGGGGGTGGGTGGAGAGGAAGACTACTCCTAACTGGCTGATCTGAGAACATTGTTACCTGGGACATCTGCGCATTGTTACATGGGTGATATCAGAACAGTGTAACCCAGGGGATCAAGCTCATTGTTTTCTGGTGGCATTTGAGAGCATTGTTACCTGACAGGTCTGACGGGATTGTAACCTGATGGACCCAAATCTTGGTTGAATGGGACATATGAGAACATTGTTACCTCAGGGATCCCAGACTGCTGTAACCTGGAAAATCAAAACAGTTGTTACTTGGGGAGCAAAGTAATTGCTTCCTGAAGTATCATTGTTACTGGGGGCTCAAGACCATTTTTTTTTTTTTTTTTGTGGCATCTAAGAGCCTTGTTACCCCAGTGATCTGAGAACATTGTAACATAGAAACATTGTTACCTGGGGATGAGAATCATTCTTGTCAGGGGCATCTAAGAGTGTTGTCACCTGGAAGATCTAAGAGGACTGTCACCTGAGGCATTGAGGTCATGGTTACCCGGAACATCTGAGAGCAATGGAATCTAGGAGATAAGACCATCTGTTTTCCTTGGGGAATATGAGAACATCAACACTTGGAGAAGCTGAGAACATTATAACCTGAGGTATTAAGACCTGGGGGATAAAGACCATTGTTACCAGTAGTATCTGATAGCATTGTTATCTGTAGGGAACAAGACTATTATCACCTGGCTGACCAGAGAATATTACCTAGGTAACCTGGGGGCAAATACAGGCCATTGCTAGCAGGAGGCGCAGAATCATTGTTACTTTGAGCATCTGAGAACTTTATGTGGGGCTTTTGAGACCACTGCTACCTGGGAAATTTGATAAAATTGTTACCTGGGGAACCTGAAACCATTTTTATCCGGGGGATGTGAAGCCAATGTTATCTGAGGGAATCTGATGACACGGTAATCTGGGGAATCAAGACAGGGGAAATCAGAGATTTTTTTTTTCTTTTCTTTCTTTCGGAGCTGGGGACCGAACCCAGGGCCTTGCGCTTGCTAGGCAAGCGCTCTACCACTGAGCCAAATCCCCAACCCCGGAAATCAGAGATTTATAACCTGGGGAATCTGAAAACTTTTGTGACCTAGACCGTCTGAGAGCATTTATACCTGGAGGGTCTTAAAATGTCATGATTTGAGAACACTGTAATCCTGAGAATCAAGACCACTCTTAGCTGGGACCTGCTACCTGGGAAATTTGATAAAATTGTTACCTGGGGAACCTGAAACCATTTTTATCCGGGGGATGTGAAGCCAATGTTATCTGAGGGAATCTGATGACACGGTAATCTGGGGAATCAAGATTGTTGAGAGCATTGTAGACCATTGTTAACGTGAATGATCTAAGAACAGTGTAACCTGCTGTAACAAGACCATTGCTACTTTGGCATCTGAGAGCATTTTTTCCTGGTGTATTAATGCCACTTCTACCCTGGGATCTGAGAACATTGTAATGCAGCAAATCAATAATATTTTTTCCTGGGGATCAAGATCACTCTTATCTGGGGCATGTGACAGCATTGTCACCTGGAGGATCTGAGAACATCATAATCTGAGAATATTGTCCCCCAGACCATCATGTTATCTGGGATATCTGAAAGGGTTGTGCTCTGGGAGAGGAGACCATCGTTATCTGGCTAACCTTGGAGCATTGCTACCTGGGGGATTAAGCCCATTTTTACCTGGTTAATCTGTGAACACTGTATTGCTAACTGGGTCATATGAGAGGAAGTGTCTAAGAGCACTGTTACCTGGGAGATCCAGACATTGCTTTGGGCATTCAAGAATATTATTCCTGAAGAATCCAAGTAATCCAGGGCATCAAGACCATTCTTCCTTGGCAGATATGAGAACACGGGTACCTGGGGAGTCTGAGAGTATCTGAGAATACCTGGGTGATATGAAACTCTTGCTACCTATGGGGTCAGGATACAGCTCCCTGGGAGATTTGAAAGCATTGCTCCCTGGGACATCTGAGACAATTGCTACGTGTGAATTTAAGAGCATTTAACATGAGTGATCTGAGAGTATTGTTACCAGGGATGTGGAGACCGTTCTGTTTCCTGGGAGTCTGACACTATTGAAACATAGGATTCAATAGCATTGTAACCTGGGGGAAACAAGACCATTTTAACCTGGAAGGCCAGAGGGCATTGTAACCTGGGGGTATATGGGATTGGTAGCTGGTGATTAAGACTCTTGCTGCCTGGAGAATCCGAGAAGATTGTAAACTAGGGGATCAAGACCCCTGGGGATCTGAATGTACTGTAGGATATGAGGCCATATCCTTGAGATTTGAGTATTGTAGTCTGAGGGTCTTAGAACATTATTATCTGTGCCGTGAAGATAATTGTTACCTGGAAAGTGTACCTGGAAGGGTTATACAATAGGTGTAACCCTGGAAGGTTATCTTGTCACCTTGGGGATCTGAGAACATTGTAACTTGGGAATTAAGAGCTGTATAACCTGGAGGATGTAAAACCATTGCTACTTGGGTGATCTGAGACCATTTCCTAGGACCTGGGACCATTGTTACTTGGGGGAACTGAAACCATTGTAACCTGTCAATATTGTTACTTGGCCTATCTAGAGATTGTTACCTGGGAATCTGAGAACATTGTAAACTGGGGATCTAAAGGCATTGTTGTATCAGCGATGAAGACAAGTATTACCTAGAGGATCTTAGAAGAGTAGGAGAGGAGTAGAGGCTGGCCTGTGAGCATGTGGAGAGAAGGGGGGGAGGGGAATGGGGAGAGAAGGAACAAAGGGGGAAAAGGGGAAGAGCAAGAAAGTAAGAGAGTGGGGGGGGGTCAAGCAGCCTTTTTTATACTGTCAGGCATACCTGGCTGTTGCCAGGTAACTGGGGGTGGAGCTTAGAATGCTAGCAATGTTAGTGTTCCTTCTAAACATCATTCGTCCTTTCACGTGTTTACTGTAGCAAAACATCCTCTCACCTGTGTCTGCTTCAGCCAAACATTCGTCCATGTGTCTGCTTTAGCTAAACGTTCTTTCACCTGTCTGCGATAGTAAAACATCATTACCACCTAGCCAAGTCTCCAAAGAAACCAGAAATGTCCACTTTAGAGTCAGAGACAGCTCCTACTCCCACTGTTAGGAGTCCCACAAGAAGACCAAGCTATACAACCTTAACATATATGCAGGCTCGCTGCTTGTCAGTTCCGTATGCAGGCTCGCTGCTCGTCAGTTCCGTTTCTATGAGCCCTTATGAGCCCGGCTTAGTTGATTCTGTGAGCCGTTTTCTTGTGGTGTCCTTAACCTCTCTGACTCTTGCAAACCTTCCTCCTCTTCCTCTTCTTCCTCCTCCTCTTCCCCCTCCCCTCCCCTTCTGGATTCCCTGAGCTCCACCTAATGTCTGGCTGTGGATCCCTGCATCTGCTCCCATCAGTTGCTGGGTGAAACCTCTCTGAGGACGATTACACTAGGCTCCAGTCTACAAGTATAGCAGAGTATCATTAGGAATTGTTGACTTTTTTAACTTTTATTTTTCTATTATTATTGTTTACTTGTTTGTTTTGCTGTTTATATTTGGCTCTATCCTAGGCCTCTGGTTCCAAGCAGGACAACTTGTAGGTTGAGGGTTTTCTGGCTGGGTTGGTGACCTGGTCCCTCCACTAGAAGCCTTGCCTGGCTGGGGAAAATGGTCAGTTCAGACTCCATGTCCCATATTACTAGGAGTTTTCACTAAAGTCACCCCTGTCGATTCCTGAGAGTTTCCATTGCACGAGGTTTTTACCTCAACCTGTAGATGTCCCCCTAATTCCCAATTCCAGTTGTCTCTCCAAGTGCTCTCCCCCCACATGCCCCAACCTGTTCCCATCCCCAACCACTCCCAGTCCACTCTGAAATCTGTTTTATTTCTCCTTCCCGGGGAGATCCATCCGTCCCACCTTGAGCCTTCCTTTGTTACTTGGCCTCTCTGGGTCTGTTTGTTGCAACACAATTATCCTTTACTTTATAGTGCGCGTGCTATGTGTATGTGGTTTTATGTTGAGGTCTTGATCCACTTGGATTTCAGCTTTGTGCAGGGTAATAGATAGCGATCTCTTTGCAATCTACTACATATCGACATTTGCTAGGCCAGCACCGTTTGTTGAAAGTGCTTTCTTTTCTCCAGTGAGTGTGTACGGCACCTTTATGAAAACAAAGCAACAGAAGCAGGCGTCCATGGGTATGTGGATTTACATCTAGGGCTTCAGTTCAATTCCATTGATCCGCTGGTCTGTTTTTATGCCAGCGCCATGTGGTTTTTATTACTATAGCTCTGTGGTACAGCTTGAGGCCAGCAATGAGCTCACCATCTTTCCAAAGTCACACGTGAGGTCCGCCTGGCAGTTACAACCTGGTGTGATACATAGCGCTTGTGGGTGGAAAGCTGGGACGGCCACCTGCAGCCTCGGCAGAGGAAAGTGATAGAAGATGATGGGTCTGAAATGGACCAGGGATGCTGGGTCTGAGCCGTGACCAGGGTCAGTGTGCTTGTGGAGGCTATGGTCCTTCCGTCTCTGGTGTCCAGGAAACAGATCTCTGGGAAAGTACATATCAGCTACCACCTATGCTCATCTGGTCCACAGTGATAGCATTCCTTCAGGGAGACGCTGACCTCTGTGACAGACTCTCCTACGACAGGAGCTTGGCCACATTAAAATGTGATCTATCCCATTAAGTTGTCTTACGAAGCCTATAAATAACCCTGGAAATGAGGCACCAAGGCAACCTTTCGCTGTTATGATGTGAAAACGAATATTGGTGATTTATAGCCAGGCTATTGAGGTAGCCACTGTGTCCTGGACCTCAGCCTTTGCCCCTGTGTGGCTCAGGAAATGGAGCCTCACAATATCCCCCTAGTGGAGAGACTCCCCCACCCCTGCCTGGTGACCTCCCTTTCTTGGAGCTCAGTCTCCCTAAGGACAGATCATCCCATCCCCTTCATGGTCTGGTTACCCTGCTAAAAAGCTCATCTCCTCTGCCTTGATGCTCTAATGGCTCCAGGATCTTCCATGGATAGCGAACTGTGTGGTGATTATGTTCTGTATTATGTGATGGCACAGGCTGGTGGGAATACTCACCAGGTAAAGGGGCTTGCTGCCAAGCCTGACTACCTGAGTTCAAATCCCAGGACCTGCATGGAAAATA
This sequence comes from Rattus rattus, assembly GCF_011064425.1. Taxonomy (NCBI): domain Eukaryota; kingdom Metazoa; phylum Chordata; class Mammalia; order Rodentia; family Muridae; genus Rattus; species Rattus rattus. The sequence continues at coordinate 71,059,165 of NC_046167.1, read as the reverse complement.
GAAGAGAACTGAGTCATAAATGGTCCTCTGATGTCCACGTGGGTACCACAGCATGTGTTTGTACACATACACACACACACACACACACACACACACACACACACATCTACCACACTATAATGTAATGTTTTAAAACTTACGTAGTACTTGCATAGAATTCACGTACTCTCACGGGCTTAAAATCATCTCTTAATTGCTTACCATGCCCGCTATAAATTCTATGCAAATAGTTGTCACTACCTATATTGCCTAGGGACAGTCCTGGAAAATTCTGTGCCTGCTCAGTATAGATGTCGCTGTTATAGACCTAATCGCATCATTGACCTCCAGCTAGCTGAACCTGGCAATCCATAATTGTGAATGCTGATTTCCTGTAGGGCTCGCCCTTCCAGGGATTCTGACTTAACAGGAGCTGAGATTCCTTCTGTGCTTGCAAGCAAAAGAAACTTCCAGTGGTTTCCCGCGTGCAGGTTAATCACTTTCAAATAGGGTAAAAGATACTTTCTTGGCAGAAGGTGAGACTCCTGGCTCAGAAACAGAGGACAGAGGGTTCCTTGGGTCACATGTCCCATGGGATTTGCACAGAGGGTCACATGACACCGGCATGCACAACAAGCTGCATTCCAGGGAGGAAGCCTGCACCTGTGCACACATGCCTGCCTTCTGCTCAGAAGCAGGCGCTCTTTTTGATGATACAGCATAGGCAGGCCCTTAGCTCCAGTGGGATGGGATCTTCTCTTTTCCAAGCATCATCACAACCACAGTTTGGAACAGAGACTAGGCCTCCCTCATCCTTGATGTCTGCCAAGCTGCCAAACACCCCTAGACTTCTGTCTGCTCAGGGACCTCAGATGTGATCCTTATTACAATGATCTTTCTGAGTCAACGCCGTCCCCAAATTTTGCAAGCAGCACCATTTCCACTTTGATGACAAATAAGCAAAGAGGGTCCTGTGAGGTAACTGGAGTCCCAGGGCTTGGCTCTTTGCTGGGACAAACTGGTCAGCCATAAAGAGTTCAGTTGGCCACCAAATACCTCTGCAACAGTCACTCTGGAGTCGCACCCTTTTCACATAGGGTCCAACTATGACCCTTCAGATACCATTGATGACAAGAGTCTGGTCATCTCTGCCAGATGTGTCTCTGAATGAGGTTTCCTACTGGGCTGTGGGGACTCTTTCTCTGCTGTGCCTGATAAGGTGCTCATACTTAATCTTTGCCCTCCATCTCTGGCCAGATCCTGGTGGGAAGACTTCCTTCTCTGATCGACTTGTCTCCTGTCAGCTCCTCCCAAGTGTTCCTTGGGATCTTCTGCATTTCAAACTGCCTTGGCATCTGTTTCTGCAAGGACTAACCTGACGATGTGACTGAACCAAGAAGACACTGAGAAATGAGGACAGAAAGCTCCCTCCAATATCCGTAGTCAGAGAGCTCTGGATCTTCTGGAACGAATGCCTTGGGGGCCAGCACCCTTCTTTATCACACAGCAGGGGACAGGGCATCCAGCATCACCTCCCCACTTTCCAGGAACCTCTTTGCAACCAGAAGCCATGTAGAGATTGTCTTCAAGTTGTATTCCTGGTTGAACCACTCAGAATTTCTTGTCACTGAGGATTCAGCTCAAGCTCACTGCCCTGCCCGGGTCCCCATGTCCTTATTCGCCCTGTAGTTTGAATCTCTCCTCCACTGGATGGTGACCTTTATTACTACTGGATGCGTGCGATTCTCAGGGTCTAAGATAATCCACCCGGGGTGTGCTGAATACAAATCTATCACATGAGCAACAAAGGGAAGATGTTGATTTACGGGGAGCCTGACTCAGTTCCACCTGCTGCTTCCTGTGTGCGGGTCTGTGTGCACATGAGTGCAGAGCCTGCAGAGGCCAGAAGAGGATGTCAGACACTGTGAGGTTGGAGTTACAGGCATTATCAGCCATCCATGGTGGATCCTAGGAGCTGGACTCGGGTCCTCAGCAAGCATGGCAAGTGCTCGCAATGGCTGCTCAAGCACGTACGTCACTATCTATTATACTACTATCCCCCTAGCTACCCAGCGGAATGGGAGATCATCAGTAACTTGTAGCTGCCGAGGCATTCGTAGACTCCTACCCAGGCTTCCCAGCATCTCCGTGGGAGTGTTCCACCCCACAGTGTTCAGAGACACGGATGCTTACTGTGGTGACTCAGGAAACTCCAGGAAGGTGAAGGAAGAGCCTCTTAGCTTAGCTGCAGGCACTCCTCAGAGAGGTAACAGTGGAATCTCTGGAGCTTCTCATTGTGACTGAGGCATGGAGGGTGCTTTGGTCAACCTGTTGGCCACTTCTGAAAAAAACGCTGCGATCCACCCTCCCTCCCCTCCCCTAGGCTTCTTCCTGGAACGGGCCCTCATCATTTAGAAAATGTCCTGTTTGTCTGTAAGCCAACACCCTCCCTTAGCACACCATGTTCCTGGACAACCAAGGTCTGGCAGGGTTTTCAAACTCCTGGGGACGTGCAGTCCGAGTTCTCTGAGCCGTTTTATGGCATGTCTCGGAACCCACGCCTAAGATCCTCGCGAGCCAGCAGGAGGAGGCTTTTGGACGACCGTCCTCGTGGTTAGTGGCACTCCTCTGTTTATCCACCTTCAACCATGAGGTAGCAAGGCTGCAACCTGAGATCATTGTTGGGGAAAACAAAGGAAGAAGGGCTATGTTGGCACCCGGCCCACTCAGTGATTTAATTCAGCAGGCCTCTTGCTCAATAGAGTCTGCCCGAAGCTAGTCCTTGCTTATCCCTACTCCCAAGGCTTTGGAAAAGTCTTTGCTTTTCTGTACTGTGTGAAAGAGCATCTCTCAGCTCTCCACTGCTGCCCCTTGCACGCCCCTCTTCCCCCACCCTCCACTCCACGGTCTTTTCATCATCCATCTGGAGCCTTTTCTCTGGTTCTCACCACCCCCTCTTCTGTGGGCATGTCATTTGTTTTAAACACACACGCACGCACGCACGCACGCGCGCATACACACACACACACACACACACACACACACACACGCACAATGTGATCGCACCGTGTGCCTTTCTCGCTCAATATTTTATTGGGAAAAATTCCCCAACTGCTACTAAAGATCTTCAATATATCACTCCTCTTCGTTGTAAAGTATTTATTACAGTATTCTACAGTGGGCCATCATTTGCTTCGCTAGCTCCTAGTTTTTTGACATTTAGGGTGTTGTAAAAATTATACCATCGCAGTAATGCTACAGTGAACCTCATTTGATGTGAATCTTGGCACACCACCAAGATCATCTTGGCAGGGGCTGATCAACAGCCTCCCTGGGTACAGAAGAGAATGAGAAGCAAGCCTTGTCCTGTTAAGCCACCGAAACTGGGGGCCTTTGTTACCAGCTGTGTTTCATGGTTGGCTAACAATGAACCTGAAGAAACTCCAACTCAGAAGTCCACGTACCAGCATTTCGGGGAGACAGGGCTCAGTCTGCACCCACTCTCCAGTGCATTTCAGCGTCACAGCCCATTGGTCCAGACCACAGCGTCACAGCCCATTGGTCCAGGCCAGACATGTGGCCCCGCCTCCCCACAGACTGACTTAGTCCGCCTGCCTTATGGAACAGAGGTGAGCAAATAGGTTGGTGGTGTCAGTGTCTCTTGTGAGGTGTAAGTTTGACTTTCGCTCATGACGCAGGCCAGAGAATTTTGGTACCGCCCTGAAGAATTTGTAACTTTGTAAAAAGCTCTGCCCCACTGAGAAGCCTCAAACAACATTAACCTTACTGTTGATCTAAGGTCAGTGTTGTTGCCTGGATGTTTGCTTGAACTGAACCTAATTTAATTTGAAATTTTCTACTGTTTACTATTGTTGAGAGTAAAGAATTTTTTTTCAGATGTGTTACCCATTGGTGTTTGTGTGTTATGTGTGGATATGTGTGCGCCTGTGCCCGGTATCCTTCCTCAGGAGCTGTCTGTTTTGTTGGTTTGAGACAGAGCCTCTCACTGAGACCTAGAGCTCACTAAATGGGCCATGCTGGCTGGCCAGTAAGTCACAGTAAGCCTGCAGTTTGCGCCCCAATGGGGGAGGGGCAGGAAGTTTGGGAATACCCAGGACATTTCCACAGGCACTCTTGACACTCAGGGAAGGTGAATGCCTCAGGAGAACTCAGCAGGGGATAGAGGGTACAGGGTGGGACCATGAAAGGCATCCCGGTTCTGGTTAAGCAAAGGCTTGAAACCCCAATTACCTTGAAAGGGATGTTTTTCCTGACTCCCAGCACACCAGTCCCCATCACTAGCCACAGCCCTCCATAGATTTGTGGTCATCGGTCACATAAGGGCAATACCCCCCAAGCCCCTCCACAGATAGAGGACAGGACCACAGGTCATGTAGGCTCAAGACAGCTCTCCATTTTAATGAGGTACCTAAAGGCTTGGAGGCTTAGCCAATGAACTTTCCTTCTTAGGCACTCATCCCTGCAAAAGGTATTTAATCTCAGGCCCACCTGGAGAAGTGGGGTACGGTTTTATTCATCCACTTTCCGCCATGACAATAAATGTCTTAAAGCCATGGACTGCCTCTTTTCATTGGTATCCACTGTGGAGAGCCACAGAGAAGGCCTTCACCTACAGAGCGGCCACCCATCTAAGCTCCCTAAGAAAGCCTCCCTGCGCTCCCAGCCATAGCCACCAAGCCTGCAGCTGCTACCAAAGTCAAGCCAAAGGATTCCCCTCCCAATCACCCAACCCCCCCACCCCCCTACCCCACCCTGCCTGGGACCAGCCAAAGCTTTCCCACCTCTTTCCACCTTGGCCCTGGGCTAGATCCAGATCGGGCCCCCACTCTGTCCTCAGCCCTTCTGGGTCATCCCAGCAGCGCCTGGATGCCCAAGAGCCTAAGAACCCAACAGGCCTGCCTCCTTACAGGCCCGGGACCCCAAGCTAGCTCCTGCTGTGTCCCACGCCTCAGACTGCTCCTCCCCACCTCCAGAGCACTGTCCTGCAGCTTCTCTACGCCTGACACCCGTCTGGTCATGGGGTAAGCACGGTCAAACTTCCGGCGTTCTGGGTCCCCGAGTGGCCAAGCCCTGTGGCAGAGCAGACATAGGACCCACATAACCCTACAGTACAGGGCACTTTCAAGGAGTCACATAGACAGGTGTGGAATTCAGCATCCCTCAGAGAGGTTAGCTGCCGTGGAAAAGCTCCACGGAGGGAACGCAGACAGGTCTTAAGGCTGCCTGGGAGCTAGGGGTGGCTCAATGGGTAAGGGTGCTTTTCCTTCACACAAGGCTCTGAGTTCAAGCCCTCGGTATGTGTGTCAAAAGCCCGGTTTAACTCCAGAGCTGTGAAGGGTGGAGACAGGGGGATCTCTGGGGTCGGCTGGCTGACCCTAGCTCTCTGTTTACTTGAAGAGAATATTGCAGAGAATGATGGGGCAGGGCACCTGGCCACTTTTGGCCTCCGTGTACAGGCACAGTTGCAGGCACACATCTGAGTGCTCTGTGTCTGTCTGTCTGTCTGTCTGTCTCTCTCTCTCACACACACACAGACATACCCACGCACGACTGGATGAACTAATGCAGGTCCACGTGGAGTATGACAGCCAGAAATGCTGCCCCAAATCTTTATTTTTTTTTCCACAGAGTTGCTAAGCCCAAGGTGATTTTTCTAAATGACTTTCTGGTTGTGAGGAAGTGTAAGAGTCTCAGTGTGCTGGAGGTAAAGACAGTGCTCCTGGGTTCTACACCTGTGGATCTAACCGCTGTGGGTAGGGAACCATTGGACAAGTTTGTGCCTCGATTATGTGCAGACTTTTCCCCTGTCGCTTTCCCTGAGCGGCAGGATGTAAGAGCCACCCGTGTACTTACTGTCATTGTGTGTGTGTGTGACAGAGAACAGAGAAGACGTGCCTGGTCATTTTACAGACGATAGTGGGGCATCCGTGAGTTCTCAGGGGCCGGGATACAGAAACCCAAGGCTGTCAACAATAGACCTATGAAATATGTATTATTATGTAACATCCAAACATTGGAGCTGCTGGGATACAGCTGGACCAGTTGTCTTAGTTAGGGCTTATGTCACTCTGATAAAGGCCCAAAAAATAATTTATTGGGTAAGGGTTTATTTGGCTGTGGCATATTCTCAGTCACAGTCCGTTGAAGGACGGTAAGGCAAGAACATGGAGGCAGGACTGAAGCAGAGGCCATGGGGGAACACAGCTCACTGACTTGGTCTTTATGGCTTGCTCAGCCTCGTGAGAATGTCACCGTCCACAGTGAGCTGGGTCCTCCTACATCAATCATTAACCCAGAAAATTCCGTATAGACTCGCCTACCGGCAACTGATGGAGGTATTTTTCAACTGAGGTTCCTCTTTACAGACAACCCTAGGTTTATGTCAAGTGTTTAAGCAAAACAGCTGCACTCCAGAATTTAGAGAAGAACAAAACCTTGGATTGGAGACGAAATGGCCAACCTTGTCGAGCAAAGCAGCCAACGCGAGAGTGCTTGGATTTGCGTACGGATGTACACTATTCTATAGCGCGTGAGAGACTGACAAGTCCACTGGGTTCCGTGAAACATGACAGACTATCATAGGGGCTGGAGAGATGGCTCAGTGGTTAAGAGCACCCACTGTCCTTTCAGAGAAGCAGGCTCAATTCCCAGCACCCTTGTGACAATTCACAACTATCAGTTGCTTCAATCATCAGGCCTCGGGGGTGGGGGCACTGCAAACACGTATACACACATACATGTAAACACAACACGCATATACACAACTTTAAAAAAAAGACTAAATTACAGACTTGGGAAGGAATTAGGGGCAGCCAGGAAGACACGGGCGGGTAGGCCGTACTGAGGATTAAATGACACACAGCTGTGAATATAGGTGGGCTTCAGCACAGGCCCGTGCACTGGGGCTGTAGAGGCAAGAGGATCAGGGGTTCAAGGTCATCCTTGACTATGTAGAGAGTCAGAGCTAGCCTGAGTTACATGAGACCCTGTCTCAGAAAACCCAAATAGTAGAAAGTTGCAAAATACTCAGCTGGGTGTGGTGGCTGATCACTGATTCCAACAGGTAAAAGGCTGAGAGGGGGTGTTGAGTCTGAGGCTAACTTGGGCTACAAATCGAGATCCTGTCTCGGGAACAAAAAGCTATTAAAAGAGGGGGGAAAGGAGGAGGGGGTCAGGAGAGAGAAGGACGGGAGGCGGAGATAATCCAACAATAACGGGAAACTCTTAAAAAGCAGACGATTCCCTCTGAAGGTGGAAGTTGACAGACCTTGAAGAGTGAATCTAAGCAGGCGGTAAACCGCTGGGGAAATGGTGAGGAGGACACAAATGCTTCTCTATTCGTCGTGGCCCAAATGCCAGGAGCAGATGGTTTGACCAGGAATTCTACCAAACAGCCAAGGAGTAGTTCCCATACAGAGTGTTCCAGAGAGATCTGTCTCCAACTCACCTTCTGGGGAACGGCTTTATAAAGGCAATCCGGAAATGCAGCTCCCCTTAAGTGCAGAAACCCTTACGTGGGGGGTATATGGGTCCAGTCGTGTATTACAGGAGGGGACCGTGACAAAGTGGCTTATTGAGAGTCTGTTCAGATGGTTTCCCACAGTAACCATTTAAATCCTTCTGCCACTGATAGTTCACCCTTCCTAGACACTGGGTCCAGAAACAAGGCTCTGCTCACTGTACCAGAAAACGGATATACACGGCCCAAGAGCCAGACCAGACACAGTAAAATATCAGTCTTTCAAACTTTTATTTTAGTTTTTATTATTTTTAAATGCGTGTTTCGCCTGCTTGTATGTGCATGCGCCAGACATGTGCCTGGTACTTGAGGGAGTGGGAGAGGGCATTGGATTCCCCTTGGAGCGGGTGTTACCGATGGTTGCGAGCCACTAATGTGGGTGCTGGGAATCAGATCAGGTCCTCTGCAAGAGTGAGCTCAGCGCTCTTAACGGCTGAGCCATCTTTTCAAACCCCTAGAATATTTTATTTTCTGTTTTCCCAAAACCAAAAAAACAAAACCCATAAGTTCACACCCGTTTATCCCCGATGTGGTTTGCTTGGTCTATGAATGGTAAGTGGTTAAATAAGGTTAAACACCTAGGTATCCAGTTATTAGTTCTTTATGTGAAAATACCAATTTTTTTTTTAAATTAAGGATGCCAGGTATGGTGGCACTTGAGAGGCAGAGGCAGGAGAGTCTCTGTGATTTGAGGCTTGTCTGTTCTACAGAATATGTTCCAGAACAACCAGAGCTAAGTATGAGACCCTCTCATTGTGGATGGCCTGTTTTCTATCTGCTTCCAGTGCATGTGTGCAGCTTAGGCCTTGGGCTTGACCCATTGCCCACGGCTTCTGCTTTGGGGGAGTTGTAGAAAGACCAAAAGGAGATAAAAGTGTTGTTGGAAAAGCTCACTGGGAAGAGAACATTCCCGTTACAGAAGAAAATTCCAAAGCTGAGACATATAAAGACCAAGATACAACCCCAGAAGAGTTTCTTGACACTGAAAAGCTAGCTCCCATTACAACAGGATTCTCAGTGAAAAATCGAGCCCTGTGCATGAGTTCAATCAGGTAAGTTTGTGAAAATTGACATCTTAACTGGAGTTAGCAGGTTCCCTTCCTACTGAGAACCCAAGTACATTTCTCAGAGGTCAGTCGAGCTGGTAAAGAGTCTCAAAGGCCGGAATAGCTCCATGATTGTGATCAGCTGAAACCCATCTCAGTGGAAGGCAGTTTAAGAAACAATGCAGAAAACGCTCGATGAAACTACTTGAAGGCAAAGAGAGAACAGCCTTCCTAGGATTCGAACCGATCCTAGTGAGGGCTTAAGGAAGGTTCCGAAGTGAATTTTTTGAGGCTGGGGATGGAATGAAGAGAGACACAGGATAAAGGAAACATCTGAGACTTTGATTTCCCTCGGAAACAGTGTGGTGGAAATGCTCGCAGTAAGGAATGTCGTTGAACTACACCTATAAATTTGACAGATGACTATTTGCATAGCATTCTAAGTAAAGACAGCAGATTCTCCATTTCTTGCCAGAGGATTTAAATAAATGTGCCTATTAAATTTCCTTCTTCATTTACACCCTGGGCGTTTTGTTTAAGAAAAGGATTATCCAAGGTTTCTTTTTTAATTGAAATATAAAAGGAAAGCTTTACATAATGAAAAGGCTGCATTTTGTTCAGGCTGGGAGGTAGAAAACAAAAGGAATTTTTTACCCGTAACTGACCGTAACTGACAGACATCAGCTTCCAGGAATGTAAAAGTAAGAGTCAAACCAGAACTTTTGCATAAAATTCAAGTTTGCACATGAACTCAAGAGCCTAGGAGAGCGGCCATCATTGATCACCGGTTTGAACAGTGTGTGTCACACATTATCCTGTCCTACTGACCGGAGCACGATGGTATCACCTAGATCTAAATACATGTATTTGTGAATAAAAAAAAATCTATAAGCGACAAAGTAGACAAGCGTGTGTGTGTGTGTGTGTGTGTGTGTGTGTGTGTGTGTGTGTGTGTGTGTGTGGTGAGTACTGACATAGATTTGATGGCTTATAAAAATAATAACTATGAAAAAGTAATAATAACTACAATGCAAAACCTTTGAAAGCATCAAATCTATGGTAGTACACACCACACGCACATGCTTGTCTACTTTGTTCTGTTTTTAATTAGGTTGGAGTTTTAGTCTAAAAAAAACAATTTATGTCTTTGCTGTCCCACTTTTCAGCTTCATGTCATGTCAAATTGCACCTTAGTACCCCCCTCTCTCCCCTTAGTTAAGAGACTGACCATCTTAAAGTAGAGAGAAAGCTGTCTACTGTCCATCTTTTCTCTTAGTGCTGCGGTCTCCACGGAGGAAGGAAAAAACGAAAGTGTCGGCAGATGCTAGCTAAGGCTGTTGATGCAGCTCATGTGAGGGACTCTGCTCTCGAACACCGGGATGAGGGGGAGGCTTCGACCTGGACATATGCAAAGTATATGATAACTACTTGTAGTCCAAAGACTAACACCCAGGTATGGAAAGACTTTTGAGCTGTTGGCTGTGGAGTTGTTGAGTCTCCGAGAGACTCTCAAAGCATTCTAGGCAATTGCTGTTCCTCTTGGTTGCCTCCCAAAACTCAAAGGGACGTCCCTATTTCTGAAGACATCATGAATTTTGGACATGGGACTCAAAGGATCAACCTGAATGCCTCTTTCCTGAGCCTTAGTTACCAGAAGATGCTGTCCTGGCTGCCGAGGGAGGAAAGTAATCAATAGCCCAACCCAGCTGTGATACCTATGAACCCCAACAATGACCAGTGCAATAGAGGAGAATTTTCATAATTCTCTCCCTGTGGCCCTGAAAGATGAATCCACTTGATCATAAGGTACGGTTCTTCTAGTGTGTTAACAAATTCAGTTTGCTACTGCTTGTAAAAAAATGATTTGAATTTTTATTTGACACATACACTTGTTCATTTTTTTGTGGGGTGCCTTGTGATGTCTTGTGTAATGTTCAAAACAAGGTAAGATTTTCCTCCCATCTTGGGAAAAAAGGACATTTGCATCATCTCATTAGCAATGGTCATAAAATTACAAGGCTTGCCTCTCCTATGTTTCTTTCTGGCTTTGGAAGCAAAGAAATTATGGCCTTGCGAGTCAGAAAATGTCCTTCCATCTTCTATCTTTTGGGGAATAGTCTTTAAATCTTGAGAGAGTTGTGGGCCAGGAAAGCCATCTGGTACAGTCTTGAGCTTTTTCTGTGGAGAGTTTTATCGATTGCTGGTCCATTTGATTTTTACACCCATTAATGATCCCTTCTTAGAGTTGGAGGTGATTGAGCACAGGGACCAGAGACAGAGGATTGAGGAGCAGGGAGATTAAAGAGGTTCAGAGCCATGGGCATCTGCAACACTATTAATTTGGAACAAGACCATGTACCCATGGTCCCAAAGGCGTTTTGTAGAGAGTCACACAGAAGTGACTTTCTTGCCAGACTGGATGCAGGACAAGTGGTACGTTAATGCTTACTTGCGGTTCTGTGACATCTGATAATGGCCATCATAACTTAGCCATTCTGGAAGTCCACACTGGCACCATTTTGTCTCAACCTTGCTCTGGTCCTTACAGTCTTCATTGCCTTTAGGGGTTAGGGTTCTGAAGGGCTTGTCTGTTTTTGCTGTTACTCAGTTTGCTGGTGTGTAATTCTTCATCTTATGACCCCCTTTTACCTTGTGGCATTGAAACAAGTGCTGTTGTTTTTTTTATATTTCTAACTTTATTTGTGTTTTCTCAATTATTTTCCTATTTAGGTTAATGAGAATTTTCCAGTTTGTTTGTTTGTTTATAAAATGCCAATTCATAGTTTCACGGTTATTTTCTGATTTCCTACTTCCTGTTTTGTTCACCCAGCTCTGATCTTCATTGTTTTCTTTGTCTGGCTTACTGTGTTGTTTTTACCCCCCTCTGGTTTTCGGTGGCCAGAGTTGGGCAGTTAATGCGAGCTCGCTCCCTGTGTACACGGTCAGGACCACGAGTTCCTCAGAGAATTGTTTATGCCTCACGCCAAGTTTTTGTGTGTTGTTTGCCTTTTTTTTTTGTCTTGGGCCTTTTTCCTACTATGCCGTTAGCTTTTATTTTTTATTTTTTTTTCTTCCAGGTCTGTTTCAAGAGTACATTGTTTAATTTCCACGTGTGTAAATTTCCCCACTTCCTTCTCACGCTGGTTTTTTTTTTTTTTTTTTTTTTTTAGTTCCTTTCCTTAGCGATCTCACAAAGTTCGAAGGTGAGTCCCTCGCAGGCTGTTAAGTTTCTTCCTTTTTCCTGACACACAGGAGATACGATCTATCTAAGCTCGGGAGGAAAGTGTGCCCTGTTGCTGAGGGTGGAATATCGCAGCGTGCCCGCTCGGACCACGTGGATTACCGCATTGTTTAAGTCAGCTGTTTCCGTATTGGCTCTTGGCACGCATGCGTTGTTTGTTATGGGCTATGGAGTACTGAGGTCTTCCCTAGCCTTGCGGTGCTGCGACTCCCTAGGTCTCTCCATATTTGCTCCCCATGAGTTTATGTTTATGTAAATACCTCTTAGGGCTTCTGGATTTATAGGCCCTTTGAGTAGCAGCAGCAGAAGCGTGTCTCCTGTGACAGTTTGGACATAAAACCTCTTTTGTGACCGGCGACCTGTTTCTCTTGAGCTCCTGTTTGCACGGAGCATCCTTTCCGCCCTCTGGCTTTGTGCACATACATGTACTTACACGGAAATTAGTTACTTTAAAGGATGCATAACTGGGTATTTTATTAAAGTATCCACTTAACTATTCTATGGCTCTCTTTTTTTTTTTTGCATGTGTACATGTGTGTGATGTGCGTGTATATGTTTATGTTCACATGTATGTGGGTACATGTGTGTACAGCTGCACATACTTATGGGTGCATAACCCCATGGAGAGTCAGAGCCAATCCTCTCCGTGTTATTTACTGATCTGTGTCTCCTGCTGGACCTGGACCTCATCAATTCAGGTGAGTCTAGCAAGCCAGCTCACCCTGGGGATGGCCTGTCCCTGCTTCTTGAGGGCAGGGGTCACAGACCTGGTTTACAGTGGGTTCTAGAGAGCAAGAAGTCTTCAGACTTCATACTTATGAGACCCAGCCTTTGGCTGCTGAGTCATCCTTACAGTTTCCATTCTGTGTGTGTGTGTGTGTGTGTGTGTGTGTGTGTGTGTGTGTGTGTGTGTATGTGTGTGTGTGTGTGTTTTACTTCAATTTTAACCTACTTACATTTCAAGTAATCACAGATAGGTGAGAGGCTTATTGTGGGAGTTTTATTAGTTGAACTCAATCCCTGCCTCCCTCTCCCTCTCTCCCCTTCATACTCCTTCCCTCTTTGTGATTGGATGGTTTGTTTTGGAACGATACTCTGATTCACCCTCTCACTCTCTGTTGTGTATCTACTACAACTATTTTCTTCGCAGCCTCCTTCATTTATATCGATCTTGATCTGATAAGCACTTTAGTCAGATGGGGAAGTTCCACTCCTCTACTTCCCCTTCCCCCTTCCCCCTCTCCCCTTCCCTCTCCCCCTCCCCCCTCCCCCACTACTGTTGTGGCCCAGTCTCTTTTACAGTGTAATCCATTGACCTGTTTCATTAGTGTTCGGTATTTACACAGTTTCTGTCTTCTAACTTCTATGTCAGAGTGCCATAGGACTCGCACCCTCTACGTCCTGCAGCGGCAAACTCCAGTGTCTACAACTGACCTTCACGGATGAGTTTTAAACTTTCACGCTGCTACTTGAACCATCCTGTTTCAGTGTGAAAACTTGTCTTCAGTGTTTCAGTGCCCTGCAGTTCTGGTCAGCCTTTGTGTACCAGCTCTGCTGGATTCTTTTGTATGCTAATCCAGATTTTCTCTCTGTAAGGTCTCTCTGTCTGTGGATAAAGACACACTCTTTTCCTTCCATTTCCTGTTCCATAAGGACTCTGTCTGTTTGCTTTTAGAAAAGTGTCCTAAACCACAGCCTCAAGCCTCATTGACTCCAAATTGAACACTTATTTTTTCATCTGCTGGATGCTTTCCCAGCGCTCACGGCGGGGAGGGCTCACAAAGTCCTGGGGTACAGCGAGGAGAAGGCCCTGCGTCATAGAACTGTGGTGGAGGCAAGGAAAGAGGTCACATACAGATGACAGTCACAGCTTTGAGAAGATTCTATTGGGGACATCACCAGGGCAGAGAGTATCTTCGATAGACAGTGGTGATACCTTTCAGCGAGCATTTCACCCGATCCAGGAAACTGTGTGTAGCTCCCTACATGTAGCTGTCCCTGGCCTGTCATACACTCTTCCGAGGATGGATGTCTGTCCTTCTGGGAATCCAGAACATGGCTGTTCTTCAGGTTCTAGAGAGGAAAGCCAAATCTATAACTTGGTCCTGCCCCATGTCTGGTCTTAGTTCTACCCAGTGGGGTTTTATATTTCTGTATTATCTAACATCTTCTAGCTGAACTGGCTTCCAGCTGCTGAACCAAGTGAGAGCTGGGCTGAGAATTATTAAACATGGACAAATACCCTTGAACTTCTCAAGTCTCAAGTGGGGTGTTCTACCATGCTCTCTGGGGTATCCCCACAGACCTGTGTGTTGAAGGCTTGGTTCTCAAAGCCTAGTGGGGGTCTTTAGGACATTAAGAGCCCATTTCCAAAGAGAATAGTAGCACTCCAGCCAGTTCCTCTACTTCTCTTTGTTCCATGACCATGAGGTGAGTGGTTCGGCTCTGACATTTTCTTGCACTGTGAATCTGCCCACTATTATGGTCCAAAACAGCAGGGCATAAGTGACCACAGACTGGAATCTTCCAATTTATCTGGTTATTTTATTACAATGATAGAAATCTAACAGAGATGTGAAATCCAAGGCTGGGAGTAACTGACTAAAGCAAGCATCCCAGGGCTGGGAGTCACAGCATGGACACACAGGCGGGTGACCTTAATTAAGCCTCCAGCAGAGGAAGGCTGAGAAGCAGAGAGCCCCGGCCCAGTACTGACAGCTTCACAGCTCGGCTGTGACTGACTCTCACACTTGCATCACAGACTCTGCTTCTGCTGGTGGTGCTGGGACAAAAAGACAGCAAAGCTGCTATGAGGAGACCCCAGGTACTGGGAGGGACAAGTCATCCCCCTCCCCCGACTCTCTGATAACTCCAGCTCAGAAAGCTGGAGACTCAAGAATGAAATTTAAGTCTGGCGTCGGGTTAAAAAGAAAGCTGGTAGGGCCGTTTCCTTCCGTAGATGAATTTGAAGTTGAAAGGAGAGGAAACCAAATTGGTTTCCCTTCTGCAGTCACTCTTATCAGTGCTTGATCTTCATGGCACAGAAAGTGAAAACTTCGGGTGCTGGTACAGCCCGGGGCTGTGGTGTGGAGCAGGCTCTGGCTGTGCGGAGCAGGCTCAGGCCTCATGACACAGGCTTGACTCCACTGTGCATCAGCTGAGGGACGTCAGATGCTCAGTCCTCATTGCATTACTGTAAAACATCACAGAGAAAGAGGCTTAGACAGAAGAAAGAAGGAGGTTTTCTCTGGGCTTCATTTTGCTGGTTTTGGTCCATGAGAGATTGGTTGGCCCTGTCATTTGGGGCACACACATGGCAAGGTCCTGTGGCAGAAGGAGCCATAAACGGAATTCCCAACAGAGGAATCTCTTGTGGCCGAGAAACAGTTAAAGAGGTGTTCAAGGTCCTTAGTCACTAGAGAAATGCAAATCGAAATGACTCTGAGATTTCCACCTTACAGCCATCAGAATGGCTCAAAAAAAACACTCCACTGACAGAACATGCTGGTGAGGATGTGGAGCAAGGGGAACACTCCTCCATGGCTGGTGGGAGTGCAGACTTGTACAAGCTCTCTGGAAATCAATTTGGTAGTTTCTCTAGTCCTATCTCAAGACCCAGCTATAGCACTCCTGTGCATATACCCAAATAATGTGTTACTGTACCACAAGGATACTGGCATACCTATATCCATAGCAGCTTTATTCATACTAAACAGAAACTAGAAACCTAGATGCCCCTCAACTGAAGAATGGATAAAGAAAATATGGTACATCTACACAGTGGAATACTACTTAGCTGTTAAAAAGGACACCATGAAATTTGCAGGCAAATGCTGGAACTAGAAAATGTCATCCAGAGTGAGGTAACCCAGACCTAAAAGGACATACATGCATGGTATGTACTTACTGATAAGTAGACATTAGCCATAAAGTACAGGATACCCATGATACACCCCGTAGACCCCAAGAAGCTCAATAACAAGGAGGGCCACTGGGAATCTCTCCTGAATCCCTTTCCACGTTATTCATTGGGAAACAGTCTCTCATCGGAACCCAGGCCTCCCCAGTTCCGTGTAGCCAGCTTGCTCCCGGCATCCACTCTCTTTGCCCCCTGACTACTGGAATAAGAGGCAGGCTCCACTTAGCAGACATGTGGGCGTAGGAGATCTGAACTCCAATGCTTCATCCTCTGAGCCATGTGCCTAGCCCCAACCCAGGGGAGAGGGGTCATTTCAGATCCATAGGTGTCAGACCTGTCACAGAAGCACCATGTTGCTCTGTGTCTGTCTGTCTTGGAAGATGGTTGATCTCTGTGGGGTCAGTGCCGCAGTGAAGTGACAGTTCATAAAGTGCCCAGAGCACGGGCATCTGCGGAGTAGAGCAGTGGGTTGACCTGATGCCACTTCTATTCTAATGCTAATTTGGGTACCCCAAAACCTTGTCCCCACCCCACCCCACAAGAAGAGAGAGTCCACACAGAGACACTAGCTATGTGACCCTGTCTCTAGTTAATTGTGATTGGTAAATAAAAGTGCCAATAGCTGGGAAGAAGAGACAGAGGTGGGTTTAGGGTTCCTGGGCTTGGGGTTGGAGAAGAAGATCGATCGTGCAGGAGAGGAGGAAGGAGAAGCCACCAGGGGTTAAAGGTTAAGAGAGGGCTGCCCACAGGCTGGCTGCCTGGTTGGAGCTAAGAGCAGCCCAGATGGAGCATAGTAAGTAGTAAGTAATAACATTATTGATAGGAATAGTAAGTAGTAAGTAATAACATTATTGATAGGAATAGTAAGTAGTAAGTAGTAACATTATTGATAGGAATAGTAAGTAGTAAGTAATAACATTATTGACAGGAATAGTAAGTAGTAAGTAATAACATTATTGATAGGAATAGTAAGTAGTAAGTAATAACATTATTGATAGGAATAGTAAGTAGTAAGTAGTAACATTATTGATAGGGAGGCAGATGCTCACAACATGGAGGGTGGGTGCTGTCCAGCTCTTGTGCTGCTCAGGGCTTATTGTGAATATAAAGGCTGTGAGTGTGTCTTTCTTCCAGGAACTCAATAACCAACGGCAGGGTAGAAGCCCCAGGCTGGGATTTTAAATAATTTCCCCTGCAGAGCAGCACCTTATAAATACGCAGTTCTACAGCAGTTTGACCTGTTTAAACTTGAATCTCAATTGTTCACACTCAGCGTAGGCAAAGTGTTTTATGACCTCAAGACAGTCAGTCACCTTACCCAGTGGTCCAGGATCCTAGGAAACTACTGGAGCTGCAGCTTGCAAACTTAAAAACTGTACCGGCGTCGGGAGGAGTGCCTTCGCCCCGGGTGGTTTCCCCAAGCCTGGCTTTGATGTGTCACTGCAGCTGGATGAGTACTTTGTAGGATTTGACCAAAACCAAACCAAACCAAACCAAACCCATAGAGAATGGACAGACCTGGACCTGCTGTGCTAGTGAACTCCTGGGATCCCACCACCAGGGAGGCTGAGGCAGGGGAATTGCAAGTTAGATACCACTTGGGATTTACAGTGAGTTTAAAGCTCACCTGGGCCATATAGTGAGGCCCTTTCTCAAAGCAAATGGACATCCCCTACCCTCAAACTAACAACAATGAAAAGAGAAAGAACCCCCAAAACAGTCTTGGGGTGCCTCTGATTTCTCAGAGTGACTGATGAAGGTGGATGCTTCTGGTATGTCTAGATGCTGCTCTCTACAGCGGGATACCGTTGCAGGCCTGGCCTACAGCATTCTAGTCTGTATGGAATTAAGTGAATGAATTGAGATGCTGGACGTCAGAGAGCCTGTAGTGCGAATGCCCTTATCCGAGGTGGCCACGTGCTTTTAGGGAAGTCTGAGAAGGAAGTGACCATTCCTATTCCTCCTCCTACCTTTGAACTGCCAAGAGACCAGCCCTGAGCTATTCCGGGGTGCTCACTCAGATTTGGGTACTCTGAAGTGATGCAGATGGGAACACTGTGGCTAAACACAGCCCTGGCGCAGTCCTGGGGCCAAGAGGCCAGCATGGCTGATGAGGTTCCTGCATCTGCCATTCTCTGTGCCGCTCGCTGTCTCTCCAGGCTTCTGGGCATGCCCAGCCGTGAGGAGCAGATCCAGGAGAAGCTGAGGGCTCTGTGTGTCCCATCCTGGTTCCTCAGAGAGGGTATGGTCACTCTAGATTTTGCTCCAAGATTGTCTTCTTAAGTGTTGTCTTACCTCCTTGAGGGCGGAAGAGGCATCTTATTGACCATCAAGCAGGGGATGAGGGAAGGCCTTGGAGGAGGGGAACATGGAGTAGGGCTGTCACACTGAGGAGTGGCATGTGTATGTATGCTGTGATTCTGTGTGTGTATGGTATATGAAATATGAATATATGACCATGCAAATATATATTGTGCATGTCTGAGGATGTCTATGTGTAATATGCATGGGAACGGGCGTGAGGGTGTGCAGTGTGTGAGTACACATATGTGGGCATGGTATTCAGGTATATATATGTATGTGTATGATGTGTATTATGTAATGCATATGTATGATGTGTATGGTATATGCATATGGTATGTATGTGTATGATGTGTATGATTTGTATGTGTATGGTATATGATGTGTATGTAAATGATGTGTTTGTGTATGTATATGATGTATATGTGTATGATGTGTATATGTATGTAAATGATGGGTATGTGTATGTATATGATATATATGTATGTGTATATGATATGTATGTGTATGATGTGTATGTGTATGTATATGATGTGTATGTGTATGTATATGATGTGTATGTGTATGATGTGTATGTTTATGATGTATGAGTATGTATATGATATGTATATATGATGTTTATGTGTATAATGTGTATGTGTATGTTATGATATGTATGTATATGATGTGTGTATGTGTATGATGTGTATGTGTATGATGTATATGTGTGCATTGGCTTTGTCTCAGGAGACCTGAGCCTTGGCCCTAAAGTAAGCCCAGGTGCTCCTGTGGCTCTGATCCTGTGATCTCAGAGGCACAGACTCCTCGAAGGCCTGGGACAGAAGCTGTGTCTTGTTGCAGGGAGCTGAGCTGCTGTCTTTGTGGAGCAGATGTGTAGATACACCCAGTAGGAAGCAGAGGAAAGGGACAACATGGAGACACAGGCCAGGTCTCCCAGCTTCTGCAACAAAAGACACACCTGCCTTGTGCTTGGGTGTACACAGGTCGGACCTTCAGCCTCCATTCGGTGACACCAGCCTCATGCACATGCAGACACTCACAGGTACATACCCTCTCTCATACTCTACGCCCCTACACACACACACACACACACACACACACACACACACGCACTCACGGCCGTGAATGTACCCTGTACACACACACAGCTCACATATGCACATACGCATCACAGGCAGTCACAGCACTGACAGGTACCCTTACTACATGCACATACATCAGGGCATGCACACATACCCACAGCCACAGGGCACACATACAGCAGTCACGCTCCACACCCAGTCACGAACAGGACATGTGTTCCTATAGACATGAAGCACATCCCCATCAGCACGCCATGTGACCTGGGCCTGAGGTTTGAGAATGTTTCCAACTTGGCCAGACTTCCACGGGACAGCGCTTTCCAGTCTGTAAAGCAGGTGGTGAAGCGGGGACCAAGGGTGGCATCCCAGGGGCTGCATGATAATTAGAACCTGGTTACCCTGTGAGGGAGTCCCTGCCTTTAGAGACATAGACCAGAAGAAGACATGGAGATCAAGCTGTGTGTGTTTTCCTAAACCCACTTAAAACTCACCCTCTGCCCGTGAACCCTGAGCCTGGGATGGGACCTGTGAGTGTTTCCATGGGGCTGGGAACATCTCTCTCCCAGCCTGGCTTGAATCAAGACTGCCAGTAGCCGGCAGCAGGACCTATTGGTTGTGGTGATGGGCTCCTGCTCAGTGTTGTCACCAAGCGGGGCCGTCAAGAGGAAAGGACTCCAGCTGTGGTCTGCACCATGTCTGATGACTGCCCCCTAGTGTCTGTTTCTGGAATGAGCGCAAAGCTGGAAGAAGGATGCAGTTACTCCCCAGAGATTGCTCTGCCTATGGAAGGAACTGAGAAGGACCCTGCGGGAGGATACAACTTAGAGACATTCCAGGGGCTACTGAGCTGGAGGGCAGCCTTGGGAGTAAAGTACTCCCCATGAGCACCACCTGTGAGAATAAAACTCTTACATGCACATCCATGTGGACGGGCCCCAGGTCCTCAGAGGACACTACA
Source organism: Rattus rattus (assembly GCF_011064425.1). Classification (NCBI taxonomy): domain Eukaryota; kingdom Metazoa; phylum Chordata; class Mammalia; order Rodentia; family Muridae; genus Rattus; species Rattus rattus. The sequence continues at coordinate 71,039,099 of NC_046167.1, read as the reverse complement.
CGGTCCGTACTGCTTGGTATGGAGTTCTACCTGGCAGGCAGCTGTGCCTTCAAGACACAAAACTGACATTTGTTGACACTTGCAGCCACCCGCTGGGCAGCAGTGCATCTTGGGTAAATTATTAACAGGCCTCTTCCTAGAGAGCTTCCCTAGAGGTGGATGGAGGCAGCCAGGCAAAATGCCCATGTGAGCTGAGCCTGGCTGGGACCAGGTCCCTCTAGCCCCTGGGGAGGGGGGGGGCGGCAAAAATTCAACAACCTTCCTGTGAGCCTGACTGAAGCTTATCCACACATTGACCAGTGAGGGATGGGATCTAAAGAACTTAAGGAGGGGCAGACTTGAGATTGTTTTTGTACAGGTTTGGGCTGGGATGGGAGGGGGACCATTATAAACTGGAGACAGGGATTGATCCTGGATCTGACAGTAGAAGGATGACCTGTGACATTCTCAAAAGCTCAATCTGACCTCTGGAGGGAAGGGCAATGGGGCTGGGGTGGGGTCTGGTTGGCTTCAGGGAAGGGAATCAGCCTCCAAGGCAGAGATGAATAACAGGAAAACTGAGGTGAACCCACAGGAATAGCAGGTGAGGATAGATTGAGGACATCAGGAAGTCCAGTCACCTTCACTCCTGAGGGACCCAAGGTGCCCATGATGCATGACAGAAAGCTATGAAAACCTGTAGGGGTACAGGGGACAGAGTCCACTGCAGGGTCCCTCTCCAGCTGGGGTCCAGCACAATCGATATTTACTGTGAAGGTTGCCAACACACTGGATCTCTGATTCAGAGACATTTTCAGGTAATGCTCTGATAGCAATAAGGTAGGTTCTGGGCCTGAATGTTTGCGGCCTGGGCAGGGCCTCACCCCTGGGTATTTTCTGGAAATCATTAGACTGTGAACAAAGTTCACAGTGGAGATATCCTACCTCTCCGTGCTTCTGTGATCTTGGGCCGTCTCAGCTGAGTTCTGTCACAGGACTTCCTAGACATCTTTTACAGACAGCAGATTCAAAGCCACCGGAATCCTATTTGTAGGCGAAGACAGTACCACGGAACCTCAGAGAAGCCCACACCCATGCTTTTGGGTGGCTCTCCTCTGAGTGCCTCTTTCTTAGCCCTGTGTTTAAGGCCTGTGTTAACGTCAACTCCGGCTCCATTCCATACTCGTTTGTCCTGACGTTCTCTTCTATACAGAAGTCAAGAATAGGCTTGGAGTCGAGGTCCCTAAAAGATTAAAGGGTGTCCCTAGGATGCCATGGGTGACAGCATGGTACTGTGCCTCTGTCACTGCTGTCCCGACATCTTCAGCTACACTTGAGGTCAGGCAGGAGAGGAGGGATAGCCATGCTTGGGAAGAGGTGGACAGAGGAGGCAGGGAACACCTTAGCAGGAGACCCCATACCCCAAGATGGAGGTAGGAAAGGGAGATAAGTCTTTGGACCCCCCTCTTAGGTAGGTAACACATATCTCATGGCAGGTTCAGTGTATGACACTGTGTGCCTCAGTGACTACTTATGGGCATGGGGACCAGGTCTCCCTTCTTTAGGCTTAGATGGAAAGGACACTCCTCCTTTCAGGCCCAAGGGCCAGACCTTCAGACTACAGGCATGTGTCTTTTGCAAGGCCAGCAGAGGCCTAGCATTGACCACAGGCTGGAAGTGAACTTGGAGTAGCCACAGTACAACAGACCAAGGGCAACCCCTGTCTACACTGGATAGATCCTTCCATGTTTTTATGGAACATTTGGGGGTGATATTGGCTGAGATGGTAATTAATGTTGGTGAATATACAGCAGACAGGTAGAAGTTAGTTTTCCCAAATTGTCAGAGGTGGGTGCACTGTGGTCCTCAGCAGAGTGACCCACTGAGGTGTTTTAACAGAAGCAAGTTAACCTCAAAGGTGACAGCATAAGCTGAGGAGGTTTAGCATTTCTGAGACAATCAAATCAGGTCCATGAGCAATTTCAGGACCCGGCTGCAGATGTGGGAGATAGATGGCTCAGCAGGGGACTGGGACCCAAATGTTTTGAGAACAGGTACATAGTGGCTTCAGGGTCTCCATAGAAAGCTGGACATGAACTCTCTCCTCGGTGGGATGAGGCTTAGAGGCGTTGTCTCCTAAGTAAGCTATGTGCTACATCCAGCCCAGGGATTTGAATAAAGGAGGCAGTTGGGACATGAGAGACTTGAGAGGTTGAGTTCAGTCTGGGTAGACAGACACCTCTGGTTCTAAGGCAGGGACAACAAGGAGCTCCCTACTCATAACCAGGGGCTTGATTCACACTGGCTATGTGCGAAAGGGGCCAATGGCTGATTCTTAATTGATCAAACCCAGGGTGTTCGGCAAGGGCTCTACCAGGAAGCTACAGACACAGCTCCAATAGGTGCTTATGCTTTCTGCAGTGTTGGAATTAATAGTAGTTGAGTTTTTGCAAAGGGAAAAACAGTATGAAGGGAGAGTCACTCCAGTGCCAGAGGGAGGAACAAATCCAGTTCCATTGTCATCTCTGGTCTGTGTTCTCAGTACCCCTGGAGCGAGTCTGAGGTACCCAAGGAACGAGGAAGGGGCAGGCGGACGTGGACTGGCAACGCTTTCTTTGTCTTCTACTTGAATTGTGCAAACTTCCAAAGTGATGCTTTGGGAGTTATAAAGGGACAGGGTCTCAGATATCCCAGGCTGGCCTTGAACTCACTGTGCAGCCTTGTGCTTCTGATCCTCCGGCCTCCACGTCCTGAGTGCTGAGATTAGAGATGTGTACCGTCGTCGCACTCAGTAAATGTATTGCCGAGTCTCGAACCCATGGCTTTGTGCATGCTGCACAAGGGCTCTACCAACTGCTCATCATGGCCCCGGGTATCATTTCGTAGTCGAGTCTGAGTTCTCGTTTCCCTGAGAAAGGCATCTTGCTTTGTCTTCGAGTGTAAAGCCGTTCAGGTCGCTAATGAATGCATACTTGTGGGTGAGAGAGGATGAGTTCGGAGTCTGTTAGGACAAGCTGTGAAGGGATCATGCGAAGAATAATTAGACTGTCAGCTCTAAAAGATACAGAGGTGCAACCCCTCTCCCCCGGCCTCTTGAAATTCAGTGATTCACAAGCTCTTCCCACGCCTGGGGCACGTGAACCCTGTCTGGATGGGGCTTGTGCACACACAATAGTAGAATTTCCGGCTCCCCAGAAAATAAGACAGCAGCAACTACAGCAAAACATCTGGCAAATGTGACTAAGGCCTGGAGGGGCCGCAAGCCCTCCACGAGGATGTCAGGGAGGGTGATTGACAGACAGACTCTGTGGAGAAAGATCCAGGAGGGGCCTGCATGATGTTCTGTGACTTTTCCTGGGGAGACGTAAGTGAAGGGTGGGGGAGGGGACCTGACAGCTGCATTACTGTAATATATATATATGTATGTATGTATGTATTCTAGTATCTCCCCAGATCCCTTGTAGTGGAATAGTTGAACACTCACCCACTCCACACTCCTGCCTTTGATGTCCTGTGACCCTACCCTAACCTCTCCCTGTGCAGTGTCATCAACGCCACTATCGTTGTTGACGGTCTGGCTACCTCTGTATTGTTCTTTTCATCACTTGCTTGATGTGACTCCCTGGCCAAAGACCTCTCTACTCCAAGATGGCGGCAGATGATCTTGCTATAGGAAGGCTGTCCTATAGGCACATGAGTTTCTGGACTCTGGGAAGTATAGCTTGGACCAAGCTACTGACCTCAGCACTCTCTCTCCCTGGCACCCGACAGAGCCCACTTAGGCCTGCGTCCTCCAGAAAATGGATGGATTTCTGGGCGGGGTTGTGGGGAGGACCTGATGACATGTTCCGAGTGTTTGAAAGCTGGTTTGTAGACACTGGTGACAAGCGACATGGATACCCAAGCACTGCCAGAGTTGCTATCTGCTTGCTGGCTTCAGACGTTTCTGTGGGGGGCTGGGGGGAGAGACCACCGCCATGACCTGGGCTGCCTGCAATTAGGATTCAGACCTAGGATCGAGCCACAGGAGTTAGGAAAGGGAAGTATGCGAATTTGCATTGGTTACTTCCTTTAGCGTGCGTGTGTACATGTCTGTCTGTCTGTTTGTCTGTCTGTGGGAACACATGGGGTAAATGTGGAGGCGAAAGGATGACTTTTAAGGGTTGGCTCTTTCTTCCCACCTCATAGGTCCCCAGAGATTGAACTCAAGCTGTCAGGCTTGATGACAAGTCCTTATGCACGCGCACGCACACACACACACACACACACACACACACACACACACACACACACCAGTCAGGCCACCAGCCTTGGTTAGCTGACTCTGTTGTCCTTCTGTGGCTTGGGTAGATAAGACCCACCCCAAGAGGAAGTGTGATAGCTATGCTTCATTGTATTCTTGATTGAATTTAGAATCCCTTGGGGCCTTGAGACACACCTCTGAGTGTGGACAGCACCACGCCATGACCTGGGCTGAGTAAAAGAACAAAAGGAGAAAGGGCAAAAGTCACGGCGGAGAAGCAGCACAGCGCCCCTTCCTCTGCTTCCTCGCCATTACCACAGTGCTGCTTGGCTCCTTCGCCACTCATGAACTCTTTGAGACCATAAGCCCAACAAGTCTTCCTCAGGGTTTGCCTAAGTTGTTTATGTCATGTATTTTGGCCACAGCCATGCAAAAGTCACCAACATAGAAGGGATCATGTGGAAGTGCTGAGTACAGGACTCTAGGTGCTGACGGGAATCAGATCTCCACAGCCTGTGTGCATGCAAAGGCCACTTCTAGACCAAACCAGGTTCTCCCGGAGTCTGTGGTTGGGGAGAGGGGGAGGGAGTTAGTAGGGCTTGCAGGTGCAGGGACAAGGGCCATAGGCAGGCAAACTTGTTTTAAGCATTCAGGTGGCTTAAAAACTTGGGAGAGTCCAGGTGGGCACTGGAAGTTCAGGGATCTGGAAAAAGATGGGACAGCTCATGGTAATCAGTCAGCCTCTGTCTCTGTCTCTGTCTCTGTCTCTGTCTCTGTCTCTGTCTCTCTCTGTCTCTCTGTCTCTCTGTCTCTCTGTCTCTCTGTCTCTCTCTCTCTCTCTCTCTCTCTCTCTCTCATCTTGTGCAGCATCAGATCTGCTAGTGAGGAAGAGTGAGACGGCTTGCCTGCTCTCTCAGCACCACTTGTGATGCTCTGTCCTTCCATGTGGAGGTTGGTGACTACTGGGGAGTGTCCATGAGTGCTCTGGGCATCCACTAACACAGCTGAGAGAGAGAGATAGAGACAGAGAGAGACAGGCAGACACAGAGAGACAGACAGAGACAGAGACATACACAGGGACAGAGAGAGAGGAAAGAGACACAGACAGACAGTCAGACACACAGGCAGAGAGACAGAGACAGAAACAGACAGACAAACAGACAGAGACACCAAGACACACTCAGGGGCAAAGAGAGGAAAGAGGCAGACAGACACAGAGAGGCAGACAAAAGAGAGACAGAGAGACAGACAGAGACAGAGACATACAAGGACAGAGAGAGAAAAACAGACAGACAGACAGACACACACACACACACACACACACACACAGAGAGAGAGAGAGAGAGAGAGAGAGAGAGAGAGAGAGAGATCGTGTCTTTTATTAAGTCTATAACTAACCACTTTTGGTGCTTTTCACTACATAAGTGAAACACCTTGAAGAGGACTCAGGTCCTTCAGAGAACAGACTGAAGAAGAGCTGTGTTGGGTAGTGACCATGAGGGAAGGAATTCAGACACCATACACTCTGGTGGATTCTGTTCAGGGCATGGCTGCAGATTTCTAAACTCTTGGCACACTGAGGAGATGACAAAGGTAACACCAGGCGACAGGGGGCAGATCTAGTCACCGTTTGCTGTTTTACAAATCCTGGACCTTGGTACCTTAAGGCCACAAACCCCACAACATTTTCTTCCAAGGCGTTAGGAATTCCTGAAGGCCCCCTACCCCCCCCCCGGCAGGGTGGTGCTGGCTCAGGGTCTCTCAAATGGAACAGGGGGAACATGCAGGAGAGGGATGTGGAAACTGGGGCTATCTGGGCATCTCTGTTGCCAACAGGTGCAGGGTCTTTCCCTAGGGTCTCTGGCAGGGAACCAACAGTCAGTACAGAGGCTGCATTCCTGGGGACTAGTCCCAGATGGTCCATTTGCTGCAAAATCAGGTTCAAGATGAGGGAGTGGTCAGCCTCCTTGAAGGCAGAGGTATCAAGATCACGATATCCTAGGACATGTGTGATCACTGATGCTGTTGAAGCTATGCCAGGAGTTGCTATGCCAGGGGTTGCTATGCCAGAAGTTGCAGATGCTCCTTAGAAGGCAGGAGGATAGAGTATCCTCATGTCTTCTGTATTTTGACTCAACATCCCCAGAGCATTTCGACCAAGTCATCAACAACTAACTACTCAGAGAAGAACAGGAGCTTGGGCCACTGTCCTGATCGACTCTCTAACACCTCCAGGGGCAACCATGTCACCCCCTAAATTGCTCCTGAATATACAGTTCAGCTGAACGGCTCGCTGTTGGTGAATTCCTATAGAACTGGCCACATGCAAACTCCCGGAACTGCCATCCCTACAGCATGGAAAACATCTGGGGTGAATTGGCTATGGCAGATCCCTCTCCTCTCCATGTGGAGGGGAGATGATCAATAAGGAGCGACAGTCCATCAATCTTCTTTGTAACGATAACTATCCTTCAAGAGTGGCCTTTGAGCTGGAGCAAGCCCCGGTCGCCTGCCATGCACCTTTCGTTTTGCCTGGTATGCTTTTCTGTGCTTTTTTGTTAACACAAAACAGCGGAAGCTCACGTTGAACGGGCGAGAACAAGCGCCCTTTCCACAGTATGTAGCACTGGACTTTCGGAAAACCACCAAACTGTTTCCTAGACTCTCTACGGCTATGATTCCAGTGGTGGGTCAGATGCTGTTGTGTTCAAGGACTGGCAGAGGGTGAGAGAGTAGGTCTGGGTGTCTGCATCTACAACCAGGAGCCCTTATTTAGTGCTACAAAAGGGCAGGATCACGGCGACTTATTTACAGGCCTTAATTGACTTAGTTTTCCATTGCAGGGTTTGGCAGCACTTCAGAACATAGACTAGGCTAGGGTTGCCAAGAGGCAGAGCTGAGAAGGCTGGTTTCATAACTGGAAAGGGGCTGAAAGAAGCAGAGGCCGAACACAAGGTGAATTGTTCATATTTTCCTTGTGAGGTGGACGATAGGGTCAGGCCGCTGGTCTAACACTGGTTTACCTCAGATTACCTCTATGTAAGGATTAGGCCAGAGGGAACTTCATTGCCAGGTCAAATTCAAATCACCTTGCTAGTTTGATCTCTCTCTCTCTCTCTCTCTCTCTCTCTCTCTCTCTCTCTCTGTCTGTCTCTCTGCCTCTGTGTGTGTCTCTCTGTCTTTGTCTCTCTGTCTCTGTCTGTCTGTTTCTGTCTCTGTCTTTCTGTCTCTCTGTGTGTCTCTGTTTCTGTGTGTGTGAGAGAGAGGGAGGGAGGAGAGAGAGGGAGGGAGGGAGGGGAGGGAGGAGGAGAGAGAGAGAGAGAGAGAGAGAGAGAGAGAGAGAGAGAGATTGATTTGTTTTTAATCGTCCAGAAGGTCAGATAAATAGTTCAACTTAGGCTTAGTAAAGTGACCGTGTGATCAGTGACTCCAAACTGATTTTTGAGCCTGACCCATCAGGGCCAGTGCAGAATCTGCTCCAAAGCAATGTCTCCTGGGATTTTCATTAAGTGTGCATTACCTCTGGTTGCCTTGATGCTGCTGTGTGGTCTCCTGGGGGAGACGTGAACAAACTTTACCTCAGATGACAGAGCAATGATATGTCTGAGTAATAGCTTAGTCAACTGGGACCTCACTGGAGTTACCCACAGTAGGGTTGAGGGGTTACCTGCAGGAACATGGGTGACTTGAAGACACCCTCGTCATTGAAAATCCCACCCCAACGTGGGTGACACTCAAGAAAGCCACACCTCTGGAGCTCTGTATGACCCTCAGGTAACTTGGCCAGTTGGACAGAAACTACTGTTGGTTTGCTCATCTAACTTTGGCAAAGGCCGTGCAAGCCTTCTAAGTTTTTGTGTTGTTTGTTTGTTTTTCAAGACAGTTTCTTTGTGTTCACGGTGTCTCGGAACTCACTTTGTAGACTAGGGTGGCCTTGAACTCACAGAGATCCACCTGTCTCTGCTTCCTGAGTGCTGGGATCAAAGGTGTGCTCCACCAGCACCTGACTGAGACATGTGCGTTTTATGTCCCTAGTCTTTTTTTTTTTTTTTTTTTTTTTTTTTTTTTTTTGTTCTTTTTTTGGAGCTGGGACCGAACCCAGGGCCTTGCTTCCTGGTAAGCGCTCTACCACTGAGCTAAATCCCAACCCCTTATGTCCCTAGTCTTAATGAGCGTCCCTCAACTCTAACTCTGAATATTTCAATTTGAAGGAAACAGACATACTGTAGAGGTTCTAGAACAATGGAGTCTAACAGTTACAGAGACTGTGGGACCCGGAAAGACAAAATTATGTACCCTCTGGTCCTTTGGAATGACTTTGCTGACTGACGGGGGGGGGGCTGGCCTCTCCCTGTGGCTTCTCCTGCATCAGTAGGTTAGCAGGACCCTGCTTTCTTCAGCAACTTTCCCAGGTCCCTCCTCCGACTTCAACTTCCAGTAGAGCCACTGCGCCATGGGCCGGGGTATTAGTAGGACTCAACTTGGCATGGCTCCCAGAATGACCTCAGAACCTATAATCCTTATTGTTCCGAAAACCATTCCAAGAATCACAGCCTAAAGCCTGTTCCTTCGGTGACTTTTAAAACACTTAATTATAAACACTAAGCCCTTTTCTCAATTAAGTTGCTTGATATATTTTGGCTTGCCGAGCTGACTCCTGACCATGGCATACCTGGATCCTGTGCTCGAATAATTGACAGGTAAATAGTACAGAGTTCAGCCCAGGCCTTTAATTCCAGCACTCAGGAGGCAGAGGCAGAGGCAGAGCAGGCAGAGGCAGAGGCAGAGGCAGAGGCAGAGGCAGAGGCAGAGGCAGAGGCAGAGGCAGAGGCAGAGGCAGAGGCAGAGGCAGAGGCAGAGGCAGAGGCAGAGGCAGAGGCAGAGGCAGGAGGAGGCAGAGGCAGAGGCAGAGAGGCAGGAGGCAGAGGCAGAGGGGAGGCAGAGGAGGCAGAGGCAGAGGCAGAGGCAGGAGGCAGAGGCAGAGGCAGGGAGGCAGAGGCAGAGGCAGAGGCAGAGGCAGGAGGCAGAGGCAGAGGCAGAGGCAGAGGCAGAGGCAGGAGGCAGAGGCAGAGGCAGAGGCAGAGGCAGAGGCAGAGGCAGAGGCAGGCTGATCTCTCTGAGTTCGAGGCCAGTCAGGGCCACACAGAAGAACTCTGTCTTGTAAAATAACCATAACAAAAATACAGTCTTTCATCTACAACAGTTATTATAAGTTTATGTCATATATGTTGTTTTATTATTCTCTCTCTCTCTCTCTCTCTCTCTCTCTCTCTCTCTCTCTCTCTCTCTGTGTGTGTGTGTGTGTGAGTGTGTGTGTGTGCATGTTCTTGTGTCGAGGTCAGAGGACAACTTACAACAGTTCGTTCTTTCCGTCCACGTGGAACCTGGAATTGAACTCAGGTTGTGGGACTTGGCAGCAAATCACCGTTATCTGCTGATCCATCCCACTGGCCCTTCGGATGTATTTCTACAGGATGAGAATGTGCTAAGAACTTCACGTCATTTGATAAATCAAAAGGCCAAGATTCCCTCATGGTCACAGCAGTTCGAGTGAAAAGAAAAAGAAAAAAAAAACAAAAAAACAAACAAACCTCCTGAGGGCAGTTTGTTTAAACCGTCACGTCCCAGCATCTCTTGACTTGGAAGCTCTGGCCACTGTGCCCTTGTGCCCTACCGTGGTCAGAACTGGGTTCCTGGGTACAAAGTGAGACCTGCCTGATTTTTTTCTCCCGTGAGCTCTGTCCTAAAGCCTGTTGTGCAAGAGCGGGGGTGGGTGAGAAGTAGCAATTTCCTTATGCAACTCGGCTTCCTCCTGAGGTCACCCACTGGATGCATTTAATTAGGATATGTTAGGGCTAAGAGAAGTGGTTGACTCCAACCAGCAAATAGCTGAGACAGCACACTGGAAGTCGTTAAGAGCAGATAGCATCACGTCACGGGCGAGCTCAGCCCACACTGGGAAGATGAGCCCACTTTGTTTTCTGGAGTTGCTCCTAGGCGGGGCTGTGTTGGGGCTGCGTGTGATGCCGCAGATGCCTTGACACTGGGCAGCACTGGACAGATGCCACCTCCCGACGCTCAAATCAAAGGCCACATTTCTGGGAGCCTCCTGAAGCTCGGGGGTCATTTCACAGAAGCACGGTGAGTTAAAAGCACTGAGAAAATGAACCCCAGATGAGGAAGGAGAGAGCTGACCCCTGAGAGTTGTCCTTTGACCCCCGCCCCCAGCAGGCGTTCTGTGGCAAGTTCACCTACGTGCACACACACATGCACAGCACATGTGCGCACACACTAAGTATAATGAACTTCTAACGTCCCTGCAGAGCATTGGGGGTCGGGGGAGGAAATGGAAATTCTTCAAAAACTGTTAGTTGGGGAAGGAAAATGACTAATCTCTGGGAGAGAAATGTGGATGGACCCCGTCCTCTGGAAGTGCAGAATCCAAATGCAATACCGAGAACATTCATCTTGGAAAACTCTGTTAGCAACATGTTAATGAGTGGAAACCAAACTTAGCATCGTTAGAAGAGACATTTGTATATATTAGGGTCACCTTATAAGCACTGTTTTCTAGAAGGGGGGAAAAGGCATGAGACTCCCCCGTGGCCCACAGAGGCAGGCTTTTTTACAAGGTGGCAGGAGGGTAGCCACCTCCCCTGGGATCTCTCCACATCACACACAGGCCTTTCGAGTGGGAACCTTCACAGGAATCTGAGACGAAGCCTGGGAAACTCAACCTCTAAACGCAGGAGGCGGATGATGGGAAATAAAACCAGCGATGTCTCACCAAAAAATAATAATGAAAAAAAAAAAAAAAGCAAGCCGGCTAGGAAGCTGCTCATAAATGACATGTTATTGTTTCTCTCTGGTCCCCCGGGGACTTTCTGGCTATTTTAATGCTGTGTTTTCTTAAGACACGTTCAAACAGCAGGGCAGGGAACAGTGAGAGCGGAATGAGAAGTAGACGTGTTGACTCTGCCTGTGCCCTGCAGGTGAAAAGTCACGTCTTGTTCTCAGCCTCTAAAGATTCAATTACGTGACCCATTTTTCCAGCGATGGCTGTTGCAAGGCAAACTGCTCAGGGTGCTCATGGCCGTCCTCACCGTCGTAGGCAGGAACCTCGCTGGCTGTAGGACAGAGCTCTGTTTAGTGCAAAGCATCTGAAAATGCGGTTGTTCTCAGCGTCGTGGCGAGGCTCGTGGAAAGCGCAGGCTGCTTCTGAGCTGCATATGCACGAGTCAGGACTTGCTGGGGGGCCCGGGTTTGGGCTAGCTGGGACTTTTCCGGGCCTGTGTTCTGTCACTCAGGGAAGATAACTGGAAAGGAAATGTGGTCATTGGTGATTCAGCCCTTGACAGCTGGTGCGACACTTTCAGTACTCCATAAATGTCCCCCGGCACCCCTAAATCAAAGTCACATTTCTACCTGCCCACCCCCAACTTTGTCTCAGGTTTTTTTGTTTTGTTTTGTTTTGTTTTGTTTTTTTCTTTTTTCTTTTCTTTTTCTTTTTTTTTTTTTTTGGAAATAAACTAGAGCCTTCTAGGACTTTGGAGTCATCTCATTCAATTTTTTTTTTTAAGTGAGTTAAAAGTACTGGGCCAGTGAGACCCATGTGAGGAAGGAGAGAGCGGGCTCTTTAATGGCTGATGGGCTCTACTGATGTGTTCTTTAAGGTAACTTGTCTCCAATCTCCCTGCCTCCTTGGGTAGAGAGGGGCAATGAGGTTCCAGTTCTCTAGCCAGAAGATCACACATCCGATGAAACCCCTCCTGTTGTGTTTGGCTCCTGAAGGGGCACGGGCACAGACAGAGGAAGAATCACGGAATGGAAGGCAGTTGGTTTCACCAGTCCGTCCGGTGTCCGGGAAGCCGATCACACTGCATGCCGGGAGCTGAGAAGCCGAATGTGTTTCCTCTAGTTTTCCTTCTCCACTCCCCTCATAGTCCAGAGAAAGAGGCCTTTTGATTTGTTGATTTTTCACCCTCCTTCCTATGGAAGCAAAACCAGCTCCTTCCCAAGCACACGACAAGGAGAGGACTTAGGTGTCAAAGGACAGTGCGGCCTGCAGAGTCCCCTTTTGAGATGGGACATGATGGGTAACTCTTTAAGGCATTGCTGAGAATTTTTCTTTTTTATTTCAACAGCTCGTGAATATTCTTTCTTGACTGCTAAGAGTCTAAGCACAAACACTGCTCTATCTTGGTAGTTCACACAGAGTTTGCTTTTCTCTTTCGTTTCCCAACCATCCCTCCATGCAAATGCTATGGGGCTGGGAAAGGTTGAAATTTGGAGAGACCATGCTTCTGCAGAGGTACACTCCACCGTACACACTTTTGGTCCACCATGGAGACCGCTCCACCGGGAAGCAGGGCACCCAGCATGCATGGCATTCCCATGCCTGGTACCTTTGAAGCCCATCATTGCCTTGGACAACAGAATGTGGGGAAGACAACGTCGAGACGCTTGGAGGACGAACTCTAAAGGTAGTATGGCTTCTGCCTAGCTTTCTTGGGCTCTCATCTTAGGTGTTATACACCTTGTTCTTAGGAAGCCCAGGCCCCAAGAAGAGACTGCACATGGGTATTTGAGCCGAAAGCCAGCAAGAACCAGCACGGGTCAGCAACCCTATTGGAGAATAGTCATCAATCGGGTGATCTCAACTTCCATGTTGGATATTTCCCAATGGAGACTTCAGACACCGTGGGGGTAGAGATAAGCCACCTGGTGCTTCCTGCTCAACTTCCTGCCGCACAGGAAGCAGGAGATGTGATGAAGGGGGATTATTTCAAGAGGGCTGACCTTGGGGATCTGGTTAGACAGCAGTAGGTAGCCAAAAGGGGGCTCTTGTATCACAGCTGAGGAGTGGGTGTGGTGAGTGGAGGCCTCGGAAGCCACTGTGCTGGGGTTCCCCTTTCTTCCAGCCTCTTCCTTTAAAAGCATGGCTGTTCATGCTCCGCCATTATCCTGTGATGAATCCTGTAAGCCTCCCTCCAGTCTAGATACACGCATGTTCATATGTGTGCTATAGTATGTACCTGGGTGATGAGATAGAGGAACAGGAGAAAGGACTAACAAAGCAGCATACACCCAGTCTGGGGTTGTCCTACAGTGTAGGACAAGGGCTCTGAACATCACCATGGCGCGAGTTTCTGTGTAGTGAAAATAACAGAGTTTAAGGGAGAAGATTTATTTATTTTATTTTATTTTTTTAATAAATCTTTTTTTTTTTTTTTTTTTAAGATTTATTCATTTTTAATGGGGTACACTGTAGCTGTCTTCAACACCAGAAAACAATCTCTTTACAGATGGTTGTGAGCCACCATTGGTTTGCTGAAAACTAGGACCTCTGGAAGAAAGCAGTCAGGTGCTCTTAACACGCTGAACCATTCTGATTTAAAATGAATGCAACACGAAAACAACCTTGGGATCCATTTATTACAAAATAACTTACCGATTCTGTAAAATGAATGCCCTTTCCTTGCACCATGTCCCTTGACACGCGCATGCTGTTTGGGGAGTGGCTTGGTGGTGGAGGGGTGGTGGAGACACAGTGGTGTGACCCGATGGGTCACCCCCTTGAAATGCAAGGCCTGCTGATTCAGCATTGCAGTGGCCTTTTCAAACCCACTGTACTTGAAGGCAATGGATGACTGCGGTTTGTACTGTAATGCGTTTTGTAACATTGTATCACTCTGTGGTGTCATACTTTATAGTACTATACTGTATTATGTTCATTATAATGTGCTATACTCTGTCATACTGTACTGCATCGTATCATATTGTGCTGTATCGTGTTCTATTGTATTATTTGTATTATTTTCAGGGCAAGGTATCACTGACATCTGACGCCATGCAATAGATGCTTGCAGGTGTAGTCCTCTGGTGATATTCCTCTTTGTTCAGGGCCACCTTCCTTTAGATCTGGACTCTCTCTCTCTCTCTCTCTCTCTCTCTGTAGTGTACATTTTCATGTATGTGCACACATATATGTGGGACCTGAACTCAAGACCCCATGCTTGAGTGGCAAGCATTTCCCTGGCTGAATGGTCTCCCTAGCCTGGGTCTGTTTGTGTAGACCCAGAATGCTTGCTTGCACTTGAGACTTTGAGGCGCATGTGCTCACTTATGGGTGAAGTGGGCAGGGAGATGCATATGCCAATAGTTTGCTTACTTCAAATAATTAAGTGTGAGTTTGAAACTAAGAGAACGATGTCAACAGTTCAAGGAAAACCTTGGAGCCATGAGATGGCTCGGCGGATAAAAGCATTTGCAACCAGGCCTCCCGATGACCTGAGTTTGATACATGGGGTCCTCATGGTGGAAGGGGAGAATGTACACCTGCAGGTTCTTCTCTTCCTCTACATGTGTCCCATGCCATGAGGGCATCACCCCTTCTCCAAATAAAGAAATGAAATAAAAAAGAAAACCTTTGTTTCTGTATTTGAAATACATACATGCACAAACACACACACACACACACACACACACACACACACACACACACACACACACACAGAGGAGGTGGGGAGAGACTGTCTTCGAACCTCCAGCCACCGAAGCAAGCAGATGACACAGGTGGTATTTTGGTGACTCAAGTGATGAATGGGTTTTTGTCACCACGAATGTAATTTCCTGAAGTGATGAACCATGCTTGGTACTGTTCCAAGCCAAATAGCGAAGAGCTTCCTCTTATCTTCCATCGTAGCTAGATTCCTAGACCCTGTGTTTACACGTGGAGTGTCAGATTGTGGGCCCAGATAACGATCAGGTTTCTCCTTCTATATGAAAACTCAGATGGGCATCCAAAAGTCATGTGAGGTGGGGCAGAGTTCTCTTGTAGGGTGACTAGCATCTCTCTTTCATTCCTACCAAATGCCAGAGGCACCTTCTAATTAATTGTACCAGCGAGTAAAGCCGGTGTCTTTATTTGCAATGGCTGGATAACAATGAAATAGAATCCCTAAGCCCATACGGTCTCTTCTGGTAGAGCTAACACACTGAGTGGGGCATCATGGGAATGGGAGCAGGAACATAAGAGCAGATACAAAGAAGCCAGGGTCCTGGAGCTCTGAATTCCACTGCACTGGAGGAGGAGTTAACAGAGCCAGAGATTGCCATTCTGGAGACTGGCCCTTTACTGACTTCCACGGGGCCTTGTATTCGTTCTGTCTGTTCTCTTTGTGCAAATTGGTTGATGCTAAGACCAGGTTTCCTTTACTTTGGGATTCAAGGATTCTTTCCTTGGGGAGATATAACAACACCGACCTCCTCTTTATAAGATCCCAAGGCAAACCAACGTACAAGTCTACCTGGGAACCAATGAGATTATAGGGTTTGATTACACAGTATGGCTGAGGGGTTACTAACAGGAGAGTGGGGTACTCTAAGCAGCCATGCTGGAGAATCTTCACCCAGCATGTATGGCAGCTTCCCTGTAGACACAGAGATAGAACCCCTTCTATTCAGTTTCCCAGATCTAGCACCTGCTGGAGATGGTACGATCAGGGCAGAATTGGATATCAGTGTCCAGGTGCAGAGGCTGGAGCCTCCGGTGAGATCCAATGACTCTCCCCATTCCTCCTCTTCTCCTGGGATTTCAGCAGAGACAGGTCCGCTGGAGACGGTCTCTTCCCAGCAGGCCCAGTTATTCTGTGCCGAGCATCCCGTTCCACAGCACTGTGTGCTAGGCCAGGGGTTGTCTGGGTGACCAGCCTCAGTCCAGATGCTGGTACTGAAGCCCCCGGCCCAGCAGTAGGTGACATTCTACAGAAACTGTTCTCACTTAGACCTCAGGCAATTAAGTGTACCCCATGTGACCACCCTGGAAATTGTCACGAGGATGCCTCCAGGCTTTGTCCTACTTACTTTTTCCCCTTTACACATTTCTCGTCCTGGGACAGTGACAGCAGTGGGTATGGTTAGCTACTGAGCCCTGTGAGGTGAGTTCTCTGACGCAATCACTGAAAAGAGAGGTCCTCTGGGGACTTTGTGCACTATGGAGTCCTCCCTGTGGGGAGCTCCCTTTGCCTGGTGATTCCGGTGGCCCCTCCTGAGACCATGGTTCTCTGGGTAAGCCTTCTCAGAACCTATAAACTACACTTATATAAAGGTCTCAGCAGGCCCCAAGAGATAGGCATGCACGACCCACAATGGTACAGTTGATGCCAAGTATGTGACCTGGAGCTGACAGGAGGTGGTATCAGGTGGAGGGAATGAAGAATGAGACAGTCTGACTTTATTGATTTATTTTATCACATTTATTCAATGTACATATATAACACATTCATTCAGCATGCGGAGAACGCATTCGGTTTGTGTGTGCACACGCCTGTGTGTGTGTGTGTGTGTGTGTGTGTGTGTGTGTGTGTGTATGCACGTGCATGCAGGACCTGTGGGAGTCAGCTTTCTCCCTCAGCCATGTGGGTCCAAGGTATTGAACTTGGGGCATCAAGTTTAGTAGGAAGAAGCTTCACCGGAAGAGTCATCTCTCTAACCCAATCTAAGTTTCTAGCTGTCCAGACAGTAAGAAAGCTGGCGTGCTGCTTAGCTTGATGGGTTAGAAAGGGCTCTCTACCTGGTGGCTGATTGGACAAAGACACGACAGTAAAGCCTGTATATTGGTTCTCAGAAAGAAGTAGGTGACCTTGGAGAGAAATCTGAATTCTCTCGCAGAGAACCAAACCACCTCAAAAGATCTGGACAATAAGGATGCTGTTATGAGGACCAAGTGGAAAGAGAGGAACGTGCTACTAGGATCTGGGCACGTGAGCTTTAGAATTACAGAGCTTAGGGGGAAGTGTGTCTGACAGCCATGTAGAGCATAAACCTCTGAGCAGTGCACTTGGACAGAGCGCTAAGGAAATTTCCAAGCAATGTGTTGAAGGTGACTGCATTAAATTTCTCATTGAAATGTGACAAAATACTGACAAAAACAACTGGAGGGAGGGAGGGAGGGAGGGAGGGAGGGCAAAAGGGAAGGAGGGAGGGAGGGAAGGAGGGGGAAGGAAAGAGGTTGAGGTAGGAGGGAGGGAGAGGGAGGAGAGGGGAGGGAAGGAGGGAGAAGGAGGAAGGGAGGGGGAAGGGAGGAGGGAGGAGGCAGAGATGGTTTACTTTATCTCACAGTTTGAGGGTTCAGCTCACTTTCTCCTTAGGAGACAGGGGCAAAGGATATCAGACAGCACCCCAGTTTTAAGTTTGGGATTGGTAAATCTGGGGTGCACACTGGAGCCTGCTTCGGCTGCTGCTGCATTATGACAAGCAACTCTTCTCACGACGGCTTAAAGTCGTGCATTTGAGGGTCCGGATCGGGAAAGGATTCAGCTGGGTTGGGTTATCTCTGTATCATCTGACTGGGAATGGGATGTGTGCTCCCCATGTCTAGTAACATGTTTCGTGTGTGTGTGTGTGTGTGTGTGTGTGTGTGTGTGTGTGTGTGTGTGTGTAGTCCAGAGGCCGACATTAGGTATATTTCCCCCATCATTTTCCACTTTACTTTTGGAGACAGAGCCTCTCGCTAAAGCCAGAGCTCACAGATTCTACTTGATTGGCTGCTGGTGAGCCCCAGGGATTCTCTTGTCTCCACCTCCCAGCACGAAGCTTACAGTCACACACTACCACCTCCATATTTATTACCTGGGTGTATTTGTGTAGTAAGCGCTTTCCCAACTGAGCCATGCCCCCGGCCCGACTTGTTCTTTCTCTATGTGGTGTCCTCATGCTTCAGGGTCACTCGGTGTGCGGTAATACAGCATAGTCATTCTTCACTCCTGGTACTTGGCTTCCAGAAGACAAGAGTGGAGAAGCTGTCGGGCCAGGGCACGAGACACAGCATCCCCTTGTGTTAGCTATCGTGTGGAACAAAGCAAGCAGAAGACATGGCTATCCTTTTTTGTGGCGAATCTGGGTCTTGAAATCCATTCTTGGGACCATTTCTGGAAAATGGAGTAGTTGCTTATACATTTCGTTTGGTGCCCTGGGAGATAGGAAGTCCCTGAAATAAACTTCAGAATAACCATTCACACAGGTGAGGGACCAAGCATCCTCTTGCCAGATCCCTTGCCTGAGATGTCAGGCCCTGGCGGAGCCTGGGAGCTCTTCCTCTCAGGGAATTCCATGTGTTTTCAGCTACAGTTGTTAATTCTCTGGTCAAGCAACGAAGAAGTGTTTGGAGAATTTCCCAAGGAACTAAGACAGCAACAAAGCAATGACCGTAAACGTACCCTTACACCATGCCCAGTCTCTGTCTTGGTTTGGTTGTTCACACGCCAGTCCCATACTTGTGGGAAGGAAGGGTCTATGAAATACACGAATCCCTAACCATTAGACTGTTGACTGTCCTGCGTCTCCATCCTCCCCCATAAAAAGATTAACAACAAGACAAAATATCCTATTAAACCCTTGTGTGAGGTCTGACCCTCACCCAACACCACCGACCCCCACCAGCAGCAACACACTTCAGTGGGCAGCATCAGTACCTGGGCGGAGCAATGACTACCTGGGCGGAGCAATAACTACCTGGGCGGAGCAATAACTACCTGGGCGGAGCAATGACTGCCTGGGCGGAGCAATGACTGCCTGGGCGGAGCAATGACTGCCTGGGCGGAGCAATGACTGCCTGGGCGGAGCAATGACTACATGGGCGGAGCAATGACTACCCCTGCAGAGCAATGACGTCCCTTTTTAGGTTTTCTTAATGAGTTTACGGACTCCCGTTTTTTTCTATCCAGACATGTAAAAACACGACTCTTTTCTTCCCTTATGATGATCAGGCTGCAGGGTTTGATCTTACAAGTCCCAAACCCAGTTGTCTTTCTTCCTCAGTCATCATGTGACCTACAGAACACCTACACTGCCCATTACAGTGTGGGCAATAGAACGGTCGTTTAAGTTGGTAGAGAAAGATTCATTCGTAAAAAGCCAGAGTTGTAGGGTAGAGGCAAGAAAGGGAAGAAACAAGGGGTGCCTATAACTGGGGACTGATCAGGTACACTGATATGGAGAACAAAATGTACTACTCTAATTCAAGGGGTGTGTGGAAATCTGGTATGGACGGTAACTGGTGGTCTTTGCCACACAGCGCCACTGTCTCTGCTGCTGTTTAGATAGCTACTGTGTCTCACGAATGATCAAGGGGAGCTTTAAATGAGGAAATGTCTCACTGTGCCACATCACTTCGAGTGACGACCGTCTCATGGCTGGTGTCTTTGCTCTAAGTTGGGGGTGTTTGACAGGTGGCACTGTTGGACCAGGTTTTATAGGGCCTAAGGATTATGAGTTTTCTGTTTTCCTGTCATAACAGGAGGAGAATAATGTGGCCAAGAGGACCAAACGTTGGGCTCCAAATGTATTTTTGTTAACGTGTGGAGAATAAGAAATCACGGCTGCAGGAGCCCGGAAGGTGGATTCACTTGCTGCATATGTGTAAGGATCAGGGTTCAGATCCTTAGTGCCCACACAAAAACCAAGAAAGCATGGGTGACCTACAGGAGCATGGGGGACGTAAGGACAGCTGTGTCACCGAGATACCCAGCCCTGCATGGGTGACACTCATGACACACACATTCCTGATGCTCCCTACTCTTGTTTCTTGCTTGTATTACGGACAGGGACTTTGTGAGCCTCGTCAGTTTTAGCTCCTAGCACTTGTGAGATTTCTTTGCATCGCCCTTCCCAGTTGTCAGTGCTTCCACACAACTGCCTACCCCATAGTTGCCAGCATCTGAGACTCACCCAGGCATCTTATGGTTGGTCTGGTAGAATGCAGATGTGGTTGGGTGATGGCCCTGGGGTAGTCAGCCAGAGATGAAAGGCCGCAGGGACACCTCTCAAGAGGATAAGACAATTCTTTTCTCTGGCCAGATTAACTTGAGAGAGAGCTGCTTGTTATGCAGGAATGAGGCTGGCCTCTCTCTGGTCTCTTGCTTCCTGTCATCCTATGGTTCCTCTACACCCTCCAAGCCTGGCTCATGCATAAACTTGCATGAACTGTTCGATGTTGTATGTCATATTGCCAAATAGCTAGGTGACGCCCACCATAGCCAAACAGCTCAGTTCTCTATGACCTGCTCTTCCAGGCTCCGAAACGCTAAGCTAAATAAACCCATTTTCTTTTTAACAACACACACATCCTTGTATACTTTGTACGTCAACAAATACCTAGGGCCTGGGGATCCGAACTGAGGTCTTTATGATAAGACAGGAAGCACTTGGCTTTTGCCAGGATCTCCCAGCCCACGAAGATACATTGTGTCCGTGAGTTCAAGGATCCTGACAGCTTTTGTTTCTGCACATGGGGACTTAAAAGCGGACCAAGCTGCAAATACTTACAACCACTTGGATGGATCTTAAGGGAATTGTGTTGATGGAAGGGAATCAGACAGAAACCATGAGCCTTTAGATTGGTTTTTTATAAACTCTGGGGAGACAAGATGAACGGGTCTTTCCCGCGGCATTGGCAGTGGAGACAATTCGCCGTAATATCTGTGCACTTAACTGTATGTAAACTCGTCTTTAAAAACAACTGTGGCAAACAGTGACCCTAACTACTGGGGCTTCAACGATATGTGCAGGGGCAGACTGTGCCGATTTTTTTCTTTTAGTGTGCATTGGTTGACGCAGAAAGAGACCGATAAATGTGCTCCTTGTGAGAAAACGAATCTGGTAAAGCACTCATCGAGGATCCAGACAGGTAGGCACTCAGTGAAACCCAACTTTTATGTTTGAAGTTTTAAAATAAACTATTAGGGTGGTCTGGCAAGATGGCCACCAAGCCCAGAGACCTGAGTTTGGATCCTCGGGTACAACAAGGTAAGAGAGAGAAAACTGCTTCTCCCAGGTAAGGGAGAAAACTGCTTCTCTCTGGCCTCCACGCATGTGCACAGTAAATGAATGAAATAGAATCATTTGAGCAATAAAATATTAGGAAAAATATTAGAAAAAATCATAAAAATCATATCCCTCCGAATTTTTAGACATGATTGGAAGGGAACGCGTGTCTTCCATCCTGGGCAGGCAAGCTCGCCCATGCCAGAGAGTGCGTGCTGAAGCTGGAGGTCGATGATAGCATATCCTCTTCAGTCACTTGAGGATCTTCCTTATCTTTTTGATACAGGGTTTCCTACTGAGCCTAGAGCTTGCTATTTCTTAAGTAGTATGGCTGCCCTCTAGGGTTTACTCAGCCATGCTCAGCCTTTGCCTGGGGCCTGGGGATCCCAACTGAGGTCTTTATGATAAGACAGGAAGCACTTTGCTTTGGCCGGCATCTCCCAGCCCACGAAGATACATTGTGTCGGTGTGTTCAAGGATCCTGACAGCTTTTGCTGCTGCACAGTCCCTGTTGGTAGAGCCTTGCTCCTGCTGCGATGGAAGCTTTTCTGCATCTCAGTTTGTAATTGGCTGCTGCTACTGTTTCCTTTTGTTTGCAGATCATTCATTTGGTAATAGAGTGAATTGTCCAGTACAGTGATTGGTCAGAAATTACCTTGGATTTTTTGGGGTTTGAAATTCTGTCTTTAAATGACTGTATTTCCTATTCTCTTCCAACATTTGACTTCTTTTGGATCTGGTTCTTTTGTAGTTGACACTAAGTACAAATCCTGGTTGTCAACTCAGGTTCTGGGTTGATGATGGCCATGGTACAGAACTTAAGCTCATTCCCTCTTCCTTCCTTCCTTCCTTCCTTCCTTCCTTCCTTCCTTCCTTCCTTCCTACTTGTGTAAGTTTACCCACCTTATTTAAAATCTGGGCATCTCCTTTACCCTATATGTGAAATGGGAGCAAAAGCAACATTTACAGGCTTGGGACACCTCAATGTTTAAATACATGGTCTCTGAATGCTTTGGCACAGGAGAAAGGCCAGTCACTGAGGAAACAGCATGCTCCCTACTCCTGTGAAAACCTGGAAGAATTTATAATCAAAAGTGTGTGTGTGTGTGTGTGTGTGTGTGTGTGTGCACGCGCGCGCGTGCACGTGCATGTGTATGCATCCTTTCTTGGGTACCATCCATGTTTTGTTTTGTTGTGGCACATCTGTCACTGACTTGGACTCACCAAGTAAGCAAGCTGTCTAGACACATATTATCTGCACAATACGGGGATGGCAAGCACTAATTGAACTTCTCCTCAGGCCAAAAAGATTTGGATAGTGGCAGTTTGAGGGCAAAATAAACTTGATGGGACCAAAATGGCCTACAGAAAACTATATCTTGTTCCCAAGATCCTTACCCACAGGTGTGAGGGTGAGGGCCAAGATGGAGACAAGAAACTAAGCATTTCCACACCATGCTAACAGGATGGTTCAGCGTTGGCTCCCTACAAATCCAACGTCCTGTTTCCCTTCCCCCTAGATACTAGTGAAAAAAAATTTTCAAGTATCAGCTATGAGAACTAAAATGAAGAATTGGTCTTATTTTATTTTTAAGTCATTCTCTGGCTCTCTCTAGAGAGGAACCACTGACTGATCTGAAGTCTGCCATGAATCCCAAAGAGGAAGGTGGGTCTTAGCATCCAGGTGTGTGGGAGGCTCGTTGGGCTGCAGGGAAGTCGGAGTTTCAATGCTGTGGCTGCGGGGAGGCTGGCGGCCGGGGCAGCAGTTAGACCCGGTCATATCACAGCTCCTGCCGGACACACATGGATGTGGGCCACCCTATAATTAGGAGCGGCAGATGCTGTGGGCCAGGCTCTGCCTGCTGCAGGCAGGGTTGGTGCTCGCCTCCCTCGGGGGGATATTTTAGGCTGGGGGAGTTTTTATTTTATTTTTGTACAAGATTCACCTTGGATGGAAACCCCAGAGCTGATTGATGGCCTTGGCCAGGCTGCCTTTTTTGTCCCTCCACCTAAACGCAGGCCAAGGCTGTGGCTTCAGTCAACGGCAGCAGCTCACCAGCTGAGATGGCTTCGGATCCCACAGACAGGGCCTGATTTCCGGCAGATGTCCCAGAAACCAGGCAGGAGAGCCACCACAGAAATGGTTGCGTAAAAAGAAGGTCTGCTCAGTGTGGCCTGCCAGCCACAGGACGCCCGTGCCCTTGCTCTTTCCCAGTTGGAAGCTTCAGGCATAGCTGAGGTCCCTCCTTTCCCACAGCATCCCTTTATCCCAGATGCTGGCTCTGTCCTGTCCAATGAGGCTTCTTCTCCTAGTGAGTCCTGTCACGTGGGGTCTCTACTGAGTCTGGTGCCAAGATCGGTTTGAAGGGCAGGCATGGATCACTCCCTCAGTATCTTTAGCCACCAAATGCACCACCGACTGGCCTACCATGCATCCCACCGTCTCTATCCACTGGCTAGCTCCCCAACATATGTCACAGAGCAGGGATGAGGGTCATGTAGGTCCCAGGCAGCTGGAGCCTAGCAAGGGACAGGGCAGATGTCAAAACCCAGAGACCTCAGCTCTCAGGAGCTCTGCTCGAGGGCCGGGCCAGATACCTGCTCTGCGCTAAGTCGGTGTTCTGAGAAGAGAATCAGAGGGTGTCCTGTGCTTCAAGAAAAAATGGGAGAATGTTCTCTTTAAAAGTAGGGTTGTGTATATGTACACACACACACACACACACACACACACACACACACAGAGTCTGTATATGCAAATGTCATAGTGCACTGTGAAGGTCAAAGGACATCCTGCTGTTTATCTTCACCTTCTACCTTGCTTGAGGCCGTCTCTTGTCTCCCCTTGTGTGTTCCAGGTTAACTGACCTACGTATTTCTGAGCATTCTATCTCCCAGCTCACAGTAGGAACTCCTGGAACTCAGATACGCCCTACTATGCCCTCCTTTTGGTGGGTCCTCACATTTGCATGCCCTGGGCTTTACAGACCGAGCCACAACCCAGTTCTCCCATTAATACTTAATGTCCAGAGGCAGAGACGGGGTGGCAAATGTGAGCTGTGCAAAGCTTACCAACTTTTCAGAAATCAGCTCTGCAGGTCTGTGAAATCCACAGGCTGTGGGTGAAACCCAGCATACAAGGGCGCCGTGGATCGTAGGCTGCATCCACAAGGAGATCAGTGGTGAGCGGCAGCCTGAGGCTAATTAAAGCCGTGGCTGACTCTGCCTGATTCTGTCCATGGATGCTTCCTGCCTCGTGGTCCTTACCCACAGATTCTTAGAGACCTCTCAGATCCCAGTTTGGGAACATCGGTACGCACTGATGACTGCTTAGATCAATGAAGTCCAATATTAAGGACAAAATAATACAGAAATCCAGCTTCTTCCTTTTTCACAATTATCTGAGGAAAACATTCTTTTAACTAAAAGAAAAAAAATAAAAAAAAATGCAAAAACATGTGCTGCCTCTCTTCAACCCAAAATGAGAACGCATCCTGCAGCTTTCTTCCCTATGTATGGCTGATTTTCTAGTGCTCTTTTTTATTTCCGTTTGAAGATGTGAAGCCATCCCTTCCAGAGATAGAATGGAGGTAGAAGTGAGCTTTGCTTCCTAATGGCTTCTGGGGTCCACCAAGGGCCCATAGCTCAGAACAGCGAGGAACACCCTAGAGCCTGAAATTGTCTGTCCCTGTGCCCACACATCAAACCTCAGTGCAGCAGAGTCAGGATAGGGACCGATCAGTTCACGAGAGCCATCAACTAGAAGTGGACTTTTAGCATAAGAGTGAGCTGGGTGTGGTGGGAGTGAACTGACAAGGAAAGGCCTAATTGTTCCTTCGATGATCGGAGAGGAGGAGAGTTGTCTGAGCCCAGACCTGACCCTGGTCCAGGGCGCGTGGTCTACTCACCTGCCGTGGGTGTGTTCACCAGTGTTAGATGCTCTTGGAGAAGAGGTTTATTACTGTGTGATGGTGTGTGTACACATATGTAACGAGTAGATGTGCATGTTTGATGGGAGGTGCTCTGAGATTCACAGTCCAGCCGTCTGGGACACACCAAGGGTTTAAGGGTGTGCCCCCAAGTTCCAGGCAGCAAGTTCTGTTCCCACAAAGGAAGCTTCAAAATTCTAGACTATAGGAGCGGTCATTTCTGCCCCTCAACACTGGCTGAGTCTCCTGTCAGTTTCATTCTGGGCTGTCCTGTCCCTCTGTCGGTGCGTGTGTGAGTGTGTGTGTGTGTGTGTGTGTGTGTGTGTGTGTGTGTGTGTGTGTGTGTGTGTGTGTGTGTGTGTGTGTGTGTGTGTGTGTGTGTGTGTGTGTGTGTGTGTGTGTGTGTGTGTGTGTGTGTGTGTGTGTGTGTGTGTGTGTGTGTGTGTGTGTGTGTGTGTGTGTGTGTGTGTGTGTGTGTGTGTGTGTGTGTGTGTGTGTGTGTGTGTGTGTGTGTGTGTGTGTGTGTGTGTGTGTGTGTGTGTGTGTGTGTGTGTGTGTGTGTGTGTGTGTGTGTGTGTGTGTGTGTGTGTGTGTGTGTGTGTGTGTGTGTGTGTGTGTGTGTGTGTGTGTGTATGTGTATGTGTGTGTATGTGTGTGTGTGTGTGTGTGTGTGTGTGTGTGTGTGTGTGTGTGAGAGTGCGTGTGTGTGTGCACGAGCGCTTACTCCACACCTGTGCTTTCCTGTGCTCTTACACATTTGTCCAGTGTCGCACTGTCTCTGTAAGAAGTGTCACCTGACAGCCTCATGTCATGCTGAAGAGCCGACACCACTGTGGAGGGTGGTGTCAGGGACTCTACCACTCTTTGCACTTAAAAAACTAAAACTAAAACAGCGGAAACTTTTTTTTTTTTTGAGCAAACCAAACCAAACAAAATCCTCTTTTCTTTTTCCAGTATAACCACCAATAGCTTAGAAAGACAAACCTCTTCAAGGTATTTTCTTTTAGCAGGGAACTTGGTTTCTGTAGAATCTAAACATTAAAGGTTCAAAGAACAAAGCAAGTTGAGTAAAAATGTAGCTCCTTGCCACCGTAATACAGAACAGAGTGGAGCATACGCCAGGGATTCCAGTCAAAGCCAAGCCCTTCTCCATTGACGTGTCTGTGTTGCTGCCATGTAGTGAAATCTAATTTAATGTGCTATAATCCTTTTTCCTTCCGGTGTGTGTGATGGTTTTTGAACAGCGTGACATCTACAGTCATCATATGCTAGAAGTCTACCAACGGTTTCCCTATCATTCTTCACTACAATGTGAATTATTTCTTTTAGGGGGGCAGAGTGGGAGGCGGTGGCCTCTTTATGTAGACCAGGCTGGCCTTGAACTCACAGAGGTCCATCTGCCTCTGCCTCCCAGTGCTAGGACTAAAAACCTACACCACCATGATTCACCAGAAAAGATGTGAATTCTTAACTTGTATACAGTGGCCGTGCTGGAAATCTTTCGCTGTTTTTTTTGTTGTTGTTGTTGTTTTTGTTTTTTTGTTTTGTTTTTTGTTTTGTTTTTTTGTTTTTTTAAACGTCTTTAAAGATTTATTATTATATTTATTTTTTTAATATTTTATTTATTATATATGAGTACACTGTAGCTGTCTTCAGACACACCAGAAGAGGGCATCAGATCCCATTACAGATGGTTGTGAGCCACCATGTGGTTGCTGGGATTTGAACTCAGGACCTCAGGAAGAGCAGTCGGTGCTCTTAACCACTGAGCCATCTCTCCAGCCCGTTTTTTTGTTTTTTTGTTTTTTTTGTTTTGTTTTGTTTTTGAGTGAAGAGCGTTTCCTAGTTTAGAGTACTTCCTCAAGAGCTCCTGTCAGTGTGTTCTGCACAGTGCTGGGTGCTCTGTGGGCTTCTTGGAGCTTAACTCCCTGTTGTCTCGACTCTCCTGTTAGGACAGACTCCCCACCTTGTCTGGCTCTAAGGGCTCTGGCCCATGGTCCCCAGCCAGGGTTCCCAGATGGTGGTTAGCTCTGCGCTCACCCACAGTCAGACCCATGTGCTTCCCCCTGGCAAGCCTTAAACAGTGAAGAGGAGGGGGCGGGTGGGAATCCCAGGAGGAGGTGCTTGGAGCAGGAGGTGGTTGCATCTTCGTGCCCTCCTGTTGATTGGATTTCTTTAAGGAGATACAATGTTGATTTGATTTGTTTCAAGGAGATACAATGTTTGCTCCTTCGCAGCTCTGCAAAGCGCTGTAAGGACTTTGGGATGATGTGGACTTGAGAAAGAGGGGCCTGTGCCTGTCAACCAGGATGCTGGCCCTGCTTCCTTGGGTTTTCTAGATGGTCACGGTTTAAATAGGCCTAAAGCAACTCCCACTTCCTCCATTCTGTCTGCCCAGGCTGAAGGAAAAAGGAGAAAGAACCCTATTGCTACCTGCGGCCTCCTCATTTAAAAATCTCAGTGGAACTAGGAACCTGGCTTAGGGGGTAGAATGCTTGCCTTGGTGCAGGGAGCCCAGCACCGTGTGAGCAGCTCTGGTGGACACTCCTTCCATCATCCTCAGCTACAGAAAGCAAGCATGGACCTCAACTGGGGTCCATGTCCTCAGATAATCACAAGTGTGTTTCAGTGTCTCCATATGTGAGATTATTTTGTCTCAAATGAAGGATTTGAACTGAGTGGATATATCTAAATCCTGTGCTCTCCATTAAAGCTCTATTGATCCCCTCACCTTTAGTGACATTTGATTTTATTTTTGATTAACATGGTTTTTGTTTTGTTTTGTTTTGTTTTTTGAAACAAGGACTCTCTATTTCAGTGGCTCTCAACCTTCCTAATGCTGTGACCTTTTAATACCTTGTGTTGTGGTGACCCCAACCATAAGATTATTTTCATTGCTACATTGTGACTTTAATTTTGCCGTAATGGATTATAATGTAAATATCTGCACTTTCCTGATGGTTTTAGGTGACCCCTGTGAAAAGGTCATTCAACCCCAAGGGGTCACAATCCACAGGTTGAGAACCACTATTCTACCTAATCTTGGCTGTTCTGAAGCTTGCTACATAAACTAGGCTGGCCTTGAACTCACAGACATCCACCTGCCTCTGCCTCCCAAGTGCTGGGATTAAAGGCGTGCATCACCATGCCTGGCTTGATTAACATTTTGGAACATTGTGTGTTTCTAATTAGTATTGTGCATTTGTGGTATTGGTTTTTACAATGCCATTTGCGCATTTGTGTGTGCATATGTGCACCATATTCATGTGTGTGTATGTGTGTGTGTGTGTGTGTGTGTGTGCAATCCCACGTTCCACACGGAAGGAAAGAACAAACCATTGCAAGTTGTCCTCTGACCTCCACACCAGAACATGCGCACATGTGTGTGTGCGCACACACACACACATGCACACACACACATACTCCACATACACATACCATACACCACACACCACACACACCACACACACACACACACACACACACACACACACACACACACACACCTCATACATCACACACACATACACACACACACACACACACCATACATATACCACACACACACACATCACACATATACATACCACAAACCACACACACCACATACCTCATACACATGCACACATCACAATATACATACCACATACCACCACACACACACACACACACACCACATACCACACATACTACACCACACACACACGCCACAGAAAGAGAGCTTACAGCAATATTCCTACTCATTCAGATTGATCTCATAAACAAACATTATTTTTAGCAGTATACACTTTTCAAAAAAGGATGCGATTATTTCTGCAAAGTCTGCTTGCAAAATTTTCCCTCTACACTGATAGAGGAGCACATTGTCTACCATGGACACAATAAGTCCTCTTGGTTTCACTTGACATTTTGGTGGTGGTGGTGGTGGTGGTGATGGTGATGATATTTTTGAGGTATATTATGGCCTAGAACAACCTGGAAGTTATCATTCTTCTGCCTCAGCCTTCTGAGTGCTGAAACTGTAGCTGTGTACTTGGGTAGAACTGGCTTTGGTTTTACAGAGGACCTGGGCCTGCTGGGAGGTAGAACCTTCTTTTTTTTTTTCTTTTTTTCGGAGCTGGGGACCGAACCCAGGGCCTTGTGCTTGCTAGGCAAGCGCTCTACCACTGAGCTAAATCCCCAACCCCGAGGTAGAACCTTCTTCACAGAGGAGGGGAGTGCCCAGCAGTAGCTTCTGGCTGAGAGGTGCTGTGACCCTCAGATAGCTTTGATGGGCAGCAGCTGGCTCACCAGTGAGGGGGTCTTCTGTCAGGTCAGAAAGGAGAGAGCTGTCTTACTCTCATCCACTTAGATCTGCCATACTGTGATTATCTGTACTGGGTTCACTCTGTCTAATGAAGACAGGGCCGCTGCCCTCTGCTCTTGACTGACTAAAACGATCATGGAACCCAGCAAGAGGATTCAGAGGGTAAAGTCCTTGTCTGGGAGATCTTATGACCTGAGTTCAATCCCCTGAATCCCACAGTGGAAAGAGAGAACTGACATCTGAAAGTTATCCTATGACCTCTACATGTATTCCAGGGCATGTGTGCTTCTGCATATACTACCCACACACATACATATTGTATGTACACACACACACACACACACACACACACACACACACACACACGGTAATAAAAAAGTGATGGTCATTATAATACATTTAAAACAGATCAGAGGATAGAATTAAAAAAAATGCAGAGGAACCCCTTTCCCAAAAGTCTCCCTGGGAACGGTGGCGATGGGAGTTATTGTTACCCTGGTCATGTCTCAGTGACCATAGAACCATGTGTTTGAATATAGGAGGGACAATGCAAGGATGGCGGGAATCCCCAAAGCCAGCATGGGGCCAGCGGTGGAGGCTTTCTGTCAGGTGAAGAGCGAGGTTTCCTCAGCTACAAGGAAGAAGGGACATCTGCATTTGCAGAATAAGGGAACGAATGCCTCTGTAAACTCAGTTGAGACTTGTCAGGTCTTTTATGTTCAGAGAACAAAAGACTGAAGAGAGAGAGAGAGAGAGAGGGAGGGGGAGGGTGGGAGGAGGGAGGGAGGAGAGAGGTGGGCAGGCCGCAGCAGGTCAGTGCTCAGCTGCAAGCCTTTCTCTGCCAGCACTGGGCAGGGCTGGAGGCTCTTGCTGTTACTGCACCACCAGGCCCTGAGGTGAATGAGGCTTTGATGGACATGCGTGTCGAGTCTGAAGAAGAGGACATAAGCCCTGCCCCATGCTGTCCTTTCAGGTCCTCTTGGTGACTTTCTCTCCATAGATGTCCACAGGTGTTCTAACCGTGTGTGTGTGTGTGTGTGTGTGTGTGTGTGTGTGTGTGTGTGTGTAATGACTCCTTTACAGCCTGTCGTAGAGGTCTCCATCCCTTACCTGGGCTGATTCCAGAGGCACCAATACGCACTCTTCTGATTTCCTTACCGTCACACACTCGGCCCATCTGTGCGTTTTCTAGTGCTAGAATGAACGCAGTGAAAAAGACTCCAGTTCTTCTTAGTTACAATTCTTCCCTCTTAAATGGGACAGGTCGCTCGTTTCCCCCAAACTGTGCACAGGTTCAGCCTCCCCAGCTCCAAAATATGGAAGCCAAGGTTTGAAAGTTTAGGACACGATATCTAAGGTTTCTGACTTCGGAGGACTTGGGGTTTGGGGTTTTCACATTAGGGATGGTGACTGGTAGGTTCTAGATGAAGACAGCAACATGGCAAACACTCTGGACTCTAAACCCCACTGGATGCTGGGAAGAGTGCTTGGTGTGCTGAGATCTGGGCCTCATTGGAAGTAGATGTTCAGGCAGACTGGGACTCAGCAGAGGAGTCTGGCAGGTGTCTGAGGTGCTGCCGTGTGGCCTGGCCCTTCGATTCTTACACATACAACATGCCAGGGTGGGTATTCCTCTAACTGAAAATCAGGGTCTGGGGTCTGGCAGAGAAAGTGTCTGTTTTTCAGGACTCAAGGGTGCATGCATGTGCATATGTGTGATGTGTGTGGGTGCATGTGTGTGTGCATGGGTGCGTATGTGTGTATATGAATGTGTGTGCATATGTGTATATGCATGTGTGTGCATGTGTGTATATGTATATGCATGTGTGTATTTGCATGTGCATGTGTGTATATGTATGTGCATGTGTGTATGCATGTGTGTATGTGCATGTGTGTGTTTGTATGTATGTGCATGTGTGTTTGTGTGTGCATGTGTGTGCATGTATGTATGTGCATGTGTGTTTGTATGTGTGTGCATGTGTGGTTGTGTGTGCATGTGTGTGCATGTATGTATGCATGTGTGTATGTGCATGTGTGTGTTTGTATGTGTGTGCATGTGTACAAGCATGTGGATGCCAGAAGTCAGCCTCAGGTACCATTGCAACTTTACCTTTTGTTTTCCTTGACAGCGATCTCTTAGTTTTATATTGTACAGATTCGGCTAGACTCACTGGCCACTGAGCCCCATGATCTTCCTGTCTCTGCCTCCCCAGTGCTTGGTGTGGTTATAGGCACAGGCCACAATACCTTGTTTTTGTAGTTGTTGTTGCTGCTCCTGCTGCTGCTGCTGCTGTTGCTTTAAATGACTTTGGGCATTGAACTTGAGGTCTCATGCTAGCAAGACAAGCAGTTCAGTGAATGAGCCATCTCCCAAATCCAATATCATCACTGTTGTCTCCTGCTCTGGGAAAGCATATTCTTGGGGCTACAGAGACAGCTCCACGGGTGACATGCTTGGCATGCAAACATGAGAAACTGAATTTGGATTCCTAGAACCTCTGTAACTAGGTGGGTGAGTTGGTGTGCCTGTGATCCCAGCACTAGTGGGGGTAGAGACAGGGGGATCATGGGAGCTTCCTGGCTGAAATGATGAGTTCACTGAGAACTTGTCTCTCAAACAAAACAAAACAAAACAAAACAAAAAACAAGAT
This sequence comes from Rattus rattus, assembly GCF_011064425.1. Taxonomy (NCBI): domain Eukaryota; kingdom Metazoa; phylum Chordata; class Mammalia; order Rodentia; family Muridae; genus Rattus; species Rattus rattus. The sequence continues at coordinate 71,007,170 of NC_046167.1, read as the reverse complement.
GAACTCAGCACTCAGAAGGCAGAGACACATCTCTCTGAGTTCAAAACCAGCCTGCTCTATATACCAAGTTCCATGCCAGCTAGGGCTACATAGTGAGACCCCGTATGAAAAGTAGGGTCAAATCAAAAAGATTAGTGGCAGCAGACATGGGAGAGTGGTCTCTGGATCCCACATGTGCACAGGCGGACACACAAAGGCATGCAATTGACCTTTAATGAGAAGATACACTCTTGTCTCTGGTTCTACATGTGTGTGGAGGGATGGGATTATACGATCTCTATATTTAACATCTGTGTATCAAAGTGTATCAAACACACATGGTGGCTTCGTGGTGTCCATGTTATTCCATGGAACCCGCCTATGGCTTTCCTTCCTTTTTCTTCTACTGCCTTTTTCTGTCCCTGACAATTGGACACGATGTCAGAAAACGAAGCATCTGTTTCCCTCTTAAATAACCCAAGAAAATAAGAACCTTTACACACTGATTCCGTTCAGTCTCTCGCACATTCACAAAAATAGAATTGCAAAGCCTAGGGTTGTTATGGGCTTCGGGCAGGCCTGGAGGATGACACCTTCTTGAAAGTAGGCTCGCTACCAGGGGCCAGGAAGGAAAATGCTTGCGCCTACTTAAAAAAGCTGGCGTGAGTCATGTCTGCTGAGTTCACCCTTTGATTTAGGTGCCAGGAATGATCAGCCCTTCCAGATACATTATCCAATTAGTGGGATGGGCCTGCCTACTGGCAAGGCCTGTTAGATGCTCGTGCCAGGGCCTTCCAGGGTTGTCATGGAGACCATCAGAGCAGATTCCTTCGACTGGAGAAGGTGTCTCTTAGAGATGTGACGCCCGCCAAGTGCAGGACACTGGATTCTGAGTCAGGGCCATGTGGAGCTGAAGAACTAGCAGGGCATATCAGACTCCTAGGAAACAGAAATCTGTGTGGCTGAGGGAGCCTCCACAGGACCCATAAGGAGAGAGCATTCCTAGTTTTCCTGAAAGCCTAAACCACTGTCTGCCAGCTGTAACCCCAAGATATTCGGCCCACATCAACAAGGCTTTAACTCTTTGAGCGTTGAGGGGTTGATGGGAGGTGTCCATCAGAGATACCGGCCAGCATTCCTCTGTAACAAATACTTAAGACAATCAAAAGGCTGTTTGGGATTGTGGCTTTAAAAGCGTTGGTTCAGAATGGGCTGGATCCATGGCTTTTGAGCCTGTAGCCATGCTCCACACTGTGGTGCCAACAGCCTTGCAAGGCAAAGCCATTCAGTGCTTCCTGGCCAGGATGCTAAGGAGATCCAGGAGGCGAGCAGAGGATCTATGAAGTTGTTTTCCCAATAACCTGCAAAGTCCCACTCAGCCCCATCAGCTAAAGGTCCTGGTCCTGCCACATCTCACGGGATCACAGATGTAGCACCAAGCCTTTAGGGTCTGCATCCTCATCCTGCAAGGTTCTGTAGGGAACAGCCCTGTTAGAGAGACTGTACATTACAAAGGGATTTTTACTGCCTTGGTTTACATGATATGGGTAGTCCAGCAATGGTTGCCTACAGATCAGAGAAACCAAGACTGCAGTAGCTGCCCCACCCATTAAGCTGGGTGCCTCAGTAGTCCTAATATGATGCCAAAGTCCTGAAGGATCCACGGGCAGAAGAAGCCGGAGCCTAGAGGCAGTGGCTGATGGTGGAACAGACACTGCAATGGGTAAGTTGATGCACTTGCCAGCAAGAGTGAAGGCAGCAGGCAAACACGGATGATCTCCTCTCCAACCTTGTTATGTCTGAAGGAAGGTCTTCCTCCTCTCCAATCGACCCTCCCTGGAAATGTCCTCACAGGCCTGTCCAATGAAATATCAGTTAGTCGATTCCAGATCTAATCGCGATTAGCTATCACAGAGGCCAGTCTAGCTCTGGTAGATCTTCCATTCTTGCCTGTCAAGCACACGATCTTGAACAATGCCACCTTCCCAACCCAGCTCAAGTCAGCATAGCCAGGGTAGCTGGCCCCTGAGAGGAAAGGCAACAGTGGAAGCCTCTGGAAGGATCCCCTGTCTCCTTAGTCACATCAGACGTAACTCCATTTTTAGGTTGGCAAACTGGAGTTCACGGGGAAGACTCTTGTGAGTTTCTGTTATGTAACAGATTCGCCATTAAATATACTCATCGACTCTCATACTAGCTGTAGGGGGTGAGGAAGATGGCGTCCGACATTTAGGTAAATCATTGGAGAGTCATATAGCTTTTGGCAGAGCTAGGGGCCCAGGCATTTCCGGCTCTGTATTCTAACAGGATGTCACATAAACTGACTAGCAAGAACAGTGGGCAAGCCATCTCTCTCACACAGTTGCTTCTTTGAAGACATTGTTTGGGACAGGAGAACAACTTAGTGGCTGAGTACTTGCTGCTTTCCCAGAGGAACCAAATTTGGTTCCAAGCACTGATGTCAAGTGGCTTCCAACCCCCAGGGACTCCGGGGGATCTGACATCCTCTTCTGGCTTCCATGCACACTGCACTCCTGAGTACACACTGCTCCCCACCTCAGACACATGAGTAAAAATAAGTTAAGTCTTTGAAGAGGTTATTTATTTAAAGAGCAAAGACCTAAGCATATTGCGGACGGAGCCTGCCAGCCATTATGGCCACTGTGAGAAGCTGTGCCTTCACTGTGGTCGGTCAGTAGCGACCTGGTACCGGTATCCTGGCAACGCCCATGTATTCTTTTGGGAGATGAAAAGGGAGGATAGAGGGTCCAGGGGACAGCTGAGACCTTGCCTCAGCATCCATTCATCTTTCTTCTTGTTGTGAATAGGAGCCCATTGGTTCTCATCTAACGGCCATGTTTCTCAGTCTCTTCTGACACTTGTCCAGGGTCATGTGACTGAGTACGAAAATGGTGAGATGGGGAATGGACAGGTGGCTCAGAGGTTAAAAGCAGATGCCGTCTTTGCAGAAGACCTGAGTTCAGCTCCCAGCACCCTAGTCCAGAGGCTGCCGTCAGCCTCTAACTCCAGCTTTGGGGGAAGGGGGATCTGGTGCCCTCTTCTGGCCTCCGCAGGCAGCTACACTCATGTGCACACTCCCCTCCCAAGCACATGCATGCACACAAAAATAAAATGAATCTGTCTGACCTAGGAAACCATAATGGCTCCGAGAACCTGGAGCTAAAAGGCCTGCGTTAAAACAGCCGAGTGTTCCACCAGCCCAGGCCACCTTAGATCAAAGGGAAGCAAACCTATTTCAGCCACCGTATTTTGGGGTTTTATTAGAACCTTCAAGCTTATTTGTAATTCATGTGCTTCAAAGGTGAAAGCTGACTTGAAGTGGATCATGACTGAAAGAACTCACCCCGGGCTGACCCAGAGTGAAAGTGCCCACTGGCTATGCACACGAGGCCTCCCTTCCTACCCCTGGCTAATCAGGACCATATGGGGTGAGGAAGCACCGCCCTGGAGGCAGAGTTTGCAGGTTGCAGAAGGTCAGGCTCAGCCTGACCGTGCATAAGTGAGGTGTTGCTTGACTCCCGTTCGAAGAGGAACCCAATCTCCTTTCCTTTTGGTCTTTATTAGTCACTGGGTGGGAATTGTGTGCAACCTGAACTCACGTGCAATGAATAATGGATGTTATTCCTGCATCTGACGCAGAGAACATAGGAGGCTCGATAGAAGCAGGCAAAGAAAAACAGAGTCATCTCCTTTTGGAGGGTGTGTGTGTGTGTGTGTGTGTGTGTGTGTGTGTGTGTGTGTGTGTAGGAGTAATGCTGCCCGGAGGCTTGATGCTCAGGCTCTGGCCCTGACTCAGACCCTCAGCATGTGTGGAGGTGGACAGGATGTTTGTTTCAAGGTTGACAGGCTCCGTGGTTTTTGAGTCTCTGATAAAACCTTCTCCTTGAACCCCTGGGTTATTCTGAGGAAACTGAGCACCATGACAACACAACACTGACTTAGCTCTGCGGAGTACCACTCGGGAACATAGCTGAACCCCCAACCAACAGCCAGCACAGGTGTGCTTACCATCTTGAAATAGGGTCCCTGTCCTCAGATGAATCTACAGTTAAGTCACTTCCCAACCTGACATCAAAATCCAGAACCATGCAGCCAAGCCGTTTCCCAATTCCAGATCCTCAGAAACTATATGGGAACGGATTTCTGCACAACTGTTTGTTAATATATATATGACTGATCTGAGTGTAGCTCAGTGGTAGAGTGCTTATGTAACATATACCAGGCCTCAGGTTTAATCCCAAGCAACCCCTAAATGGTGTCCTCATGTACATTCCAAGTGTTATGGTTTCATTTCTGTTGCTGTGATAAAATTGTTTGACAAAATAAACTTAAGGGAGGAAGGCTTTATTCTAGCTCACTGATCAAGGAACAGCCTCTGTGGGAGGGCAGCAAGAACTTGAGGCAGTTGGTTACATTGTATCTGCAGTCAGAAGAGAATAGTGAATGCTTGCATCTACTTAGCCCTCTTTCTCCATTCGCACAGCCCAGGATCCCCTGCCTAGGGAATGGAGCCACCCATGGTATGCAGGTCTTCCTACCTCAGTCAGTAGAACCAAGATACTTCCCCACAGACATTCTCATAGAGTCATCTCCCAGGTGACTCTAGATTCTGTCAAGGTGATAATTCTAACCATTACAAGAGCATTAATAGGAAGTTCATAGTAGGTACTTTTCTGCAGAGGAATTTGTTCCTCAGTAAGGTACCCATGAGGATGAGTTCGAATCACACTCTGTATCTGGTGCTGACTTAACTGAATAAGAAAATATATCTAACCAATATCTTAGGCTTTTTATTATGCAGAGGGCTCCTACTCCTGCCTCACGGGGTGATGCGAGACGTGGGTTTGATGGTGACGGGAATTGCTGCCTCATGCTTCGTCCTCCCCTCTCAGCCACAGACACCCAGCACGGCTCTTTTCGATGTCCACTTCACTCGCACGATCTATTCATAACCTTTGCACTTGTTTATGTGCATATGGAACTGGTGGGTTCTTGCCCTTGCTATTCCAAGCCCTTTTTGCATAACAAAACTTTGGAGACAACATGGCTCAAGACTGTCCCAGGGCAGAGGCAAAAACAGAATCAGTCACCCTGGCATCTGCCTTCCAGTCTACCTTAGCTTCTATCATGGACGAGGGAATGTCCACTCAGAGGTAGCCTCTCTCTCTGCTCCCTGTGCATCGGGCCACATGATGAAGCCTTTGTATTCCCTCTACAGTGTCCTGAACTCCATGCACCGAGCGGCCATCTGCACGGGTACTTTGGGCGACAGCTCGTGGCGGTGAGCATTCCTCTTGAATCACTCACAGGAACGTACGTAGCTCCAGGGCTCATTCCTGCCCAGCCTTGTTTACAGATTATGTCGGTTATGGAATGTGACTTAAATTATTTTAATTTATTTGAGAATCAAACTTATGTTTTCAAAGGTGGGAGTCAAGCTACCTGCTGGGTCTCAGGTGTTCCACAAACTGATAGGTCCTTTAGGACCTGTGATAGGATGGGTCAGGTGGTAATTGACCATTATAGCGATGTCATTAGGCTCGACGTCCCTGTGGGAGGCTGGGAAAAGGACCGTGTGATCACAGCCCACGGTGCCAGAATAGGTCAGACTTAATAAATGGAACTCAGGCATAGCCAGCTAAGCAGAACCGGAAATCAACTGCACTCAGACAGCCACCCTCCCCATGAGCGCCGACATTTCTCATCCTAATGACCTCATAAAATTTCAGCAAAGAATAAAATGAGGTCCAACCGGTGCCTGAGCGTCACAGAAAGATGGTTATACTCGATGGTTTCTGAGAACAATTCAGACTTAACGATCTGAGGTCATCTGCAGGAGGCCATAATTTTCACACGAACCGTGCGCATGAACCTAAAGGTGGGCAATTTGATCCGATGGTCTCGCCATCTTTATGTATATCCATCCCCTCTGTATTGTAAAGGTTTAGATGATGCGCTCACGGAGGCCAGAGGAGGGCATCAGATTCCCCGAAGCTGGAGTTACAAGTTGTAAGCACCAAGTGGGTGCCGGGAACGGAACTCAGCCTGTGTGTGCCTCGCACTCCATATGTACCGAGAAGGACGGTGTTTTTTTGGCTCAAAGTCACAATTCTGAGTTGTTGCAACTTTTGTGCCGGAGATGGGCTGCTGTACTTTGGAGACAGTGGGCTTAAGTTTCATGAAACTTTGATATGAAAGATGCTATGGATGAAGTTATATTGGGATTCCCTGTGAAAGCAGTTCCAGCCCACAGTACACTGTGGATGGGCGTGGTGGGGGCGGGGCATCATAGATGGGCGTGGTGGGCGCGGGGCGTTCTGTTCTGAGCAGAGACCTAAGGGTTTCCTTATCTGCCCCAGTGCTCAAGGACAGCACTAAAAGTAAACTTACTTTTGTGTCACCGCACACTAGGGACTCTCAGCGACATCAAGGTTGACACTCTCTTCTCTTTTCCCTAGAACTCCTTGTTGATTTGATTCTCAACAGTTCTTTGAGAGATACCTACACGAACTTCCGCTTAACATATAAAAAGGAGCCTTTCTGTTCTTTCTATTTTTTTTTATATTTATTTATTTTGCGTGGGAATAAAATATATATATGCCGACGCATGTGTGGAGATCCCAGGACAGTTCTCTGCAGTCAGTTCTTTCTTTCTACCATGTGAGTCCTAGGGACGGAATTCAATTTCCAAAACTCGATGGAAAGTGCCCCTTACCAGCTGAGCCACCTAATCAGCCACCCACTTGACAGATCCTTTATTAATTGTGGAATTAGTACTCCAGGGTCATGTGGAGTGTGCACACATCTATGCGGAGAGACGCGTTGTGTAGCAATTTCTTCTAAATAAATGCATCCTCTCCTAGAAGGAAGGCTGTGCCTCTCAGGAAGTAAGCAAGCCTCAGAGAGTTTCAAAAGCCCCATTAGCACACAGAGATCCTTAATCCAAACGATCACCTAGATAGCCCAGGTCTTAGTCAGGTCTTTACTCCCTTCCTCGCTAGCCCAGGCCTCCTCAGTTCACATTTCTCTCAAGATTTTTCTTCCGGGATTACAGCCTTACGTTACTGATGCTTGGAGCTTATCTAGTTTGGGGGCAGAAGTGGCATCTTTTATGGGCTATGTTGAGATGACTGCAGGCTCCCATTCTGTCTCGTCCACAGTGACATGCATCCCAGATCTGCTTCACCAGACGGGGTCCCTGCCAGTCCTCGGTGGGAGGTGACCTTGACTGTCTGTCTGAGTCAGCTCCTTTGGGTTAGAACTTCCTTCCTCACTTTCTCTGGCCATTTTACTTCCCAAGTTCTGGATGAAATGCAGCCAGCTCTGCGGAACCTCCTCTGAATTCCGCATGGTTCTGTGCTTGTGTTTGATCTCTTGAAACCTATCTTCCCACCGGACTGATGGCGTGTCTGGGATGGGAGGAACATCGAAGAACCCCCAAATCCCTCAGGGGGCCTCGGTCTCAGTAGTGACGTGATGTTTGATGAGATTCAGGACCTGCATGGGGTGCTAGGGTTAGTCCTTCCCAGCCCTTTGATTACCCAGAGAGCAAACTTTCAACTCTCACTCCCCAGTCAGATGGCAGCGTCAGCTGTCAGAAGTACTCCACCGAAGTGCTAATGCCGTCCTCGATGTGACTATCTCAGCAGCACAAGCCTCGTTATTGACATCAGATATCCACCCCCAGTCCCTGCCGAATGCTTACATATTGAGCAAACACAAATATCCCGGAGTCCCAGATTCTGCTGAGTGTGACCTAACACCACAGAATGAGTACCATCAGTATTGGCTCTAATGAGCTTCCTGTTGCAACAGCAGCTATGATGCCGTCATTTTGGAGACTCGGTGGGTGTCTCAAAGGATGGATACCACCCTGCTCTCTGCAGAGGCTGCAGCTCCGGGAAGCTGAGTCCTGCCAGTTCCATGAGGTGTGTCTCACAGGGCCTCAGTTTGCTGCCAGGAGCTGCCCCATAGTACACACTTTTTTGATCACACCCTCTGAGGCGTTTGACTGCTCCTCAAAGCCTCTCAGGGATCCTACAGACTTCCAAACTCACCCTCCTCAGAGTTCTATCTGCTGTGTTATTTTAGACAATTTACATTTACTTTTTAAAGTTGTTTCATTGCTCAACGGCCCTTTAAGGGAGAAAGGGTTCCTTTTGGCTCATCGACTACCAGGGCAGAGAAGTCATAGCAGCTGGACTGTGAGGTCCCTGGTCACATCACATCTTCAGTCAGGCAGCGGAGAGTGGCGAAAGCTGCTGCTCACCTCTTTCTCCTTTAATTCAGTCCAGGCCCCCAGCCCATGGGATGGTCCTGCTCACAGCTAGCACGGGCAGTCATGCTTCAGTGAACTGAATCTAGGCACTCTCTCACAGACATTCCCAGGGTTTGCCTTCTAGATGACTCTAGTTCTTGGTGAACAGATAGTATTATTAATCACAAGGAGTATCTATCAACAAGGGGCGATATGTGGGGTTTCCTCATCCCATGTGGTGGGGTGGGTATTGGGAATCAACTGCTGATATGTACAGGGTTTAGGCAATCTTCCATCAGGCTGGTTCATGGATGTTTCTAACAGTGATGATTCTTTCGTGACTTTATTGTCTTTGGTTACAGAACCCACTGCATGGGCTATTACCGTTGGGTATAAAATCTTGTCTTAAAGCCAGAGGGAGAGGCAGGTGTGGTCCTAGGAGACTTGGGATGTACAAGAGCTTACCTCAGGCATAAAAACAAAACAAAACAAAACAAAACAAAACAAAACGTATTTGAGGTATTTGAGGTCTTGTTTTGGCATATCTGACATATCTGTACCTCAAGTTGTGATCGATTCTGTTGGACCGGAATTCTACATGATGTCTATTCTCCTCCTACTGAGATGCTAAAAATAAAATCACATATTTCAAACTCTTGAAACTAGAGCCTGAACATAATTTTATTTCTTTTCAATTATAAACCATGTACTGATGGTTTGTGGGTAGAAGGGAGGGACTTGTTTGTCTGTGCTTGCTGTCTCCATAGGGTAGTGTGAGGGAGACCCCAGCATTTTGCAGCATGTTTCACAAAGGTGCTGGATCCAGGTCTGCACAGTGTTGGGAGCTAGGCTCGGAGCAAGTAACAGGTACCTCAGCTCCGATCCCAGACTCTCAGCTGAAGTGCTTTTGAAGCTCTCTGTGGAATACAACATCTGAGTGTTTCTGAACATTGCTGCTTCTACCTGATCGACTCTTCTTCTCTGAGGTCTAGTTACATAGGCTCATCTGTCCACACTGTCTGCCTTCAGAGGAAAGGAAAATGGAGCCATTGCAAGGGATCTAGAGAGGGCTTGTGTGCCCTTCCTGGGTGATGGCGAGCCAGTTGTATACAGTGTGGGGTTGGGTTTCTTTCTTTTCCATCCTTCCTTCCTTCCTTCCTTCCTTCCTTCCTTCCTTCCTTCCTTCCTTCCTGTTAAAACTCATCTGGATACAGTTTTGGTCTTTCATTTTTAACTACTATTATTAGTATGATATTAATTAATTAATTATATTAATTGACTAATGATTCCATACATGTAAGAAGGCAATGGGAACTCCGCCAGGTCGCCGCCATCATGGACACGAGTCGTGTGCAGCCCATCAAGCTGGCTAGGGTAACTAAAGTGCTGGGCGGGACCGGTTCGCAGGGACAGTGCACGCAGGTGCGAGTGGACTTTATGGATGACACCAGCCGCTCTATCATCCGAAACGTCAAAGGCCCTGTTCGAGAGGGTGATGGGCTCACCCTGTTGGAGTCAGAAAGAGAAGCTTGGAGGTTGCGCTGACCTCGCTGCTGGGTTCTGGATATCCACTCCTTAGCCCATGGGATGACCTGCAACTGTTAAATAAAACATTTGTATTCAAAAAAAAAAAAGAAGGCAATGAGAAGTCTTAATATATGTAAACGATATTAGCATATCCATCAGCTCACATATTGATCATTTATTTTTATTGAGACCATGTAGGTCTATGTTTTGAAGGCAACTCTGACATCTGTGACCCATCTTTGGTAGCTATAGCCCTCAGGCCCTTGTGATGGCTCAGTGAGCCTCATTCCTGTCTGAGAAGACACTTTACTTCTCTACTTAGCCCCACCCCAGCACCTCCCTCTCATGTGGTTCTTGGCAGCCCTCTTTAAAGCAGCCGTTCTCAACCCTCCTGCTGCTGTGACTCCTTATACAGTTCCTCATGTTGTGGTGACACCCCCACCCACCCTAAAATTATTTTTGCTGCTACTTCCTAACTGTAATTTTGCTGCTGTTACGAATCATAGTGTAAATATCTGTTCTCTGATAGTCTCAGGTGCTCCCTGTAAAAGGGTCACTAGAGTCCCAAAGGGTCGCAGCCCACAGGTTGAGAGCCACTGTTTTAATGAGATAAGCTCTGAGACCTCCATGATGGCCACCAGCAGGGACCATGACTGAACAAGGTATCTTCCCACCCGATAGGCCTGAGACTTGAGTACAGCGTGGCCTAACCACCTGATGCTAGGCACGTAGGACTCCTGCGGGTGACACTAGAGTTCAGGTCCCTGGATGGGAGAGCCCAATTGATCCCATAAAGCAGAGCAAAACATTGAACAAGCCAGGATAAACATGACCTGGTCATAGCGGACCAAGGCCAGTTGCTGCAATGCTGACAGGGCTCTGTCTTCTTTAGGGCCAGATGCATGGGTGTGCACCATTTGTGATAATTCAACAAACCACACTTAAGAGGTATGTGTGCCCCGTGTTTATGTATGTATGTATGCATATGTGCACACATATATGTATTGTACATGCATGTAAGGTGTGTATATATGTGAATGTGACTGTGAGTTTGTGTATCTATGTGCATATATATAGGTATGTGCAAGTATGCAGGTGTGTGTGCATTGTAATACATGTATTGGTATGTATTATGCATGTCTGTGACTATACACATGTGTATGTATCTATGTACATACACATCTGTATGTATTTATGACTGTATATGCATATTCATATGTGTGTTGTTTGTATACATGCATGTTTATGGTGCCTAAACATGCCTGTGTGTGTTGTATATCATGTATGCTTGTGTGTTGTATGCATGTGTCTGTCTCTGTGCATGTATGTGGCTCTTGGTATGTATGTATATATTATGTATGTATGTGTATATATGTATGTATGTGGTGTTTTGGTAACTGTGAGGTGTAGGCATGTTTTGCTTTGGGTATATATGTATATGTGTGTTGGTATGGATGTGTAGGATCATGCATATTTATACATTGTAAGTTAAAAATGTATATATAAGTCTTCATGTGTATGTCTGCATATTATGTGTAAGTCACACGTATTACCTTTCTGCAAATACGCCAATACCCAAGGCAATCAGAATATAATGAACAAAATATTTATGTGGCTCATACAGTCCCTGATCAGTGGGTCCTATTGACTGTGGGTTTGTGGCAAAACTTCATGGAGGGAGCGTGTGCTGAGGCAAAGCAGCTCATCTCATGACCAGGGTGTGAAATCATGAAAGAGAGAGAATAAAAATGGCATCTTACTGTCCCCATCAAGGCCTAGGGTAGATTTCAATGCCCTGAAACCTCCTTCCCGACCCAGCTAGAGTTTCCACTGGCCCTTCAGTGCACCGATCTGAGCAACAAGCATGGAATACACTGACCTTTGGGGATACTTGTGGCCCAAATTATTGCAGTATATATGTATGCATGAGTCTATTGTGTGATGTGTGCATGCTCTATGCACATATGCATACATGTATGTATGATGCACCTGTGTTGTGTGTATTTGCACATATGCTTGCTGGTGTGTGTATGTACATACTGTGCATACGTATATATGCAAACGTGTTGTAAATGTGTGCATGTATGAATGCATTTTGTATGTATGTGTGCATGCATGCATATATATGTTCTGTATGTGTATATCTCTCTAGATCTTAATTTAAGAAAGATCAGAGCTTGCAGGCAGGCCTGCTGTAGGTATAGTGATGTGTGAACTCCCACGGGTTTCTTAAGACATTGCTGTTCTTAGCCCTAAGGTCTTGTCTTCTGTCCGCTCTGATCTATGTTGCTCCCAGGCCTGTAAGTGCTGTGCTTAGGGGCACTGGCTGAGATGACCAGTCACTCTCAGTATATCTGGGACACGTCCTGGCAGTAAGGATGACAAAGAAGAAAAGCCATAAATTGTCTTCACGGTAGTGGTTGATGTCAACATGAGCACTCTAGGCTACCCTGAAAATTGAAAGCCCCAGGGCCACGTTTGATCCTGAATTGGGAGGCTGAGAATTGGAAAAGGGCAGACGCAAGATGGACAGTCCTTCCTCCAAGACATAGGAGGGGGCCAACATCAGAGAGCCAAGTAAGCATATGGGCTCCACACTCATACCTTATCTTCAGTCTAGGATTTTCTTCAGTCTAGATAATTCGATGCCTGCAAACTGTCTTCTTCAAGTGGAGGGATTCAGTTAGCCTCCAGAAACACGTTGGCACCCCAGATAAAAGAGGACAGAGAAATTCAAAGCCATTGCTTCTACATCCCTGCTGAATTGCAAGAACATTAAGGATGTGTAGGTACCGTGCACATGCACCCAAGAGTGCATGTAAGGATGCACGCATGTGTAAGTGTGCACACACAACACACCTACCAATGCATGCAGACCCATTTTTAAAACAACAGGTATTACACACACAGGTTCAGGTAGGACCTTAGTCCAGTCGTTTCTGTAAAGGGGCCTTCTGAAGTCAACAGGTCCACTTAAATAATAGAATTGTGTTTCTGTGTCCCAGGGGCTGGTGGCTCCATTCTTACTGGCACAGTCCCAAGACTTCATCTGGAAGGGGAGAGCTACACTGGCGATGTGGGGGTGATCAAGTCGCTGTGCTGAACACGTTCCTGTCCCTGAAAGCTCACCAAGCCATATACTCAGGAATGTCACAGCTCTGATCTGGACACCTTGCTCCACACAGAGAGAAGTCAATGGCTTGCTGGGAAAGGACTAAAAATCAGGGCATTGCGTCACACTCTGTCTCCCTAGGGTCACTTCTCTGCCTCAGCCAGCTGTATACTGTGACAATCCAGGAAAGAGGGAAGGCAGAGGGTGACCTGCCTGGTCTTTCACTGCCTCTTACTAGTAGGACAACCAGAGGCAGTGCATGGAGTATGCAGGGGTCCTGGGATAACCTCAGGCAGTGCACAGAGCGCACGTAGATAATGGGATGGCCTTAGGCAATGCATGGAGAACGCACAGGTCAATGGGACAGCCACAGGTAGTGCGCAGAGTATGTGTGGATCGTGGGATAACCCCAGGTAGCACATAGAGTGTGCACAGGTCAATGGATGGAATAAAATGGCAGAATTAGGGGGTGGACTGGAGGGCAGAAATTCACCTAAATTCTGGGTGAGCCTCTCAGCCTGCTTGCCTATCTGTAATCCCAGGTTCAGAAGACGGAGATAGAATCCCCAGAGCAAGCCGGTTGGTGAGACTGGTTATCGGCAAGCTCTGGTTTTGACTGAGAAACCCTACCCCGGTGAATAAGGATGAAGGGTGACCAAGGATTTTTTTTCTGACATCAACCACACAACATGTATGACTTCCACATACATGTACACCCACTCACGTGCAAAAACACACATGTGCACACACATACACAACATATGCATGCACGTACCCATGCATGTAAGCATGTACACACTCATGAATGCACACATGGCCACACACATGCATGTACACACTAAGTTAGCTCTGTGCAGTGAGTCCACTGTTCTGGTGAGAGAGAAACCCACTCATTCATGAGATACAAAATGCAAACTATGTAGGACCAATAAATAATTCCTCATGCACCTCAAATCTTCTCGTATTTTTCACATAAAACTGGCACTGTACAAAGGGCACAGTTTACTCTAAAGCAGGGGTTCTCAGCCTTCCAAAAGCAACTCTTTAATGTAGTTCCTCATGCTGTGGTGATCCCCAACCACAAAACTATTTTTGCTGCTACTTGATAACTGTGATTCTACTACTGTTACAGTAACATAAATATCTGATGTACAGATGGTCTTCGGTGACCCCTGTGGAAGGTTGAGAACCACAGATCTAAAACTTGACTTTGATGAGACATGGAGTAACTGGAGAACATCACAGCGAGCCAAGAAGCCCCTTGAAGGAAGAGCAGGGTTATAGTTAGCGCCACCACACACCCATTCCGCTTTGGACACAGATGCCTGAGAGAGACAGTCCTGGTTAGGGTATCCACTAGATTCACCAACCATTCTTTAAAAATCGACTTTCACCGTGAAGGGTAATGAGGAGTTCTGAAGTTAACTTACTGGACAGCGGCCAGTGCTGGTGGAGCTGTCAGGGCTCTGCAGGTTTTTGGAACATCAGGTAGGTGGGTGTTCGGCCAGGGAGATGGGTTACCTACTCCTCCCCATGGCAAGAGCCCCCTTCATAGCTTCTCTCCCCAGAGATGTAGTGTGGCCCCTGAGCTACACTAAGATCCCAGAATGATCCAGGCACAGTCTGGTTGGGCTGTCACTGTGGGAAGATAGGCTGAAGTACTAAGGATGCTTTGGAACACAGTCTCCTTGTGGCCACGCTGAACCATGACCTGGACCATGTGGTCCCCTGAGGGAGCCCAATGAGGGCATCAGGGAGAGCACAGGACAGGAAGATTCTGTACTGTGAGGGGAGATGCACTTGCCCATGCCTATGCTGTAGGTCCATGTGCTGGTAATATGTGCTTCCACACAAACGGACAGACATGCACAGTACAGATAAATGCAGACATGTACACAGACACAAGAAAAGAGACCCATAAACATATACAAACACACGTAGACATAGAAATGTATACACACTTGTACATAGACATATATAAGCATATAAACACAGGCATATGCACACATGCACACAAACACACAAACACACATATATGCACACAGACATACGACACAACATACAGAAGCATACAAACACACAGATATGTTTGCAAATACATAGACAGACACATAAGTATATGGCATACACAGATAGACATGTGCATAGATACACACAGACATACATACATGCATATAGACATATAGACACAGACACACAGGCACACAAAGGCATACATACACAGATACACACAGGAATGGACACAGACATACAGACATGCTGGCAGACATTCAGACATGGCGATACCCACTCAAAGACACCCAGGAGTGGAGAGTGTCCCTACATTCTTTAAACACAATTCGTTGTGATGAAGCAGACGTAAGGCGCTGCTGACAAACGTGCCGGACAAGCTTTGCCCCCTGTTACTCCGGCTCTGTGGCCCTGAAAGAGGCTCTTAGGCAGGGACATCTAAGAGGGGGACATGGGAAGAAAGTGTTTGCAGGGCAGAGTGGCTGGGGGCAGTGAATCCGGGGAACAGTGCACCTAGGAGATGCTGTGCCGGGGAACTTAGAATAAACTTGTAAAGAGGAAAATGTTTATTTGAGTTCAGTGCTAGAGATTCTGGGCCTCCAGCGGGAGGTGCCCATGGTAAGAGCAGAGAGCACGGAGAGAAGCAGCCAGCTCCCATCATGCCAGGAAGCTAGAGGGAAAAGAGGAGGAGACTGGGTTCTCAAAATCCTCTCTGAGAGGACCCCGATGACCCAAAGACTTCTAAAAGCTTTCATGACGTGAGTGCCAAGCTGGTGATCAAGTCCCTAAATGGCTAGGCCTTCAGGGAATGTTCCAGATCCACACTGTGGTAAGAGTCTTGTCCCTGGGCTTTGGGCATGGAGTTTGTAAATGGTGTTATTTTCATAGCTGAAATGCTCTGAGGAGGATATAGAGACAGGTACCAAACCCATCACCATGGTGATTACCTTGGACAGTGGCAGAGACAGCAGCCCCCATTCCGAGATGCTAGACCGCATGTTCAAGGTCAACCAGTAAAGCACAGCAAATATCCTCACGTTGAAGTGTTCTTGACAACTAAGGCTGAGCCTGTCTTCATGTAGGGTCTGAGAAGGTACTTAAGACACAACAGAGATGCTGGGACTGGAGCTGCCTCTCAGCAGTTCAACTCCAGCCTGACAGAAGCTCTAGGCAAGTTCTCCAGGAGGCTCTGTAGGGCCATGTGACTGAGATATGTGGGCACCAGATGCCCTGAGTCCTTTAGTTATGGAAAGTCCCCCCCAGTGTGGTTATTATTTTCCTTCAGTGGTGACTTCTGAAGAAATGGTTCAGAGTCCATGCAAGTGCCAGAGACCCTGCAGCAAATCCATTCACTCTGAAAAACTAAGAAGAAGGAGGAGAAGAAGGAGGAGGAGGAGAGGAGGGAGGAGAAGAGGGAGAAGGGGAGGAGAGGGAGGAGAGGGAAGAGGGAGGAGAAGGAGGGAGGAGGAGGAGGAGGAGAAGGAAAAAGAGGAAGAAGAAGAAGAGGAAGAAGAAGAAGAAGAAGAAGAAGAAGAAGAAGAGGAAGAAGAAGAAGAAGAAGAAGAAGAAGAAGAAGAAGAAGAAGAAGAAGAAGAAGAAGAAGAAGAAGAAGAAGAAGAAGGAGAAGAAGAAGAAGAAGGAGATGATGTGGGTCCTTAAGCCAGTTTCCCCCAAGCCGCCTTGCCCTCCTTAACAACTGCCTCCCTGTCACAGTCCGGGGTCTCAGACAATGACTACAGCATGAACCGAATGAAGACTGGTGGTTAGAATATCAATTGCCCAGTGAGGTTTTAGCTATGAAATAATCAATTTTCGTTTCACTGGGTTTAATTGTTCAGTTGTTCTGGAGAATTTAAGACTTACAGGGAGCCCTATGGATCTAGAAAGACGTGTCTTATCTCCTCTACACTAAATAGTGGTAGTCAGGGCTCTCCAGAGAAACGCAAGTATATGTGTTTTAATTAGAGACTGGCTCATGTGCTTACAGAGGCTGAGATGTCCCACAATGTGCTACCTGTGAGTTGGAGACCCCAGAGAAGCAGTGGTGTCACTTGGGCCTACTCCAAAGACCTGAGAACAGAGTAGGCCAAAGATACAAATCCATCCTTAATTCTAAAGAACCCCTCCCGACAAAGAGGGGCCTCACTGGCTGAGGCAAGAAGGTGGGTGTTCCAGGTCAAGCTCAGAGAGCAAATTCACACTCCTGCATCTTCACACTCTAGTTAGCCCCTCACCAGTTTGGACGGGGTAATCCACCCATGGTGGATCTTACCAGCTCAGCCAATCAATGACTATGCCAATCTCTCTCTCTGAAATTTCCTCCCAGAGCCACACAGATATAATGAAGGCTTCACCAGTTATCCGGGCAACCTGGACCTCTGTGGAGTTGATGCATAAAAATGGCCATCTCAGATCCACCCTGTGTCAACTTGACACCTGTGTACATCTCCTCAGACGATCCTTAGCCACCAGTCAGACGATCTCAAAGTCTTAATCATACCTAAGAGGATATAAGTAGGCTTCGCATAATTTCAAACTCACCAGAAGAGAGGGGAAGACTTTCGAGTGGCATATTCTGTAGTGATGACATATGCCGTAAAACTAACTGTCCTCATTTCCCACTTGGTTGCTGTCATGGAACACCCTGACCACCCTGGCTAGTTTTATGTCAAGTTGATACAAGCTTGAGCCCTTTGGGAAAGGGACTCTTGATTGTGAGGAAGTCTCCATAAGATTGGCTTCTAGTCAATTCTGTCAAGCATTTTCTTGATGAATGATTTATGTAGGAGGCCCTATCCACTGTAGGCAGTGCCATCTCTGGGCAGGTGGAACTGGCTTGTATATAAAATGAGGCTGGGCAAGCTATGGGGAGCAAGCCAGTGAGCAGGGTTCCTCCTCAGCCTCTGCTTCAGCTCCTGTCTTGAGTTCCTGCCTGGACTTCCCTCAGGGATGGAGTGTGGAACAGTAGGCTGAAATGAAGCTGCTCCTCCCTGAGATGCTTTGACCGTGGTGTTTTTATCACAGTAATGGACTTGAAGGGAATATGTGTGTGGGGTTATTCTAGTTCACAATTCCAGGTTACAGGGAAATAGTCAAGGCAATAGGAACTGAAAACTGCTAGTCATGCCATATCACGTGAGGCCAAGACAAAGAGAGAGAGAGCAAATCCATGCATGGCTACTACTCAGATGACCTTTGCTACTCCTAGACACAACCCAAACTCATTTTCGGGCTGGATTTTCTACATGAGTTAAAGCAAGCAAGATCATTTCCCATAGACCAATCTACCTAGAAAATTCCTCACTGAGACTTACTTCCCTGGTGATTCTAAGGTAGCGGCTTGGCAACCCTAACCGTAACACTTACCAGCACTTATGTGGAATCGGGATGTTGTGTGTTGTCTAAAAAGACACTAAGAGAAGGAGGCAGAACGTGTTATTGGGTAGACACACACAGATTGTTCCTACCTAGCACAAGTCTTTGCTCTGTCTTTATTGACTGGCATGGTGGCATCCCATGGGGGAAGGAGTGGGATGCTTTTCAGAAATCTTTAACAGAGTTTTACAAGGGATGAGGTCACTGGCTCCAACTGGTCCTGACTGTCCCAGACGGCAAACATCAGTGTTTATCCACCAACATCCATAAATGGATGCTCTCCACCTTTATGGCAGATTTTAGGGAGTTAATTCCAACTTCTGCATTTGTCGCTTGCAGCAAAGGATACGCCGGTGTCTCGTTCCGGGTCGGGGGCACAGAGGAGTACATAACTTAAGATTGCAGCTCTGTGTTAGCCTAGCTTGTAAAAGCTGATTACATGGGAAATCCCGGGCAAGCAAGGTTGGTTATTACGGCGTTCTCTTAGAGGCAGACTAAACACACAGTTTGACTAAACAGTAGGATAGCAGCCTTAAGTCTTAAGTGACCTCGAGGGGCATTATTAACTCGAGCTGTGAGGTCCAGCAAAAGTTCCAGTCTCGTAGAATATAAGAGATAATTTTATTATAATGCCACAGTCCTTGACTTTGTGTGACTTTGTTGAGATGTGTGCGGGTTTTCCTGTGCCCCAGGCAGACTCCTCGCCACCTCTTTTGCGACAGCTTCCTTTTTCTCTAGGGAGATTAGATCTGTCACCCTAGCAGTCACTTTTTTAGTATGTTAGCTCAGAATTATGAAGGAGCCCAAAGGGGTCAGAGAAAGTCTTCACTTCCAGGCAGCCATGTTCCTGCCCTGTGCTGGAATCACCTTGCTCCCTCTGGCATGAAGACTTTTGAGCCAAGCAGAGCATTCAGTCAGAAGAATGGGGAAAAAGAAAAATGTTGCCACCATGACACGAGGGATTCCAGCGAGTGGCACCATCCCATGTCCACCCTTTGATCTCTGATCTAGGGTCCCTAGGGACATGGTTTTAATCTTGGATGTCTCCCACAGACATTCTGAATGTTGGTCCCAGCTGGTGGCACTGTGTAGAGAGACCGTGGAGCTTTTACGAGGTGAGGCCTAAGCAGTAAAATTAGTGAGGGCGGGCCTTCAGGGCTTATGACAGTCCCTGGGTCACAGGCTTTCTTCATCTTCTGGTTCTCCACGACGTGAACAGGATCCTCCATCTGTTACGCCTGTCAGCGACTGAGCTCCTCTGCCCTGCCTTTCCCTCAGTGGGCCCTTCATGAGCCACAGCCCCCCAAAACTGAGAGCCAAAAGTCATCTTTCCTCCTTAAGCTGCCATGTCAGATATTATGGTCACAGTGACAGAAACGTGACTGAAATAAATACCTCATCATAAGAGAGACGGCTCTAGACAGATGGCGTTCATTCGGGACATCTAAGTCCCAAGGAGAATCTCCAGGGCAGTAGTGATTTATTTGAAACACTGAACAGTAAGCTTGGCCTCGGTGTGATGCGCCCAGGCTAGCCCCTTTCTCTCTCCCAGCACGGCCATTAGGCCTTGGTCCCAGTTAGCGAAAGGAGAGTCTGTGCAGACAAACACGCGTCTGCACCACCCAGGCACTGCCGATCTCCCTGGCATTTCTCAGATATTTTCTTGGTTGTGTCAGGAGGGTTGCTCATCTTTGGTTTGACTCATGTCTCAAAATCAAGGAGAGACATTAGCTGTCCCTGTCTTGTGGTTTTCTCAACACGGCTAGCATGCCTGAGCGTGAGAAGGTGCTGGGAGCGGGAGAAGGACCGGGGTGGAGGCGGGGCACAGCCTGGAGCCAGTGTCTCAGCTCGTGCCCATCTGAAAGCGGCTCAGATGTGCTTGGTGCCATTTCCTTACCTCGAAAGCACAGGCTGGGCTCGTATAGCACAGCCATCCCCCTGCCTCCTGCGTGCTCTAAGCACGAATCTTCTGGTCCAGAATGATTCGTGAGTCAGTCAGCGACACACAAGCTCACGGCTTTGTTTTTTTTTTTTTTGTTTTGTTTTGTTTTGTTTCGGAGCTGGGGACCGAACCCAGGGCCTTGCGCTTCCTAGGCAAGTGCTCTACTGCTGAGCTAAATCCCCAACCCCGTTTTTTTTTTTAAAGCACTCTCCCTTGGTCAAAATCCCAGGTTATCTGAGTGCCATTAGCGAGACTGAACATCCGTGCTGTCTTCGAGACGGCTGGCTTCGTGGGAAATGTCTGAAGGTTCCATTAATCACGAGACTCTGGGGGCAAAACTAACAGGCTGGGAAGTGCGGGTCCTTCCAGCTTAGTCCGCACCCCACCATTGCTGACCAGAGGCCCCAATGACTCTATTTTAATTTAGTGCAAGGTGGACTCCCCAACCCCCTTTTGAGACAGAGCCTCATGTGCCCAGTCAGGCCTTGCCTATATTATGTAGCAGAGCAATCGTACACACTTTTTATTCAGGATTCGGACTAAAACAAACCTAGGCTTTGAACACACTAGGCAAGCTGTCTACCAACTGAGCCACCCGCCACCTCAGCTCCGAGTAGATTTTAAAAAGAGTAAATAAAGAGGTCCGTTTAAATTCCTTCTCCGCAGTACTTTGATGTCCAAGGTTAGAAATCGCTTCCTTGTATATTATTTCTGCACCTGCTGGAATGTGATTCCTGCCGTGTATCCACTTGGCAGCGCTGACTCTTGCTCAAACAGGTACTTGGTAAAGGAGGAAGCGGCTCCATTTTCTGCCCGCCGACCCGGTGGCAACTCCTGTCCGAGGATCTACTGCCACCTACTGGACACCTGCAGAATAGCACCGACAGGCGACTCCCGAAAAGTTGCGCTGACTTTCTGAGTTGGTGGTTCTTGTGAGTTGGTGAGGGTGTTCCTGTCCAGCATGGAGAGGGGCCCACCGGCCAGGCACACCCACCTTTGTGTCAGGGGCTTGGTGCTATGATCGAGCCTTCCTTCCTGTTCTCATCTTGCTCTTCTTCCTCCCATATCCTCCGACCTCCTGGTAATGCTTTTTAACATGGTCCAGGCTAAAAGAAGTGAACCGGAAGAGGGAATGGCCACCTTCTGGTCATCGCTTCATGTCATCAGTGTGACCTATCCTGCTTTAGGATGGCCTTATCTGTATGACCATTTTCCGGGTATACCCCTGACACATGCAGGAGGGCTGGCCAGAAGTGTTACAGGGACAGCAGGTTCCGGGGCCGAGAGTCATACGAGGGGCCCTGGAAACCCTGGTGCAAGGCAAGGAGCTCAGGGTTGAGCATTGGGCTTGAACTCCTGCTGTTGTGTGGCACTTTCTGAGGGGCTCACAGTACAGCAGTGCCAAGAAAACACCCAGAGCTGGTGGTCAAGGTACTTCTCCTATGCAGGCTCAGAGTGGGTGCTGGGTATCCTGGTGACTGGCTGTGGCCAGACAGACAGATACTAGGGCAGGATATGGGGACACTCCGATCAGTCCTGAGGACAGTGTCACATCAGTGTTCCCCCACCTCCACTGTTACAACTGTTGCTGACTGAACAGCTAAAGGGAAGTTCATAGGGTTTTCTCCAAGCCTAGGGAGGGGCTCTGAGAACTGGGGCCCAGCTGCTGCCACCAATTGTTGAGTGGCTGGGACTTTGTGAGACATCACCTCAGCTCTCAGCTCCCACTCCTCAGAGGAATGCCCCCTTTAGAGTTAGAACAAGTCTCTACTAGAACAGGACATAGCCAGCAAATTGCTCAAGTCTTCTCCTGCTGTGGAAAACTTCCCCAGGGTTTCCCCTACACCGCACTTGTCTCCTTGCTTCTTTCTCTTTCTGTATATCTGCGTGTAGATCTTTAATGTTGCTTCTTTTGGTCTCTCTTCCCCCTTCCATGCCCTACCATCTCTCTCTCTCTCTCTCTCTCTCTCTCTCTCTCTCTCTCTCTCTCTCTCTCTCTCACACACACACACACACACACACACACTGTGTGAGAGTGTGTATGACTGTGTGTCTGTGTCTGTATGTGTCTGTGTGTGTGTGTATGTCTCTGCGTGTGTCTATATGTGTGTCTGCGTATCTGTATGTGTGTATATATGTGTGTGTCTGTGTGTTTGTCTGTGTCTATGTGTGTCTATATGTGTGTGTGTCTGTATGTGTCTCTGTGTGTATGTGTGTCTATATATGTGTGTTTGTGTGTCTGTATGTGTGTGTAATGTGTCTGTGTGTGTTTGTGTATGGTGTATCTATTTGTGTTTGTCTTTGTGTGTGTGTGTGCATGTGACTGTGTGTCTGTGTGTGTATGTGTGTCTCTGTGTGTGTCTATATGTGTGTCTACGTATCTGTATGCGTATGTATATGTATGTGTCTGTGTGTTTGTCTGTGTATATGTGTGTGTGCCTGTGTGTTTGTATGTGTGTATATGTGTCTGTGTGTTTGTGTTTGTGTTTATGTGTGTGTGTGTGTCCAGTGATTCCCTAGTCCCTCTGAGGAAGGCTGATAATGATAATGTTCATCTTTTATCTTCAAAGCACACATCCCCATCCCCTAGTGCAGAGATGGCTCTGTTCCTGGGGCTTTTGAGAGACCAGGCACCTATGAGATAGGACTTCCTACCTCTCGGTGCTTATTCTTGTGGGATCAGAAAACAAACCTAGGGCATCACAAGTCTCTGATAGCAGCCAGCCCAGGGCTGTCACACAGGCTGCTTTGATAGCTGCCTGTGCAGAGCTGGCTTCTCCAAGGGCTGTTTTTGTGGGGACCGAGGTCAGCAGTGGCATGCATAATTTTCCTTCCGTCTTGCTCTCTGTCTTGGCCTAGAAAGTGCATGAGGCTGTTTATGGTGAGGAACCTGACATCTAGAGGGACCCCTCCCCACCCAGATGATGCCAGGACATCGCCCTACCTGTGCCACATCTCTAACCAAAGCGGGCAATGGCCACTGCAGAGGATGTGCATGTTGTCTGAATGCAGATGCTCAGAGGTAAAGGCAGGGCTCTTTTGGAAGCTAATGATGCAGAGGTCCTGGGAATGGGTCGGAGAGCTCAGTGGGCTGTGCTGGTGGATTGTCAGAGTTACAGCCTGGGACCAGGAAGCCCTCGGAGGCTACGCTTGGCCACCCATCCTCAGTATACCTGTTAAACAGACAGGTCTTAGTGAAACGTAGGGAGAGGAGATACCCAGAGACCCCCTAAGTCACCTTCAGGGTCCTGACATTACGTTTAGGCTTAAGAAGTTCTAGGTTAAGTAGTTCCACCAACCACTGACGAGTCATTGTCTCTGCCCCAGTTTCTCCCGCAAGGTTCCTACAGGTTGTCAGCGCTGTGCGAATCTCTTCCCAGGAGAGAAGAGCCCTCATCCACAACATCTAGTACTGGTGGCGAGTACTAGATGCCAGCCTCTTCCCTCTCCCAGCGTGAGACTCCCAGGGAAATTCCATTTCCTTGTGGACCTGATCTCAGAGCTCTGGGGTGAAGGGCTCTCTCTTTAGAATATGTCCGGTCCTGTGAGGACAGTTAGGGAACACCGCAGGCTGCCCACAGGAGAGGGGCAAGGTGTCCTCCATACCAGACAGGTGCAAGCCTTCACCAAAGACCACAGCGAGACACTTTTCCCTTATGACAATTTGGCCACCTCTGAGGTTGTCCAAATCAGAGACTCCAGATCTGGGAATGCGTTCCTGAGCTTAGACTTGTCTCTTTGGGGCATTCCCCGCTGGTCTCTTGCTCACGTCACTTGTGCTCAATACAATATCCCACCCCACTTTCCCCCTAACTCCTCCTTTGGCTCCCCTTCTCTCCTCCCTCCTTTCATCTGTCCCTTTCCCCCTCCTCCTGTTTCCCTCCTCTCCTTCCCCTTCCCTTTCCTCTCTCTCCCTTCCTCTCCCTCCTCCCTCAGTCTCTCCCTCCCCCATCAGTCTCTCCTCTCCTTTCCTTCCTCCTCCCCTCCCTTTTTCTTTCACTCTCCTCCCTATCTTCCTCCACTCCCTCCCTTTCTACTTTTATCCCCCCCGTTTGTTTTCCTTCCTCCCTCTCCCTCCTCCCCTATTCCTCCCCTGCCACTCCCCTTCTTCTTCATGTCCCCCTTTCTGTCTCCACAATGTGTCCTATCCTAATGCCCTGTTGTTCTCTGGCACTCTGTCCCCTGGCCAGACTGCCACTGCAGAGCGACCCTCTGTTTCTGGTGTCTGCATGGGCTCCTTCCAAGATCCCGAGAAAGGATGTACCAAGGCAATCACGTTTTTAAAAAAGAACTTTCCCAAATTAACACATTTTCGCCTGCAATCTGTCAAGACAGCTGTCTCTTTGTCCTTTGAGTTCCTTGTGGCTAGCATCGGAAGGTTCGGGAGGAAAGAAAAAAGCTGGAAAACAGGAAGTCTGGACTCCGGACACTCCTCCCGTGTGGAGGCTAAGTCTTTGCCAGCTACCCAGGGTGGCACAGCTCACGGCCCACTTTACTGTCACTTGCTTTTGAAACATGAAGGTTACATAGGATGCACACATGCCACATGGTGTAGAGTCCTAAACTCAGGAGCACAGTGGAAGAGAATCTTTGTTTGACAAGATGGAGACATCATTGCTTCAGGGTCTTACCATGGAGCGGGCTCAGAGAAAGTTCTCATCATGGAAAAGGGATTGGGGAATGGCCTCCTACAGAGGAGGGCTCTGGGGAGCTCTTCTCACGAAGGAGGCTTCAAGGAAGACTTCTCACTGAAGGGGGCTCATAGAGGCCCCAGTTCTTAAAATCAGGGTGAATTCACCTTCTTAGACATATGCAACTAGACATACCTCATGACTTGGGTTTTCTCTTTTGAATGAAGTTTTGTAGAAGAAAATTCAGCAACATTCCAGGATGGTGACTGCCCCATGCCCAGTGGCAGTATATAGAACTGCCCATCCTGTGGCTGTCAGCTAAGGCTATTGTCAATGCTGGCTGTCCTGTAGCCTGAACCAGAGCCAGTTCTCACGGTTCCTGGCGATGCTGCCCTCAACATTCATTTTCTTAAGGAGCTCTCCCACACCACAGGAGTATCAAGCTCTACGTCTTCCCTGACCCCTGAGAACAGCCTTGGGAGACCCTTGGCTTCTCTGTCGAGGGAGGCATATATCCAGGGATGGCAGCCTCTCCTGCACGAACTTCATCACTGAAGGCACAGACTCCAGGGATGCTGGTGTGGGTTGGTTTCAAGCTGAAAATACCTCAGGTGTCGATCATCGCTTAGCATCTGCAGAACTCCCAGGGGTGGACATGGTGATGCTGTAGTGTTCTGGGCCGGGATTTTCTGGCTTCTTTTCCCAAAAAGGTCTGGGCACCAGTGCCTCTGTAGAGTCATCCCAGGCTGACATGAGTTCTTGAAGCCTGGCTCAGACTTTACCCAATGCCCCAAACTCCAGCTTACAAACTTTCCAGACAAAGGAGTAAGGGTATGTCCAAGGCTTCAGCTCTGTCCCTGGAGCACTGTGGTTGGACACAGCTTTGGCCTCACTGGACTCTATTTTAACTACAGACTCTGCTCTTCCATGGAACCCAAATCATAGAAAGTCAAAGATTTTAAAGACAGGATCTGAGGCATTGTCAACACCAATTCCAGCCTGGAGCAGTTGGGCATCATAGATCAATGTTCCTGAGGCCATCTGATGATCCACACAGGAAGCCTGCACCTGTATTATAACTGGTCACTCCAGAGGGCCAGGGCTCAGTCAGAGAGGAGAGGTCCTCCCTAAATCAGGGCTCAAATGGCTCTAAGTGGCTGCCAAACCTTGGCAAGTGACTGACAGCCACATGGTGTGTTGGACAGCCTCACCTCCTGGTGTACTTTTGAGGACTGCCCTAGGCCACACTACAGATGCATTACATCCAATCTCCGTGACTGTGGGATTGGACATCAGCATTTCAATACTCTGGTTGCTTCTAGAGGTCAGTCAGGTTAGAGAGCCTGACACTCGAATCATCTGTGTGTGAGTGTGAGTGTGTGTGTGTGTGTGTATGAGTGTGTGTGTATGAGTGTGAGTGTGTGAGTCTCATACCTGAATCACCTGTGTGTGAGTGTGAGTGTATGGCTATGTGTGTTTGTGCATGTGTGTGTGTGTGTGTGTGTGTGTGAGTGTGACTGTGTGAGCCTGACACCTGAATTGTCTGTGTGTGACTGTGTGTGTGTTAGTGTGTGTGTTTTGTGTGTATGTGTGTGAGTGTGTGTATGAGTGTGTGTGAGAGTGTGAGTGTGTATATGAATGTGTGTGTGCTTGTGTGAATGTGTGTTTTGTGTATGTGTCCTCTGGTTTCATTTATAGTTAGGTTATGATAATGGATCTCTCAAAAGGTGGTTGTGGGTGCCAAGGGACCTGAGTTTGATTCTCAGAACCCACATATGGCAGCTCACAGATGTCTGTAGCCCCAGCTTCAACAACAGACACATGGCTCCTCCATATGTGTAGCAATATACCCCCAAGAAAGAAACATGCCTGTTACACATACACACATGACACATAGATGTACACATAAGACCACAACACACACATAGACATGCACAGATACTCCTTGGAACACGCCACCACACATACTTATACATACACATTATGCATAAGTATACCCATAGTCACAAACACACATACTACATGGATAGCAGACACACACACACACACACACACACACACACACACACACACACATCACACATCACATAGAGCCCCTTCCGCAGCCATATACATACAAAGACAAGCACACAAAAAGCAGATACACACAAATCACACTACAAAAGAACAAAGGCCCAGCACCCCACTCCGGACTGTCTTCACATCCCACTTGGGGTGCAATAGCTGTGCAGGTGTATCAGGCCACATGCAGCCCCATCTTCACAGGCCTTGTGTAGGAGGCTGGCTACTGCCTGGTGCTGTTACGTGACACCATTTCCTGGAGAGGCATGAACAAGCCACAGATAGGGACTCCATATGACACACCAAAAGTACCCTTACCACCAAAATTAAGCTTGGTCAACCAACAAGTTTACTGGTATCACTAGCGGGAGTATGGGTGAGGGGTTAATTATGTGGGCAGGGATGACATAAAGGCAGTGGCAACACCAAAAAAAGCCCATTCTAGCATGGGTGATGGCTCATGGAAGCTAGGACCTTGGAGCTCACTGCACAACAGCCAGGCAGCTCAACAGGTCAGAAGAGCATCTATCCTAGGTAGCTTGGATCGTCTGGTCTCTTGATAGTCCTTATTGCTTATATAAGCTTGGGGAGGGAGGAGCCCAGTGCATTTGTTCAGTTTCAGGGATTTCCTAAAGCTTTTGAGTTGTTCACTTCCTTAATCTTAAGGAGGTTTCCCTATCAGATGAAATGTTTTATCAGGGAGAGAAATGGGGTAATTGAGAATAAAAAGCTGAGGAGACACTGAGAAAAACCAGTCTCCTGAGAAAACACTGAGATGGGGTATCTTGTTGACTTCAAGGGAAATTCATTCTGGAACGAGCATTTGTCTAAATGTGTTTTGCTCACAGGAAAAAGTATCAACCAAGGTGTCTGCACCACATTCCCAGAACTCTATCTCTCCACCCTCCAAGACCTACCCTCCTTCCTGACAGGATGCTTGCTTAGCTTCTGGTCTCCATTTTGTGGGGTTCCCCTGCTGCACTCACAGGGCGGAGGTCTGTAGAAGTGGCTTTATAAGCAAATACTCTCTCCTCTGTTTTTCACAGTTGACTATTAAAAAAAAAACAAAAACAAAAAACAAGAAATGGGATGTGTGTGTCCATTGCAGGAGACAGCGTGGGGAACACGACCTGTCTGGAACATTTACAATTGGGAGGAACCGGCCTGTCTGAAATGCTCTGCAAACCTCCATGTTCATTCTAGAACCAAACCCCATGCAGTGTAGTGATGACGCCAGCCCACCCTTTCCCAGGAAAGTTACTTCCTGTCTGGCAGTGAGCTTTCCTGAGTGGTGAGCCTTCTGCTTCCTCACCTGCTCCCCACCCGCTGGGGTAGAGGCCTTTCTCTCTTGCATAAGGGACATGGAGAACTTAAGAACCTGTTCCCAGGCAGTTGAGTCTTTATGACCTGCCATCCCATGGTTTCGTCAGCCCCGGTGATTTATAGAAATTGATGCTGTCATCTGATAGGAGCTGTGGGGAAGAAACTGTCCCAGACACTGGCCCTTTATTTTCCATCAGTGAGGGAAGAGTTGTTTACGAGTAGTCTGCATTTTGAACTCTTTGTTCCACAGCTCGATGACAACCGCGGGTGCACTGAGTCACCCACAGACCTCAGAGACTGAGCCCCGAGGTCTGTGACTAATGGCTTCAGTGAAAAAAAAAATGCTAAGCTTAAAAAAAAAAAAAATAGAAAAAGGAAAAAGCAAACAAGCAAAGAACTCGGTGGGCTTCCAGCCCTGGCGATGGCTGGCAGGAATGGACCTGGAGCAAGCAAAGGGTGGGGTTAGAGCTCAGTAGCTGGAGCGTCTCGGTGTCCATTTCCTGGGTTTGGTAGTGGCAACTTTGGAAGTGCTTTTCTTCCTGCGGGTTCAGTTTGCAAAGCTGTAAAGTATTAAGTGGCTGTAAATAGAGCCGGCTGGGAATTGTCAAACTCAGTGCTCTAGCGCCCTCTGCTGGAGCCAAATGATATCAAGTTTTTTCTTTGAAGGAATTACTGATTCTATTGCCCTGGGGTGTGTGTCAGAGGGGAGGGGGAGGGGGAGGGGAGGGGAGGGGAGGGGAGAGGGAGAGGGAGAGGGGAGGGGGAGGGGAGGGGAGGGAGGGGAGGGAGGGGGAGGGAGAGGGAGGGGAGAGAGAGGGAGGAGAGAATGCCTAAGGCCCCTGCTGGGAGGTAATTAGACTTTTAGGAGGTAGGCCCTCCATGGCTGGACAGTTCAGTGGTTAGGCACATATGCTTCTCTTCTAGATGACCAGAGTTCAGTTCCCAGCATCCATGTTGGGTGGCTTACAACACACTCTCTTCTGGCCTCAGCAGGAACCCTTGCATACACAAGCGTGCACACACACACACACACACACACACACACACACACACACACACACACGAACATTATTGGGGAATGCTGTTGTAGATGTTGGGAATGCCCCTTCCATCTCTCTCTCTCTCTCTCTCTCTCTCTCTCTCTCTCTCTCTCTCTCTCCTCCTCTCTCTCTCTCTCTCCTTCCTGGCCACAGTAAGAGGGGAGCCTCCTCCACCGTGTGTTCCTCTTGTGAGGTGCTGTGTCACCACAGACACAATTCAGCGGCGTTGGTGACCACAGCTGTGACGTCCTGGCAGGAGTAAAGTTACTGTAACGAGAACCCTGCATCCTCCCTTTGGCCGTCAGAGCAGCAAAGTTGCAGGCGAGGGAGTTGATAGGGGAAGGAAAAGCCTGAAACTGGCGCTAGCAGGGAGGGAAGCCGGTCTCCTGGTGAGAGGTTTACAGTGAGTCAGGGTGCTTCTCCGGGGAGACTGCAGCTGAGGCGTGTTGCCAGATGGGCGTACGCCTGGACAGGGACATATCGCCGGTGCTGTATTTAAGCCAGAACCCCAGAAGATGGACTTAGGGGGCCCACGGCCCTCTGTGTTCCGATTCCTGGTGTGGTTAAATGGATTGGCTAAGTCTCCATTCTCTGCTTTGCACCACTGTGTCTTCCATTGGATTCGGTCCCCAGCTCCGAAAAAAAGACACCCCCCCCAAAAACGTCTGTGGCTCTTACACACACACATCCACGTGTGGAAAGACAAGTGTTGATTAGTGTGCATGCAGTGCACTTAAACTGAGGTTGTTCAGAGGCATTGCGTTCTTTGGCGTGTGTGTGTGTGCGCGTGCATATGCATATGTGTGCCTGCATGCATGTGTGCATGCATGTTCGTGTGTTCATGTGTCTACGTGCTTGTATGTGTGCATGCGTATGTATTCATGTGTGCATTATTTGTGCACACGTGTGTGCATGTTCATGTGTTCATGTGTGTCTACGCACCCGTATGTGTGGGCATGCACATGTGCACGTGTTCGTGTGTGTGTATTTGTGCACACGTGTGTGCATGTTCATGTGTTCCTGTGTGCGCACACCCATGTGTGCATGTGAGCATGTGTGTGCATGTGTTCATGTGTGCCTGTTCGTATGCATTCATGTGTGCATGTTTGTATGTGTGCATGTAGAAAGTTGACACTGAGTGTTGCCTTTAGCTGCTCTCTATTTTTCTAAGACAGGGTTGTAAGACTGGGAATGTGACAACCTTGCTGGGTGAGGATGGATGGCAGTGAGCTGGAGTGGTCTGCGTCTCCCTCCCCAGAGCTGGGCTGCAGACATGTTGATGCACTGCCTCTTTACTGGTGCTGGTGGCTAGACTCAGGTTCTTGTGGTGTTCTCTACCGTGCTTAGATTAAACTATCAACTCGACACAGCCTAGAGTCACCTGGGAAGGGACTCTCCATGGAGGGGTTTCCAAGACCAGATTAGCCTGTGTGCAAGGTGGCATGGGAAGTAGGGCTACGTCAACATGTACATGTAATTGTGGATGTGTATACACAGGTTCATGTTTGTGTGTGCAGTGTGCATTTGCTTCCGTGTTTGTACATGTATGTTTGTACTTGCATGTGTATGTGTTCCTGTGTACACATGAGTAAGAAGCTTGTCTATGCATACATGAATATGTATGTGATTATATGTAGTGTATGCATGTGTGCCTTTAGAATGAGAGAAGCTCAGGGCTCTGGACCTATGTATCCTCACATTCTCTCCCTTGATGCTTTCATGTTGCCTTCATAGACGGTGGCAAAGCTCACCCTGCCCTCCCAGGCCTTTTCTGGGTCTCCTTGTACTACTTTCTATTAGGTTTGAGTTGGGCTATCAGTCCTCAAGCCCACGAATCCCAGACACAGATGTTTCCCCAACAAGATTGGGCTCTCCTTGCAGGCTTCATCCAGTGGCAGAATAGGTGAGCTCTGGAGACTCTGTTCCCACCCATTGTAGCCATGTGGCTGAGGACTCAATATCTCACAAGCAGGTTGCACTTACGAAGAGGCTGCTCAACTCCGGTTGAGGGTACAGCCGGGGTCTCCTGTCTGCATCCATAAAAGTCGCCGCAAGGCTAATAGTAGATCTTTATTAAAAATAATTTCTGAAATAACAGGGGAACACTGTGTGCTGCTCTGGGTGGGAGTCATCCCTGAGACGGAAAACCCGGGACTTCCCTCTGCAACGAGCAATGCGATCACAGGCCTGGCGTCCCTGTGGAGTCACTGTCTGGCACATGAAGTGGGTTTGGGTACAGGGAGGACATGTTCCAGTGCACACAGAGACAGGATTTTATGAATGGCTGGCTTGGGCGTTTACTGGAGAGACATTTGGTTCTGCATGAGGTATGTGGCGTTCGCTGTCAGTGGGATGTGGCGAGGCAGATTAGGTGCTCCGTGTGCTCTGCTGATTAAAGGGTCATAGGTGAAGGCACACAGTGAGCCCAGCGGCCAGGCAGAAGGGGTTCGGAGCACCAGAGGCAGCTTGTGAGCAGACCTAGGCCAAGGATAGACGCCTGAGAAGGACCTTGGCTAGTTTCCGACCTTGCAAATTTATGGTGCATTCAGAATCTAAACCCTCCAGGGAGGATCCTCTCCCCATCCGCCCTCCTCTGTGGCCCCAGGGGAGAGAACTAATCTTGACAGCAAGACACAGTTTTCAACAGACGAGAGCCCTGGACAATAGCCACACATGACTTCTGCGTCCAGGAGCCAGTTTCGACCTTCTGGAGGGAGGCAAAGCTGTTCCTCCCTCCGTTCTACTCGGGCACATCCCGATGACGAATGGTCAGTCCCACCCCCTGGAAAGGAGAGGCACTACTAGAGAGGCCAGAAAGCACACAAGACTGGAAGAAGACAGAGGCCTCCATAGGGTTCTCGCACAACCCCCCCAGACCTTCAAGGTGGCCTTTTAATAGCCCTACCCTGAGGACAGGGGAAGGTAGGCCAGGAGCTCAGCAGAGAGCTTCTTCCTCAGACCAGACGGTCCTGTCTCCATAACCAACACATTGTCTCTTCCTCTCTTGACTCAATCTACAGGCAGAGACCCACGGGATTTCCTCACCAAGGAGGTGTTCTGCAGGCCCACTCAGCCAGTCAACACACAGGGATCTCGCCCCCAACGGGGCGATTGACCTACTAGCACAGTTCCAAGATACACCCATAGCTTCTAAGTGTAGCGCCTCCATATCAAAGGCAGTGGTTCCCAACCTGTGGGGGTGCCCTCCTTGGGGGATGCACATTGCATATCCTGCATATCAACAGATATTTACACTAGGATTCATACCAGTAGCAAAATTACAGTTATGAAGTAGCCACAAAGTAACTTCATGATTGGGGGTCATCACAGCACTAGGAACTGTAGGAGGGTCTCGGTTGAGAACTACTGATCTAAAGAGGGGTACCCATTTCACCGGCTCTGTTCATCGAACCCACCGCCAGCAGGGCCTCCCGTGCCGTCCCTGGCTGCGTTTGTCACAGTGTCTCAGGGGTGAAGATGAGATGCTTCCTTTGTACATTCCCCTAGACCTAGACGGAAGGCTATGCAGCCTTTGTAACTTTTATGTCCTCAGCAACTGTGCTGTGGACGGGTGACACTTGGTGTGTGGTCGGTAGTTAGCCGAGCCTTATGCAAGTCAGGAGGATAGAGCTCAAAGTCACACTTAGCAAGGCTTACTTGTGGGGAAGGTCACCTCTCTGGTTTTATTGTGAATTAAAATTCCATCCACGAGCTCATCCTGAGGTGGTCCTGGTCACTGTGTTGCCGTCTGCTCTAGTATGAATGTGTCCCCTCAGGGCTCATGTGTTGAAGACTTAGTACCTAGGTTCACAGCATGGTGTTTGGAGATGGGACCTTGGGGGATGGTTAAGAAGAAGTGGGGTCCTGAGGAGGCTCTGGGACGGATTCAGGGGCTCATAAGAGAAGGACACACCTGAGAAGGCTCGCCCCCTCTGTCGGGATATCACCCTGTGACATTCAGGAAGGCCGCTGCCTGGCACTGCATGTCACTGGGGGCAGTTCCGACCCTTGGAGAGGGATGTACAGCTAAGAGATACATTGCTTCTGTTTGTACACCGCCCTATCTAGGTGTTCAGTCATAGCATCAGAAAATGGATGGACCCTCTTACAGTTTGAATGTGAATGGCTCCCCACAGAGGCTCGTATATTTGAACACTTGGTCCCCAGCTGTTGGCATTCACTGTCTGAGAGACCTGTGGAACCTTTGGGAAGTGGGGTCTTGCTGAAGGAAGTGGGTCACGGGGTGGGGGGTGGGGGGTAGGGTGGGGTGGGGGGTAGGGTGGGGTGGGTGGGCTTTGGGGCCTTATAGCCTGGTCCTACTTCCTGTTCATTCTTCGCTTCCTCAGTGTGGATACCACGTGACCTTCCAGCTTCTTGTTCATGCCCTCAAGCCTTTCCTGCCTGTTGTAAAGTCTTTGCCACCATGATGGCCTGTGAGCCCAAACAAGCGTTTCCTCCCTGAGGTTGCTGGTCAGGTATTGTGGCCGCAACAAGGAGTCCTGGATGCATTCATTCCTTCTGCAGAGGGAGTCTGACCCATGCCTGATACACTCGGCTCAGTCGCAGAGGATCATGGGAGCCCACCCTGCCTGGCAGCCTTCATGCAGAATGCTATTCACGCCTCCTCCTGTAAGCACACAACAGCGGACTTCAAGTCATTCTACAAGGAGGCGGACTCCAGGGGCGTGCAAACCAAGCCAGCATGTCTCAGCATCCCATTCACGTGGTGTTTCAGTCTCAGTGCTGAGAGCAAAAGCAGTGCCTGAGTCTGTCATTTTCCTTAACCGTCTTCCGCCTTGCCAACGGCATTGGTGAGGTTTCTCTCAGTCCTTTGCTGAAATGGCGAAGCACTTCTCTTTCTGACCTGCAGGGGGCGACACTGAAATCCTGGCCCCAGAGCAACGGAATGACATCAAGAGAATTTGGAAATGGTTCCTGGAACGTGACCCAAGACGAAAACCACACAGATGGAAACAAAAGCCAGACAGACGAGTCCTCAGGTCCCGCGGGCTTGCTGCTTGTCTGTCTTTTGGGACCAGAACTGTTGCGAGAGTGAGTTCCTAGCTTTGCTTGGTTAGCTCTCCCTCTGGGCAGAGGGAGATGAAACTCTGAGAGCCAGTTCATCTGAATGAATTTCCTGCGATCGCTTGAGAATCTGAGGTGGCCGCGGACAGGCACCCAAGCTCTTAGTTAACCACGTCGTAGTAGTAATTGCGAAGCCGCAGTTCCACGGCCGCGAATCCTGGCCGGTTCTCCACACTGAAGGAGGAAGAGATAGATGCATTAGTGTTTGTCAGTAGGCGTGTGGAAACACGGTTAAGTCACCGTGCCCCCTGGTGGTGAAGGCTGGTCACTGCACCCAGACCCAGCGTGATCGGTGTCTCTTCTCTCGCTCCAAACCTACATACAGAATTCAAGCCTGCATTTTATAGCGTCTTGAGAACCCATGTCCTTGGGTCTGGAAGAGTTTTGCTCTATGCTACTATGGTACAGAACTTCTTCCGTGTCTGAAGATTCCTAATTTGTCCCTGTGCTGCTGATGCATCAAACGTCTACAGATGCTTGACTCAATCTCTCTGTGAACTTTCATAAATGTGTGCGCGCGCGTGTGTTTGGAGGTGTGATGTAAGAGCGTGTGGAGGCCAGAGGACAACCTTGGTGTTGTCCTCAGACATCATCTATCTTGGTTTTTTGAGACAGGGTCTGTCAATTGCCTGGAGCTTGTCAAGAAGCGAGGCTGGCTGACCAGGAAGCATCTGGAATTTTCCTGTCTCCATCTTCCTTGGTGGTGTTGGGACCACAAGCACTTGCCGCCATGCCTGGCATGTTTTATAAGGGTTCTAGGGATTGACCTCAGGTCCTTACAGTTACACACCAAGCACTTCACCCACAGAGCCATCTCCTTAGTCCCTTGGCTCAATATCTTGCGAGGAGAATACAGACATAGCTGTAGTCTACTGTGCCCGCATTTGAGCTGGACTTTTAGAGAGGGGTGTTTGTTTGTGCTCTTGCTAGAACTCACAGATTTCTGTGGCTGTGATCTGGGTCAGGACCCAACCCCATGTATCCTAAGTCTCTGTCCTGCAAGTCTGTGCTGTCATCGACAGCTTAAATGCTGAGGTGAGCAAGCGATGGGTGAAACTTTTACCTGACAATTCAAAGGGAGCTCAGCCCCATCTGTGCTCACAAGGGGATGGTTCCAGCCCCCCCCCCCAGGAGAACGAAATCCTCTGGTGTTCAGGTCCCTTCTATAAAACAGCCCAAGGACTGGAGAGACAGCTGAGTGTATAAAAGTGCTTCGGTCCAACTGGGAGGACTGAGTAGGGGTCACCAACAAGCTATATGAAAGCCTGGTATGGGGGTACATTTCTGTAGCCCCAGCATTGGGGTGGGGCAGACAG
This sequence comes from Rattus rattus, assembly GCF_011064425.1. Lineage (NCBI taxonomy): Eukaryota > Metazoa > Chordata > Mammalia > Rodentia > Muridae > Rattus > Rattus rattus. Next base: position 70,971,491 of record NC_046167.1, on the reverse strand, counting down.
AGGGGAATCCCATGTGGCTTGCTGCCTGTAAGTACAGCAGAATTGGTGTGATCTGGGTTCAGTATTGATGTGATCTGGGCTCAGTAAGGACCACTGTCTCAGATAATAAAGCAGAGAGACTCCTGGGGTGGCTCAGTGGGTGAAGACACTTGCTACCAAACCAGAGGACCTGTGTTTGATCCTTGGCACCCACATGGTAGAAGAGGATAACTGAGGCCTGAATGATGTTCTCTGACCTCCACATGTGCTCCCCCTTCCTCTCCATGCACATGTGCACACACACACACACACACACACACACACACACACACACACACACACACACACACACTCGAGACTAAACGAAGAGAAACAGGAGTATTAGAGGAAGACAGGCCAAGTCAGCTCTCGGCCTCCGCATGTGCATGCACACACCTGCACATACAAACATGTACTCCCTGCTCTCACAGATCAGTCTTTGCACATACTTCTGATGTTTTAAGTTGACTTCAGGCTTCTGGTGGCACCAGAGAACAGTTGTCAGTCTGTGGACATGGGTAACAATGACAGGAAAAACTTATTCTCACCAGATGCAATTAAAAATGAACCCAGTAAACCTGCTGGTGCAGATGCTGTGGGGTCTGAGAATCAACCGCTTTCCTTAAAACCCTGGAATGCCAACCTTGCTTCTCTTACTTTGCTACATTCTGGTCCGTGATGGATCGAGCAGACAGAGCTTTCGGTGGGGAAACCTGGGGTTAAAACCCAAACTGGCCCTGCTCTGCCATCTGCCGTGTCACAACCGTAGCTCCACAGGGCTCAGCCGAGATTAGAGAGAAGAGACATAGACCCCAGGGCCAGCATTCTCTCACAGAGCAGAGCTCTAGAGAGCAGCATGGGTGGGTGGGCCCAGTAGCATCTTAGTGGATGGTCTTGACTGAAGTGGAAACGTCTAGTTCTTTGGAAAGTTAACTATGCCAAATGATGTCTTGCTGGGGCACACAAGTGAAAGGATGTCTTGCTAAAGCAAACACATGAAAGACTGTTTTCCTGAGGCAGACACGGGTGAAAGGATGCTTGTTGAAGTAATATTCACGTGACCCCGAAGACAGTGGGAGACGGGCACTGAGCTTTGGTTTGGTTTGCTCCACCTCACGATTCTTCACTAAAGACACACAGGTATTGGTTCGCCTTACATAGCGTTGTTGAGCTCAACCTGTGATGATGACACCACTGAGAGAAAACTCTCCCAAGAACTGCTCCTGAGGTTCCTGCAGCCGCCTGCTGATTCTACGGCCTCGCCTCAGGCCATTGATGAGCCTGGCGGTTTCTTCAGGATTGAGCTACAGCTGTCTGGTGTCTGCTTGCTGAAGGGACTGGATTGTAGCTGTCGGTTTGTGCCTGGTGTTTGCCTGCCTACAGGACTGGTCTGCAGTTGCTGAATCGTATTTGATGTTTGCTATGGGAATGCACTGCTGCCCAAGAAGATCGAGCTCGCCCCCAAAGAACTACTGCTGAACAGGTCCACTTCCCCCACATCCTAATACCTGTTCTCTTCCACTACCTCTGCAGGGTGGTGGGCTAGAGGAGAGGTTGAACCCTTATTAAAAGTAGGTTGCAAAAAATGTATGCCCACACTCAGTGTCAGCTAGCGAGAACCTCACTAACACCAGACAGCTTTATCGCAGTGGCTGGGATCTCCCCGCAGCCACAGCTGAGCATGCCCAGTGGCTCACAATGGCTTCACCATGTGCACGGTGCCCTGCTCAGGGCTGGTGGGGAAGGCAAAGCACACTGTACCTAAGAATAGGGATGGGGCGTCTGAACTTGTAGGCTAGGCAGTCATGAATGTGGCATGTGGCCAGCCTGTATCACTATCTGGGGGCTTCTGGGGTCAGCGGGAGCTTCTAGCCTCCATGTTAGGATTCTCAGAAGCAGGGATGCTCCCAGACATGTCTGAGTTTGGCAAAGGCAAGAGTGTTCTAGATGCTTGTGAGGATATCTGGGATTCTGTGATTTCCCCCCTGATGCACAACAAAGTCTCGTACAATTATAACGGCTGGTGACTTCTCGGCGGCCCTGGTTTGCCTAAGTGTGCTTTATGACACTCCCACAGTTACAAAATGTACATAGTAGTATCCCTTCCACGAAGTGACATGATTGGATATGTACATAGTCAATCTCTGGCCTGCCTCCTGCCCTCACCTATGTAGAAGGCAGCACATTCCCAATGCGTCAAGAGAACTCCCACTTCATGTTAATACCCAGTGTGACGGCTAAAACCCAGCATCCCTCTTGGTTCCCTCCAGTTCTTTGTCTCTGACTCCAGTCCCTGGAAGATAAATTCCCAGTAACCCCTACTCAGTGATCGCCACCCCAAAGGTACAGATGTGACCAGACTTGTATGACACGACCCACTGCCTTTTTAGCTTCTGTAACTTGCTTATGCAGGGACCTGAAGGCTGTTTTTGAGTTGCCTTAACCGATTAACTTGGCGGAACAGAACAGACCAATTTTTGGTTGCCTGTTTAGATACTGGAGGTCTTCCTGTGGTTTTCCTCTTAAAACAAAACAAAAGGAAACAAAACAAAACAACAGCAGCAGCAGCAGCAACAGACCCTCACGACCCTCCTTCACAGCAGTTTCAAACAGTGGCTCAGCGATTGCTCCTCCTGCTTGCAGCTAATCAATAAATCTTTTAAATATAATCAGATGGAGTCTATGGTCTTTTCCCAGGGGTCACAAACTCCGTAACAGTAGCTGTGGTTTGTTTCCATTGTCAACTCGACACAGTCTGGAACCCCTTGGGAAGAGAGTTTCTACAAGTCTACAACAGGTTGGCCTGTGGGGAAATTGTCCTGTGTTATTTGTGTGAAGACCCAGGCCACCATGGGAGGACATTGGACCAGGGAATCCTGGACTTTCTATGAAAGGAGAAAGAGACCTGAGTACTGGAAGCATGTGTCCCATCTTCTCTCTCAGTGTTCTGATATGCTATCACCAAAAGTTTCCACCTCTCTAACTTTCTTGTGATCATAGACTGTAACCTGGAGTTCCTTGCTAAAATAAATCCTTCCCTCTAAGTTATATTTTGGTCATGGCATTTTATCACAGTGACAGAAATGAAGTTAGGACAGCAGCCACAGTGCCTACTTCTAGAACCTTCAGGTCAATGGCGGGAAGGGTTGGGCACTCACTCGTAAGTCCAGCATAGGTTCATCAAGTCGTACATCTCTCTCGGGCATCCTGGAGGGCACCCCATCCGCTCTCCTTTCTCCAGCATGGCGGTCACTTCGCTCCCTTTCATCCCCTGAGACGTGAAAATGCACACAAGCTTTCAAAATATACAAACAAGAGTACCTCACCCGCAGACACACAGGAGACTTCAAGTGACATTAGTCACAAGACAAGACTAGGGGCCCCTCCTCTGGAGTCCTCGAGTCAGCCTGGCTGCCCAGTGAGAAGGGCTGGGCTGGGTGTGAGGGGGGAGGGGAGGCTTCGGAGTCTCTGTTTGATCCATCATTTAGGGAATTAGTTTTTTGGGAAGCTTCATGTGTGATAAGCCATTGAGTGACACCCCTAGGATCTGTCTGCAAAACCCAGTAAACACACACACACACACACACACACACACACACACACACACACACACATACTATACACACACACACCTCACACACACACCACACACACACTCATTCACACACACACACCACACACACACCACAAACACACCCACATACACACACACCCACACACACTCTCACACACACACACCACACACTCACACACACTACACACACACACACCACACACACAACACACACATACACACACCACATACACACACACACACACACTCCCACCCCACACACATACACATCCACCCCCTACACCCACAACATACACACACACCCCACCTCCCCACCTCCCCCACCCACACCATACACACACACTATACACATACACACACACCACACTCACACACACACCATACACACACACACCACACACTCACACACCCCACACACACACCCACACACACCACACACACACACCCACACCCACACACATACACACTCACACTACACATTCACACACCACACCCACACACACTACACACATATACACATACTATACACACACACTACACTCACACACACACTAAACATACACACTATACTCACACACACTACACACATACACACACACTACACTCTCACACACACTATACACACTACAGGCACACACATACACACACACACATGGTGTGCACACACACGAGAACACACATGGCAACAACTGAAATTCTCGATGTGGTCAGTATCACCCTTCCTGTTTTACTCTCAGGAAGGATGGGGCTGTGTCTGGTGCATGGCTGTGTGTAGCACACAGTGAGATCGTGTTCACTTAGCATCACATGTCATTTCCCCAAGTGGGTACAAGCTTAGGTTAGGTTGCGCTGATCACCCACTATTAGAAGGTGATGAGAGACCCCAGGGCGTCCCCAGATCCCCTGGGTTCCGGTTCTTATAGCAATAACCCTATGCTCAGTGACAGTTTCCTAAGTCCAAGAAGCTGAGACAGGAAACACACGGCTAAGCATGGCTCACTCTGTATGGCTTCTGCCCGTAGGAGAACGCTTCCCACATCAGGACTCCGAAGCTCCAGACGTCACTCTTACTGGAGAACTTATAGTAGTTGATGCATTCGGGGGCGTACCACTTCACCGGCCACTTCCCGTGGGTCTGGGCCTGGAGGCAGAGTGGACATTCTGTGACGCGTTAAACCCGGCGTGTACACGCCGATGCACAAAGGAGTTGGGTTTAAGGAGGGGAGCAGGAAAAGGCCTCTGCCAAAATTCACAGTGTCAATTCAAATGAAAGGAACTCAGAAAAATCTCCTAAGAATCCCCTAGTTCTGGGACTGAGGAAGTGGCTGTTAGTAGTGGCTTTGTTCAACAAGCATAAAGCCCCCAGTGGTTCTCAGTCTGTGGGTTGTGACCCCATTAGAGGTCACATATCAGACCATCCTGCATATCAGACATTTGCATTGCAATCCGAAACAGTGGCAGAATTACAGCTATGAGGTAGCAATGAAGTAATTTTATGGTTGGGGTTTGGGGGGCGGGTCACCACATCATGAGGAAGTGCTTTAAAGGGTCATAGCATTAGGAAGGCTGAGAACCACTGGGTAACCCAATCGTGGTGGTGTACGCCTATAACCCCAGCACTCAGGAGACAGACAGCAACTTGGGCTGCATGAAACCCTTTAAAGAAAGATCAACTTGTCCAACTTATATTTTTCAAAATAAGTTGGTGCAGCACTCAGGGTCAGCAAGATGGTTCAATGGGTAAGGTGTCTGCTGTCAAGACTAAAGATTGGAGTTCAAGTGCTCTATACATAATAGATGGAAAGAACCAACCTAAGGTATCTTCTGACCTCTGTTAGAACACTATTCACACATCCCTATGTATACCAGACAAGGTAAGTAAATGTCAAAAAACAACCAACCACTACCACCCCCACCCCACCCAAAACCCCCAAACCAGCATAGGATGCTACTCTGAACAAGACTCCGGTTGAGAAACATTACCATTAGTTATTCATTCTGCTTCTTGATGGACAGAATCGATCTTAAAAACACTTTCCCCCAAGGTTACTGGTGAGCTTTGTGCCGTCATAAAATACAGAGGGCGCACATTTATCCTTCCCTGTCTTTCTGACCTGCAACCTTGACCATGGATTGACCCTCGGCCTCCCGCACTGAGCTGCCCTACCTTGTAGTAGTTTTCATCAGCACGGAGGGCTTTGGAAAGACCGAAGTCACTGATCTTGGCGTAGTGCTGGGTGACCAGAAGCACGTTCCTCGCGGCCAGATCTCTGTGCACAAAATTGCTCTCCTCCAAATACTTCATTCCCATGGAAACCTGGTGAACCAGCTCGATGATGTTCTTATCCTTGATGTGCCTAGAATCACATGATGCCATTACCAAGAGTGGACGGGGGCCATTCCAAACGCACAGCCGTGTTCCTGTGTACCCAGAAGAGGGGTCCACTCCTTGCTTCTTCTTCAACAGTAGGATGGGCTGGGGAGACGACTCAGGGTGAGAACATTTGCTTTATGCACAACCTGAGGACCTAAGCTTTGAGCCCCAGAAACCGGGGGAGAAATTGAGCGTTGTCACATGCGCTGTAATCCCAACACTGGTAGGGGGTGGAGACAGAAAGATCTAGAGGCTTGCTGGCTACCAGCCTCGCCAAAACAGCACCAAACCAACCACCAAACCAAACCACAATAGCAGGACGTCCTGTTTAGTGGGAGAGCCTTTTTTTTTTTTTTTTTCCGTTTTTTGACAGGGTCTCACTATGTAGCCCTAACTAACCTGGAACGCACTGTGTAGGTCAGACTGGCCTCAAACTCACAGAGATCCACCAACCCCAGGCTCTTTGGCGTTGGGATTAAAGGCAGTGCTGCCGCACCTGGCAGGTTTCAAGGGACTAAAGCAGAAGGTGATGGAGAAGGACACACGGTGTCCTCTCCTGGCCTCTGCACGTATGCATGGGCATGCATACCCATGCACATGTGCATACGCATATGTATACTACACACAGAGACACGCAAAAAACAACCGGAGGCATGAGCGGGTCAGGTAATCTTGCCGACACACGGCTGTTCCAGACCGAACACCATTCTCCTGGGCTCTGTGTGTTTCATTCCCACGCATGCTTTGAGATGGACAATAAAATATAAAATAAAATAAAATAAAATCATGGAGCTACAGAGAAAGCTTTTAGGAATGTGCTCATCCTGCAAGCAGGAGGACCTGAGTTTGATGCCCAGCACCCATGCGCAATCAAAGCCAGGCGTGGTGACCCGTGCTTGTAATCCCAAGGCTGGGGAAGTGAAGTGGGTGGGTTCTTTCTGTTCCCTGCCCAAGCAGTCTAGCTAAATTGATGAGCTCAGGATCCCTGTCTCAAAGGAAGCAGATGGTATTCCAGGGATGGGCGTTGCTTTAGCTTGACCTTTGGCCTGCACTTGCTGCACCTGTGCCCAGGCTCACCCTCACGCATGCACTCTAAAAATGAGAAAGGGAAGCTGTACAAAATGAGGAACCAGGTTGTTGCTCTATGCCGGCAAGCGGCCTTAGGGCGGCTGTGCCTGGACCGCTGCTAACCAGAACCAATGAACTGCCGCTGCCCCTTCAGATGCAGGCACTCAAGAGGTCAGCCAGACAAGACAATTTTCCTGGTGTCCCAGGAAAATGTTGGCTCAAGGTGTTGACCACAGAAGAATGTTCTGCCTGTTGGTAGGCAACGCCCTGTCCACACACATTGAGGATTTTATCACTGGCAGAGTTGTTCTTAGTTGGTAAAATGTTTGATGTACAAGGATGAAGACCTGAGTCAGGATCCACAGAGCTCATGTAAGAGCCAGGTAATGCCAGTGAGGACCTGTAATTCCTGGGGCTCTGTGGCTGGCCAGTTTGGCTGAATTGGTGAGCTCCAGTCTTAGGGAGAGAGCTTGTCTCACGAAATAACATGGAGAACTAACGAGAGAGTTCAGTGGTTAAGAACCAGGTACTGTTCTTGCAGGGGACCTGAGTTTGGTTCCTAGCGCCTATGTGGGGAGGCTCACGAGAGCTGTTACTCCAGCTCCTAGGGATCTGGCAGGCTCTTCTAGCCTCAGGAGTCCTGCACTCGTGTAGCACATACTCACACCAACATACCTGTAAATAAAAAAACATTAAGACGGAGATCGACAGAAGATAGAGGTGTGATCTCCAATACTGACCTCTGACCTCTACACAGGTGCACCAGAGAGAGAGAGAGAGAGAGAGAGAGAGAGAGAGAGAGAGAGAGAGAGAGAGAGAGAGGTGTGGGGGGAGAGAGAGAGAGAGAGAGAGAAAGAGAGAGAGAGAGAGCGAGAGCGAGCGAGCGTGGGTGCGTGCGCTTCCCCTAGAAATCAGGCCCCAGCACAGTCTAAAGGTGGGGTGGGAGGGAGCGGGGAAGCGCTGCGCACAGCTCCAGTGCTCCAGGGTACCTGTTCTGCTGCAGGTACTTGTTGAGGGGCCCCAGCTCCGCCATCTCCATCACCAGCATCCAGGACTCCGCCTCGCAGATTCCGATCATGCGCACAATGTAGGGGTTGTCCAGCTGCTGCATGACGTTCGCCTCCGCCAGCAGCTCGTCCTTCAGAGCCGGGTCGTTGGCCTCATTCTTCAGGATTTTCACCGCCACTGTTTTTACAACTCTGGAACACAGATTGTAACTTGTGAGAAACTTTCTAAACTGCCTAGAGGTTCTCTTCTCTGAGGCCATTGTGGAGCGGGGGTGGGCGGAGGGGAATGCTGCTGACTTACTCGCTGCCCAATGAGAATCTTTAAAAACCATTTGGAGGGTGGTGGTGGGGGAACGGTCATAGGCTGGGGAGATAGCCTAGTGTATAAAGTGCTTGCATGCAAGAGTGAGGACCAGAGTTCGGATCCCCAGAACCCACAGGAAGTTGGATACAGTAGCATATGTCTGTAATCCTAGCACTTCTAGGGAAAGATGAGAGGCAGAGAAGGGAGAGTCTGGATATTTGTGAACCCCTAGAAACAGTTGGAAACAAGGTAAAAGGTAAGAGGTGACATCCAAGGTTGTCCTTTGACCTATATACATGTGCCGTGGCAGGAGCACCTGCACACATGTGCGTGAACACACACACACACACACACACACACACACACGGACACAGACACATGGACATGGACACACGGACACACATTGAAATAAATGGCTAGTACCCTTTTTCTCATTCTTGTGAACATGTTATCACAGGTGTAAAATTTCAAATCACACCTAGCTAATGTTTGTTCTTTCATGTAATGCACAGTTTGTTAGAATACTTTCAAGAATTCAGCATGATCCGCATGATATTTTTGTGAGAAAAATGAAAAAGATTGGTTATTTTTGAAACACGTTGAGGCTTGCTTAAAAGTAACAAAGCCCAGTGAGAGAGGAGTGTTTCCTTCCCTTTAACTCTGAGCTTTCACAATATGTGTGCTTCAAACTGGGCATGGTGGTGCTCACGGGTGAGCCCAGTCACTGGTTCCCCAGATTGGACTTCGGGGATGGTTCTCTGGTTTGCGGTTGGTGCTCTGTGTGGAGGAGTATATATTTGTTCCTGTCTCCCAGAAAAAGCTTCTACCATAGCGAGGCTCCCAATCTACTATTTGTAACTGGGGGCTGAGATTTATTATTTATGAATAAATGCCTCGGCCATAAGCTTGGGTTTGTTCCCAGCTAGCACATAACTCAGCTATTCCGTTTAACCTACTCTAAGTCTGTCACAAGGCTAGCTACCTTTCCTCAGTTTCCTACTGTCTTCCTCAGAGTTTGGAGTGGATCTCTTCCTGTGCCTCCATCCAGGAGTTCCTCCTTCCCTATGGGAACTCCCACCTCCTATTTCCCGCCTCAGCCAATGGGCATCGGCTTTTTATTGACAGGTGATAGTTCCACACAGGACACCAGAGACTCTCTCGACAGCTGTTCTTTTAGAGACAGAGGAACTATGCCCCACTCCCTGTAAGCAGGTGTAGTGGTCAGCATGGAGAAGGGTCCGAGCTGAGGAAAGTCCCTGAATTGTGAAATATTAGAAACAGCTTCAATAAAGTTCCCCAGTTGTGACACACATACAGCTTGCTGCAGGGTCATGTGATTTAACAGTGGGGGTGGGGTGGGGTTATGTCTATATGCATAAAAGAATACAAAGTTTCTTTATGATATTGAAAATGAGCTTCCAGGCCCAGAATTTTTAAAAGATACATTGTTTTACTTTTTTTTTTTTTTTAAACTTTTGAAACAGGGTCTCATGTAATCCACTGTGGCTTTAAACTCTCTGTATAGTAGGAGATGACCTTAGACTACTGATCCTCCTGTCTCTACCTCTGGGGCACTGGGTATCACGGATGTGTACCCAACATGCCCAGTTCGAAGCGCACAGAAGCGCACACACCATTCAAGCTCAGAATTAAAGGGAAGGAAACACTTCTCCCCCACTGGGCTTTGTTACTTTTAAGCAAGCCTCAACGTGTTTCGAAAATATAGGTTTTTTTTTTCCTTCTCTCACAAAAACATCACACAGATCATGCTGAACTCTTGAAAGTATTCTCACAAAAGCGTGGCTTACGTGAAAGAACAGACGTTAACTATGTATGCTTTGAAAAATCTACCTGTGATGAAATTTCCACAAGCATAAGAAGTTGTTTCTTTTGTTGAGCCTTCAGACTGGAGAATAAAAACAGAACTAATCAGGGAGGAGGCCATGAGGGGCTCAGTGGGTAAAGATGCTCCCTGCCAAGCTTGAAGACTGGAGTTTGATTCCCAGACCACATGCATGTACACACACACACACACACACACACACACACACACACACACACACACCAAATACACTAGGTCAAATAACAGAATAAGTGGGGCAGGCACCCAGGAAAGTACACACAGCTAGTGTGCTGCTCTAGAATGCAGCCTGTGGTCTGACAGGAGGATTTAGATGTTTTCAATCCCCCAGGAGCCTCTCTGGGTCCTCCCGGGAAGATGAGAGGCTCCATTCTGTCATCTCTAGCCACCTACTTTAGCTTCCACAGTTAGGTCTATCATTGCATATGTGGTGTGAGGCAGGGATCTAAATTAAGAAGTTAAAAAAGGTCTCTGGATTCCTCTAGACATTTAAAAAAGAAAATACCACGTCTTCTAGAAAAGCAGAAGAGAAAGAGGATGCCCCACTATTTCTAAGAGGCTACCATTGTTCTGGTTTCTGAACGTTTGTTTAGATAGCCCAGAGAGGGACTATGAAACTCCTGGTCTTCCGAGCATTGGGCTCTGTAGGTTGATGTCATGATGCAGGTGAAGACAGACAAGATAAAACAAGGCCTGTGATTGGACGAGAAGGAAAGGGGGCGGGAACAGAGGTTTTAGGAGGAGAGGGAGAAGCAGGAGAGGAGCGGGGAGAACATGGCGGCAGATGTTAAGATTCTTCTCTGCGCATAGCCACAGGTTATTACGAATATTTTTAAGGGATGGGTGTGTACAGGATTTTGTGCTGTCTGGATGGGCAAATTATATCTTATCAACTGGATCAGAGGTTATTGCGTGGTGTGTTCTTTCATGTAGCGACTTAAATGAGTTCAAGGGAATGGGCGGTGTGGTGGTGGAGGGACCGCACCAAGCCCACCACAGAATTAGGATGTGTATGCTTGCCATGGCAACAACCCGCCAAGGGAACTGTGCGTGAGAGCAACGCAGTGTGGCAAGGTGCGGCTATGGGGGGCCTGTGTGGAGCCCCGGAGATAAATTGGTGCTAGTTCCTATGGCCCGCCAGAGCTGGAACTTGCGAGAGAAGGTCGGCCCAGGTATTCAAGGGAACCGGTTGCTCTGCCTTTTTTTTTAACGGCAACAGGGCTCTTTTACAGATAAGAGAGTAAGGCTCCGTTATGAGAATTGTAAGAAAGCAATTGACTGCTAACTTGACCTGGCGGTTTGAATGAGAAAAGCCGCTGTGGGCTCATACACTTGAAGGCTTGGTCCCAGGTTGGTAGAATTTTGAGAATGAGTAGGAGGTGTGGCCTTGATGTAGTGGGCGTGGCCTTGTTGGCAGAGGCCTGTAACTGGGCTGGGCATTGATGTTTCTGGCTCTCTGCCTCCAACCTGTGAATAAGGTATAAGCTTAGCTACTACTGCTCCAGGGCCACGCCTTCCCGCTGCCACCATGTTCATGGAGTCACCCTCTGAAACTAAACAAGCCCCCAATTAAGTGTTTCCTTTTATACATGGTCATGGTGTCTCTTCCCAGCAGTAGAACAGCAACTAAGACACTTCGTGAGCACAGATATGAGAATTCCAGGAGAAGCACTCATGGGTTCTATCTGGTTGTTTGCGAAAAGAGGTGCAATGGACAAAAAGCTAGGGGAGTTTACCCCAAGATCGAGGGGCAGGTTTAAGATCTGAAACTTGATGGGTGTAACTCATCACAGAACCACAGTAAAGGAGGAGGAGGAGGAGGGGAGGGGGGGGGGGGAGGGGGAGGAAAGGGGGGGGGGGAGGGGGAGGAAGAAGAAGAAAAGAAGAAGAAGAAGAAGAAGAAGAAGAAGAAGAAGAAGAAGAAGAAGAAGAAGAAGAAGAAGAAGAAGAAGAAGCAGCAGCAGCAGCAGCAGCAGCAGCAGAGAATGAGCTCAGTGGAGGGGGGAGAGCTTCCAACAAAATTCAGCACAGATGCATGACTACAGTACTCACAGAAATACCAGAACAAAGCACCATGTCTTCTGTCTGTCAGACAGCAGCCGTCGTGTCAGATATAAACCATACCCTAGGAAATGCTGGGATCGCTCTGTCTGTAACCAGGCGCAAGGCTCCTGTCAGTTATAAAACGCCCCTCTACAATTCCTAGAGAATGCACTAAGGTGAGGACAGATACTCAAAGGACAAGGATTGGACATGGTTTTCTCTAAAAAGTATCACTACTGGGCTGGGGAGGCAGCTCAGTGTGCACAGGGCTTGCTGTGAAATCATGAGGAGTGGGTGGGGCTCTGTGGGTTGATGTTGTTATGCAGGTGAAGGCAGATTAAAATAAGGTCTGTCATTGGACAAGAAGGAAGGGAGGCAGGAACAAAGTTTTAGAAGGACAGGGAGGCAGAAAGGAGCTGGGAGACAACAGGGAGGCAGACGTAAACGATCCTCGCTGTGCATCTCTACAAAGATACAGGTTGTAATGAATATTTCTTAAGGGATGGATTTCTATAGATCAGTTTATCTTATCTAGGTGGGTGTTTTATATCCTTATCAATTGATTATGAGTTTACTGTATGGATGTATTAGATTGATAATTTAACATATAAATCTGATTGATAAATTACAGTTTATTGAGTTCCGATTTCACTAGTTTGTTGGGAGTGTGAGTAGAGTCCGTGGCATGGAGCTATGACAGGCCAGCCCATGCTGGACTTCTAGAGCCCTGATTTTACCGGGTAGCTGGAACAGGAGTTCGCAGTTAGTCGAGACATGCTGGGAGAGATACTAACTAGAGATAAATTATGGTTAGTTCCATATGGCCCCACAGGTGCTGGGACTACTCTAGGGACCAGTGTGGCAAAGTGCCAAGCTGGAAGGGCTCAGGGACTGCCTGGGTCAGAGAGTACCTGGGGGCATTGTGAAGCGGCTGAGATAAAAGTATACCACAGTACCACATGGCCCTATGGGTGCCAGCACTAGCGTGGCTTAAAAAGTTCAGGTATTTTTAAAATATTTACCACAACAGGGTTCAATCGCCAAGACTCCAACACATAAAAAGATGTTTGTGGTACACAATTATAATCACAGCACTGGGGAGGCAGAGACAGGTGATTTCTGTGGTTCTCTGACCGGTTTCCATAGCCTCATTGGTAAGCTCCAGATTCCAGTGAGAGACCCTGCTTCAAAAAGCAGAGTGGATGGGTTCTGGATATTTTTCATTTCTAAGTGCATTTGTATCTGCACAAATGCATATTCACAACCCACACATACTTGTGAACACATATAAACATATACACTCATACCAACAAACACATACATGTATGCATACTCACACACACACACACACACATCACAGATCTGGCATTCATAAGTGATGCATTTCTGTATTAAAGAATAACTAGGTAAACTGCCAGAGGTCACAAATGAACTCACCAGTGTTGCTGGCTGTCATATCTCTGTGTAAAGTCAGTTTTAGCTCATATATAAGATCAAAAAACGGAAAACATTACGTGATGCCTTCAAACTACTCAGAGTATCAAAAGCACTTAGTATTTCCATACAAAATACCTGAGAATGCATGCAAGGGAAGTTGACTGAGGCCTGACACAGGAAGCTAAACAAGTCTGCAGAGAGAAATCTGGAAGGCAGTGAAGAATGAGGTCCAGGAGGGAATGGGCTGAGTTTACAAATGGAAAGACTCAATGGTAGAAAAAGACATTGTTTCGTCTCACAACGGGCTTGGTAGGACCCAGTTCTCAACTCCCTAAATTCTGCAGTTGAAATTGTATATACATTCATGTTAATGGACCGTATTAATTCATATTAATTAATCAAGAAATTAAAACACAATAAACTAAGGCAGATCGTGAAAGGTTATGTCCAAATGCCTAAGAAGCAATATTTAGATTTTTCAAAAGATTTATATTTAATGATGTATCCAAGTGTGTGTCTGTATGTGTGTATGTGCCTGTTGAGTGCAGGTACACTCAGAATCCAGAAGAGGGCAGCAAAACTCTCGGAGCTGGAGTTCCAGGCAGCTGTGAGGCATCTAATATGAGGGCTGGAAACTGAATTCCCATCCTCTGGAAGAGCAATGTGTCCCATTAACCCCGGCTGTGATTCAAGCTAAGCATCATGACCTCTATGTGTATGCACAGAAAGTGAGGAACCAGACACAAAGATTTCACACACATCTAAAGATCTAATAAATGCCTACCCCAAGGTGAGTCACAGATAGTTGTGCTCTGGAGGTATAGTAGGTTTTTATTTTCTAATGAATTTACCTATTCCTAGGTAGCTATACTACATGCTAAAACAAACATGTTCTTACTCTCACCCCAGTCAGCATACTCAAAAGATGCTTTTACTATAAATGAGTCAGAAACGATGGCTGTAAGATGCCTCAGTTGTTAAAAGGACTTGCTGCTAAACTCGATGACCTGAGTTTAATCCCCTGAACCTGTGTGAGGAGAGAACCAACTGAGGGGTCCTCTGATCCCATGAGAGCTGCAACACGTGTGTGTGTGTGTGTGTGTGTGTGCGCGCGCGTGCACGCAACAGAAAATAAATGAAGAATTATTGTATCAGAAATGAATAAGTGTAAAAGTCCTCAGCCATGTACTTGAACATCAATGTCTGGGATTAAATGAACATTCTAGGTGCGTCCCGAAAAGTTTCCCAGAATGCACTGCGGCGTGGATGGCAGCGGCGTAAGTGAAGCAATGGTGCTTACTTTTTCATTTGGTAGTATCCCTTTTTCACAGTCCCGAAGTTGCCAGAGCCCAGTTCATTGTCCTCCAGGGTCAGCAGTTTCCTGTCCAGGTAGACCTCTTTGGGCCGGATCTCTTCAGGGTCAGCGTAAGGACTCTCATACACCTCGGTGTCCATGGGCAGGGCTTCTCTCTGAAGGCCTGCAATGTAGTCAGGGGACAGATGACTCCAGTCTGGACTCCTGGGAAATTGTACCCCTTGCCACCCAGCCCTTCACTCCTTTGGTCTTACGGGACAGTTGGGTGCAGCCGAGAAGCGAAGCAAGGGAAGAGAGGAGACGGACCTTCTACACCAGTAGTAATGGTGGATAAAACCTCCCTGAGGCTTTAAGCCAGGTGGGACAGTCTCCTATCGAGAGGTGGCACCAGTGACAAGATGCTTCTTGTTGGCTTTTCATAACTGAACCAACAGAGCTCAAGAGAAACGATGCGTGTGCTTCCCAAGGCTTTGAAAAGCCAACGTGCTTAATCTCCGAGCTGCCGAGGATGGGGTTCCACCGCTCTGAGGCTCACGTGAGCCATGAACGCAACATGTGGCCAGCAATGATGCTGACGGTGCGTGGAACACCATGCCCGGCTTATGCAGAGCTGAGGATGAAACCCAGGGCTCTGTGCATCCTAGACGAATGCTCTACTCGAGTCACACCCTTAGCCACAAGGTATGAATCAAACGAGAGGTAGCTGACTCTTGTGGCTTTAAGCCTTTGATTGGAAGCCATCGATGGCAATAAACAAAACCAAAGTTCGCCAATTATAAAACAACACGCGGATACTCATGAACCCAAGAGAGGCACCCAGAAGACCCATGTCTGGGGACGAGTCGCCTGTGTCCTCCTACACTGTGTTCCCTGTGGCCTCCCAGTCATCACAGCTCCCTGAACAAATCTAGAAGAACCTGTGAGTTGACCTACTGTCCAAACCACCCAGATGCTACTGTCCAAACCATCCAGATGCTACTGTCATCGTTTGGCAACATGTTCGCCCAAGAAAGGCAACCGGGGTCCACAGAATGTGACAGACCCATGGCATGGTGCTGCCAATGCCAACAACTTGTTGGGAGTCTTTGTCTGCTTGCTTGACCGCTTGTTTTCATTATAAAAGACCATTTCCACTAGACAGACCTGCTGGCTTTATGGATAAGTGATGTCCTCTGCCTGTGGCTGGACATCACCGCTGTTTACTGTGGGCCATCGCTGGAAGGCAAATCTGGAATAGCGCCAGGAATTTGAGCCCTGACTCCACGCACTAGCAAGCGGCTGCCCACCCTGCTCAAATGTTTATCAAGGAAATGTGCATCTCTCACCTCTGTCTGGGCCCCAGGCCCCTCCCGTTGGCTCATAGGGATTGAAGGACACGGTGCTCTCCGGACGGCTCCCTTGGGGTGGGGGAGGCTGAAGCACACAGATGGTAAGATGTTATTTTCTGCCCCGGTGCCACCGTTTTCAAACGCACAGGTAACTTATGCCCGGGGAGACAGAGGATTAGGAAGAGGTCAGAAAGGTTCGTCTCATTCTTCAGGCAACTGTTTGGACGTGAGAAGGCTAGACGAGCTCCTGGCTTACAACTCCCACCTCTGAGGTGGCCTCAGAGAGGGAGGGAGAGCATCTGTTCTATCCATCCCAGGAGAATTTCCCTCCAGTTTTGTGCCCTTCGCAGCTCCCAGAAGACGGCAGGACCTCCCACGCCCGCTCCCCGTGGGTTCATTTCTGCTTTCATCTAATGTCATGTGGAAGTTATTTAAGGAGTAAAGTCAAACCGTGTCCACCTGTTTTGCCTTCCATATGGATTTAGATGCAAGGCGTTGCTACCACAGAGTAGCCCAGGCCAACTATCAAGTCCCAAAGAGGAAAGCTGCACCCTACCCCACTCCCACCCCATGCACTGTGACCATTACCGTGATAAGGACCATGATTATGGCAGCAGGCACATGCTCTGTCAAAGTGACATTCTCTCTGCCTTCCTGAAGGAAGAGAACTCTTCCGTTTTATTCCTGTGGCTGGTCACTAAGGCACAGTGGACCCCGACATGCAGAAGTCTCACTCAGTCGATCAACATCGATTTGTTTCATGAAGTAGGCAGAAGGGGCCAATCTCCTTATAGTCCTAAGGATTTTCTATTTGAAATATATTTTTTTCCTCTCTTTTTCTGACCCATTGTTACAAATTAAAGCAAAGTGGTGGTGGTCAAACCTGTCTCACGGGCAAACAGCCGTCCACTGTCTAGCTCTGACTGGCCTCTCCTCCCATTATGGTCTTACCTTATCAGCACCCACATGTTGCCATGAAGAAATGAGGTAACGCCAGATTTGAGGGGAAGGGTAAAAAAACAGAGACATCCAGCTAACATCGCACAGCCGCTGCCTTGAAGCACACATCCAAGTTCTACCCACCTCACTGACGAGACAATCCCACCCATCGACGCTTAACAGCGGGGTCTCACTCTGTCGTTACGACTTGCTAGCCTCATGGTGTTTACCATGAATTAGAGGCTGGCAACACCTGTGGAAAAGGCCTCTTTCAGTGAAGCCAAAGGACATCCGTTCTCAGATGTCACAGGATCCATATTCTCATGATCTCTCTCAACACTCCCGCAGGACCGTGTGACAGAACTAACCATGGCAATAGAGCAGGGGTTATGCGGACTTAGGCATTAAGTCAAAGCTCAGTAGCTGTACCGTGCTGGTAATGGATGCTAAAGAGAAACATACAACACAAGCACGTGAAAGGAAGGAGGATGGACGCTTAGGTGGGTGAATGGGTGTGTGTATGTACAGACAGATCCACAGATGTATGTATGCATGTGGACGGATATGTGGGTGGACAGATATATGGATGGCTGAATGGATAGATAGATAAATAGATGGATGGTTGAATCAATGAGTTGGTAGATGGACAGATGGATGAGTGGGCGGCTAGATGGGTGGATGGTTGAACAGACTGATTTGAAAGCAACCTTTCGGAAGACGGAGATGTGAAATGTAAACTTACATGGTTTAAAATGAATTCTCTCTTTTGTCTTTGCACCCAGGAAGGGGACTAAGTACAGGTAATCTCTCGTGACCCTCTTAGACATTTACACATGACTTCCGTTGTGCTGGGTGTTGCTTGGATGCCCTGCCTGAGAAGAACTCTCCTAGTTTATACTTGATAATTCCTACCATACATACCATCCTGCTTTGCTCGCTCTGTAAACAAACTCCAGCTGCTGTCTTTAAAAAATGTCTTTTCAGGTTACAGCGACTACCAGGTTAAGTCTTTTGATTTTTCTCTGTACACAAGAAAGTTCTGAGATTCCCAAGGCTATCTCTGACCCATCATGGAGTTAAAGGATACCCCAGGATAAGGAGGACAGGCATAGCCCTTCCTGTAAATATAAGAGCTCCTGCCTTCTGCCACTCAGTGCCCCAATTGGGGGCTTCATGAGGGCTCTCTGGAATGTTCTCCAGAGCAAGGGGACTCTAAAAGGCTTGTTACAATAAACCAACACTCACAATTTCCTAACAGAAATCTCCTGGAATATTTCTAAAGCAGAGTTGAGGGTCTTAGGAAATCAGTTTTTTAAAAAAAAGATTGGGCATCTCCTTTGTAAACCAGGATTCTTCTTTAAGTGGATGTGGCTTGGGGCTTCACTTCCATGCTGCCCATCTGAAAGCAGCCTATGAGATCGAGCATTCGAGACCCAGACAGAGCCCCTGAGATCCAAGAGATACATAACCTTTCTCATCTGGATGCCTCAGTTCTAGGACCCGCCACCTCTTGCCTCCTGCAAGGTGGGGTGGGCCACTGTCACCATTAAAAGCTCTGGAAGCAAAGCCTCAGTTGAAAGACGAACCAGGGGTCTGTTTAAGGGACGGGCACGAAGGCAAGGGGTCAGGTTAAAACGGAGGGAAATGTGACCCATAGTGAGAAGCATTGCTGGTAGACAGTGCTAGCATGTGTGATCAATCTCTCCACTTTGTACTTGGTGGTCTGCCCCTTCCCTGGCATTGTCTTTTCTCACTGAGAAAGAGCTGACAGTATCGCCCTTACCTTTCTACCTATGCATAACTCCTAGTCGCCTCTAGATGGCGCCAGGTACCCAACCTTGGGTAGATCATTTTCAAGTTCCAACTACTCTGTCCCAATGCACTAAAAGTGGGGATTAATTAGACATGCTTGTGCGTGTGTGCGTGTGCGTGTGTGTGTGCGCGCGCGCGCGATATAATTAGTTTTTTTATCTCACAGCAAAGATCTAAGGCCTGGCCCCTTCTGATTACACTTTCCCAAAATCCCAGCCGTCAAAGTTTACATTGAATAAAACATGAAATCAGGCTTTACCAAGAAATCCCAGGGCTGTGTTTTTTCCATTTAATGGTCTTAGGGAGGGCGTGTGTAGCAGGGAAGCCTCCTTCAGTCTACACAGCCATGGTTATAGACATAGGCAGCCAACACGGTGGAGATGCTAGGATTCACAGCGGCAGGGATTTTAAATGGCGGCCGCCAGTACTCTTAGGCCTTACCTAAGTGTAATGACATTCTAAGGACACGAAGCACATTACTATTTTCTAAAGTTAAAGTTCACCTGCCTTGAGGCCGGAGAGAAAGCTTAGTGGTTAAGGTCACGCACTCACTTTGCTGCTTACAGAGAAGCCAAGTTCGGTTCTCAGCACCCACGACGGGGCTGCTCGCGGCCAGGTGCAATTCTGGCTCCAGAAAATCCCATGCTCTTCCTTGGCCTCTGAGATACGTATCTGCCCACACGCAACACACTGGCACAGACCTGCGCACGCACATATGAATAGCAATCTACTAAGAATGTACTCGGTGGGGGCTGGAGAGATGGCTGGGCAGTCAAGAGCACTGACTGCTCTTCCAGGTGACCTGGGTTCAATTCCCAGCACCCACATGGCAGCTTGCAGCTCTCTACAACTCCAAGACCTGATGCCCTCACACTGGCACACAGGCAGGCAAAACACCAATGCACATAAAATAAAAAGAAATACATTAGTTCACAAAAAATGTTCTTGACTTTCTATCTTTCTCCTCCTGGTGCTAGGGACCAAAATCCAGGGCCTTGTGGTTGTTAGAAAAATACTCTGTGTCTGAGCTAAATCCTTGACCTGGTTTCACTTTTTTTTTTCTAATGAAAATTTCGAATTGATAATCTTAAAATCAAAGCACACTTTTCATTAGCTCTCTAAAGGCTAGAGTTAATTCAAGTACTTGTTGACTGGGTTTTGTTGGGGTTGGCTGTTCTAAGTGCTCACGGTGTGTGTGTGTGTGTGTGTATGTGTGCATCTGTGTGTGTGCACACACGTGTGTGCAAGAATGTGTGCTCACTTATGTGCAGGTGATACATTTGCCATGTGTAAGCAGCAATACATGTACACACAAATATATCATGCGGATGTATGTGTGCATATACAATGCATATTCGGTGTATATGCAGTTCAAATATCATATACAACTATGTGCACACGGGCACAGACACTTCCGTGTACATGTGTATATATGAGTGTGTCATGCATGTTTATGTGTGCTCAGGACATTCACCATCTCTGGTTGATACGTCTCTGGTGAACCCAAGAGATAAATGTGAGATGCCGGGGTGAAAGTGACTGTGGAGAGCCGGGGGCTGTGAGTTAGCAACAGGCCTTGGGCTAGGAGAAGTGGAATGACAGTGTTGTCGGAAGCTTGTGACAAGTCAGTTGAGGAGGGGAAGACACAAGGCTCGCTGTGCCCCCAGTGTTCTGTGAGGACTGTTAGGTGTGGTGTCACATTCAGGACTATGGAGTCTGTGAGCGTAAACTGCAAACCCCGGTGCTGTGGCCGCTGGCCTGAGTGGACACCTCTGAGAAGCTCCCTTCACCAATCATGGGTAAGTACCTTAGCCTGTGAGGCACCGTGCTGCCTGGCTCCCACTGGGCTTGCTGGACATGAACTACCCCAGCCACACGGGGCCCTCAGCAAGGAGAGTGTGTCAGGCTCTGAGCAGGGCTCAGGCAGCTGCAGAACATTCTCCAGCATTCCCCATCACTGACTACCCAGAGCACACACAATATGGCCTCCTTCAAGCATCGTGTTCCTCTCTCTTCTGTGCTCTGGCCAACAGGGTTAGGACCCTGTAGTGAGTGGGAATAATTACTGAGTAAAATTCACAGGCATTTATGCTTTTGTTTCTAATAAATACCTTAATATCCAACTCTGTGTGCACTGGCTTAATCATATGCCCACATGCTTGGGAAAACATTAATATAAAGTTGAAACAATTGTTAATAAAGTTAGTCTTTACCTAAAGAAGATAAAAAATATATCAAAGAGCAACCTATACATATTATATACACATATATGTATATAATACACAATATATATGTGTTCGTATATATATACACATATATCTATACATATACATACATGTACACATACAGGGGCGTGTGTGTGTGTGTGTGTGTGTGCACGCTTGTATATGTAATTCACTGTAAACAAGACAATACACAGGTCAGGATAGGATGTCTTGTAATTGGAACTTGGGAGGTGGAAGTAGGCTCAAAGCAGCCTTGGCTACAGAGTAAATTCCTGTCTTACCAACCAAAAATAAAAACAAACAAGAACCAGAGGCCGGCACACAGCTGAGTGGTAAAGCACTTGAGTTTGATTCCTAAACCCTGGGGGAAAAAAGAAATCTGTGCCAGAGTCAAGGCACACACACGGGGATCAGAGGGCAACTCCTGAGACCTCGGTTTCCTCCACTGTGAAGGACTTTATGCAGCAGAAACCCTAATGCTGCAGCACGTGCCTCTGTGCAAAGACTGAAGTGAGGGCCAGCAGGTCTGTGCTCACTGAGGTGACTGAGGTACGTGTTGGTAGAGAGCAGGACAACGTGGGCAGGCTGGGCAGGGGCAGCGATGGAGAAGCCACAAGCGGAGCAGGCATGCGCCGTGCTGGGGCAGCGAGGCTCAGTGGGTGTGGTCAAAACTGGGCAGGTGGGAGGCGTGGAGGCAGAGCTGCATTGGGTACAATGTAGCCAGCCAAGCACTGCAGGAGGGTCTATCCTACCACTTAGTCAGGGACAGCAAGCAGGGGACGCTTTAGCACCTTTTTGTGGCCAGGCTTTGGGAAGGAGTAGGATTTGATTCTTGAGATTATTCCACCCGGTGACCAAGTCTAGAAACCGCAACAGCAGAGAGGAACAGAGAGAGCAATTTAGTTTCAGAAAAAAAAACCCATGCAAGACAGTCTTCGTCGTGACCTGCTACCCGGCCTTGATTCTGCAAATGCACCGCCTGCTCCCCTTCACCTGCCCCAGGGAGATTTCCTGCATGCAAGTCCGGATCATTTGAGTTGCTTCCAGAGGAGTTTATCATTCTGGCAGAGAGGTCTAGAATATTCGATAAATATTTTCCACGGAAGGCTACAAAAACCGAAGCTGAGACATGAAGCAGCCATGTTTTCTGTGGAAATCCTGTGTCTCTGGGTTCACAAGAGACTCAAGTCACTGGACTGCTGAGCACTGTCACTGTTTGGTGACGCTGGCTGCAACATGATATTGTCATCTACAGAATCCTGGGACATATGTAGCCCTCAGGCCACAAGTTGGCCACAGATCTGTCTCAAGAGCACAGAATGATAAACACCAGGTGAGATCTGCTGCATGGGGATGGGGGGGTGGGGGGGCACTGTGTTTCAGAGGACTCTCTAGTGTGTTAGCCAATTCAAGACCTCTCATTTGCTAAGAACCGCTAGCCCCGGAATGAACAGTTTTGGTAGCAAGTGGCCAACAGCCCCCATTGGAGACAGAACGTGAGTCTGGCCTTTGGTAGATTTTGTTTTTTTAGCAGCTAGCAGGAGAGAAGTCAGGAATTATTCCCTGGTGGTGGCAATGGGCTGGATGTGCATGCCAAAGTCCCTAAGATATGAGAGGAGCAACTCTTCTAAAGTCATAACCTAAGTGCCAGCTCCGACATCCTGGATGGAGAAGGGACTTGAGGTTCTTCTCTCTTTGCCATGAAAGGGCTTACCCAACACAGGGACATCTGGGCTACGTTCTTATCTAGTAACATGGAGTGGGATGTCCATTCTGGCCAAGACTCTTTCCTTCTCTGGATCTTTCTCTTGAAATTGTACCAAGTGCTCCCTTCCTCCTTCCCTCCCCTAATCATTAGTCAAATCAATTTAGGTCAAGACCCTAGTAATAAGGTATCAATTGGTTTGGCCAAAGGAGTTGGGTAGCCAACCTCAAGGAGATACTGTGTTCTACTGACATGCATGTTAGCAGGCCTGGATAGAACATACAAGTTCACACAGACAGCACCACAAGGCTTAACACTGGACGATCTATTCCCCTTTTCTACACGTGATCGGTGGCTTTTCTGATCTCCTAGTGGGGTTCTGTCTTACTCTGTATACTTTTAAAGAATGAAGAGAAAACTTATTCATCCCAAGAAACCATGGAAACACGTCTAGCTTAGCAGTGGTCACAGGCTGATGGTTTCCTAGACTCACTAGATTCCCAGGTCTCCAGGGATGTGCTCAGAGTACATGTCCTGTGCTGACTAAAAACCTGACCTTCCCATGTGTCCAGACACAGCTGCCTCCCCAGCAGAGACACCTATGATAATACTTACCACAGGATGGGCATTTGAACTTCCTGGGTGGCCTGTAAGAAGAATACGCCAGTTCAGTTACTGCTGTGCGTGTACACACTGCCTACTTCTCAGGTCAATCAGTATGACTGGAGCACACTGGGGAGACTAAACCTCCTGCCTCTGTACTTTTCTCTTGTACTGGATTCTTCACACATTCGATTAAGTAAGCTTTTCTCTTAGAGACAGGGTATGACGGTGGCCTTGAACAGATTCCCTACCCTGCCTTCGTAATGCTGGGATTGAACACATGTGCCACCATGCTGACAACACATGCAATTAAAATCTACCAGGAGTTTGTTGTTGTTGCTGTTGTTGTTGTTGTTATTAGAGTGATGGGTTATCTTTCAGCCAATGATCCCAAGAATCAGAGTGACATCAATTTTTGTAAAATCAAAGCCTCGCCATGTGAGAGTTTGGAATAGACAAATCTGACACCAGGTTGACAGTGAGCGCCTCCCCCAAACCAGAGCCTCTTCTGTGCCAGTCACTCACCCATCTGCACGCCAATCTTTTGACATGGTACCGTGAGGACTCTTAATAGCCCATCTGGCTTGTAAGAGTAATGTTCCACTAGCTGGAAGAGAAGCCAGGAAGAAAATGGTTAAGAGAGGGGCAGATGCAGAGGGGGAGAGAGAAAGAGGATAAAGCCCCCACATGTTTTAAAACCATCTAAAAGCCAGGTAGTCTCCTCCACAGGGTACTGGGGGATGGGCAGGAGAGGTCCTTGGGTAGAGTCAATGAACTTTTTAGCCTTGAAGCCTCTGGTCACATCCATATCAAGAGTGGAGAATGAACGAATGCATGCATGCTTACTGCTTTAGCAAATACTCTCTGCTCTTATACAGACCAGAACTCAAGCCTAGGGGATGGTGCTGCCCACCAGTGACCTTCCCACATCAATTAATGTAATCAAAACAATCCCCATGGATATGCTCACTCTCTAATCTATACAATCCTTCATTGAGACTCTCTTCTCAGGTGATTTAGATGGTGTCCAATTAACAATTAAAACTAACCATCACACAGCCAGATAATGACACATTAGGGGCTTGGGGTCTCCATGCCATCTCCATCACCTAGTCCTTTATGGACTTAAGTTTTTGTTCATTTGCTGAGATAGGATTTTTCTATATATCCCAGGCTCGCCTTGAATTTCCTACTTTTGATCCTTCTGCCTCCACAGTTAATATGGCTGTGATGCCAAATTAAAGAACTGAACTGTGCCAGGTAGCAAGTGTGGGGAGCTGGGTGAATAATGTTGGGGTGCCTGAGTTGCCTCTAGGTTTACTGACAGCTAGGTTTACTGACAGCTAGTTGACTTAGGTTTACTGACAGCTAGTTGACTGACAGCTAGGTTTACTGACAGCTAGGTTTACTGACAGCTAGGTTGACTGACAGCTAGGTTGACTGACAGCTAGGTTGAGAATGAATGCAGTGTTCCTTGGACAGGCAGTTGTCGGGAGCCCAGGAAGAGTAGACTTGCTTTTTAAGCTGTTTTAAATTTCTGCAGTGACGGTGGCTTGGCTATGAGGGAGCTTGGCTATAGGGTGAGTCCCGTATTGGTTTTCCACCATGATGTCACCTGAAATTCTGTGTCTACTCTGGTATTTCAGAGCTCCAGGCCCAGCTGGGTCACAGCCCCTAGGTTCTTTTTTTGGTCATTTACAGTGTGTGTGTGTGTGTGTGTGTGTGTGTGTGTGTGTGTGTGTGTACGCGCACTCGCATGCACCCATGCACACGTTCACATTACCCTGATTCCTGATGGCAGAGCCTTCTGTTAAACTCTTAGCGCTGCCCTAAGAGACATTATCTTGAGGCACCAGGAACTTACTGGCTCTAACCAGACAACAGAAACCTCTGTGGCTTCATGTGACTTGATGATGGTCAGTGTGAACATGTCTCAAACAAGTGTTCCAGAAACCGATGGAGGGGTATGGGACAGAGTTTTGAAACTAGCAGCCCAGTGGGACTGTCTTGCGCCCTCCACGGGGGAGAGAGAGAGGGAGAGAGGGAAAGGGAGAGAGAGAGGACAGAGAGAGACAGAGACAGAGAGAGAGAGAGAGAGAGAGAGAGAGAGAGAGAGAGAGAGAGAGACCAGAGAAAGAGAGAGGACCCAGAGAGAGACAGAGGGACAGAGACATACCTGCCAGAGGGTGTCAAACTTCTTCCCCTCTGGGATGGAAAGCTTCCCGGTCTTGTCCCTGTCGATGCGATAGTGTAATACCTTCCCTTCGTGCAGCAGGCACAGTGCAAAGGAGCCATTGTTGTCTCTGGCCCTGATCCTGGAAGAGAGAGCACACCACATTACGCCCACTGTGACCTTTTGACCTAGGAAGCAGTACCTCCACCACAGCTGGTAGCCCTAGAGGGCAGCAGGTGCTCACCAGGTGCTGCCCAGGTGGTGGGCAGGCAGCACCCAGACCTTGAGATCACAGGAAGGCTCAGTACCAGCGCTGGTGATCCAGCGAAAAGGAAATGCAAGGGTTGGCGATGGACCATGGCGAAGATCTAGTGGGGTCACAGACCATTGGCGACAGTGAAAGAGCTTGGGTTGTGTTTAGCTCAGGGCAACAGGCACAGGCTTTGGGGTATCCATGAAAGCCCTAGACTCAGGCGTAGGGCAGATGAGGAACCTAGTGAGCTTTTAAACAGAATTTTCTGGAGCGCACATGGAAGATTATTAATGCTTCTGCTCCCATGGTCTTCTTCCCTTTCTTATTCTCCCTTCAGTGCCAGGGCCAGGTTTAAAACACTGTTTGATATTAGCAGGTGGCATCCCCTGCCTGAGGCGGGAATGGTAGCCACGTGGCATGAGCCAACAGAGACAGCCCGAGGCCCAGGCACTGTTTCACTGGCATCAGGAGCTACACGTAGGACTCCAGGCCCCCATGCCGAGTGACTCTACTCACTGTGGATTGCCACAACTGGGGACCCGGCAGACATCTAGACAATGACAAATCCCAAGTGTTGCTGACACAAAGTAACACCCTCCTGTGTTGCTGTTGGGAACATACACAGTTCTC
Organism: Rattus rattus; assembly: GCF_011064425.1. NCBI lineage: Eukaryota > Metazoa > Chordata > Mammalia > Rodentia > Muridae > Rattus > Rattus rattus. The sequence goes on along the minus strand of NC_046167.1, from coordinate 70,944,822 downwards.
TCACTTTGGAGAGACACCTGGGACGGTCTCCTCACACTACTCACGACACGGGGTCAACCAGTTCATTTTCAGGCGTTAGAAACAGGCGCTTGGCAAACTAAGCCCTATTCTCGTAGTGAGAATCCTGATTCTTTAAAAAAAACAAAAAAAAAAAAAAAAGTTATGTTAGGTAGCTACATTTTTGTTTTAATCCCAGGTGTAGGATATGGGGCTGCTATGATTGTCTCATGCTGTAGAAGGGGCGCGGTTTTTTGCCAGCTGCAGACAGTTTATGTCTGGAATTCTTGGGACTCTTGAGAGGGTATAAATTCTAGAGCCCCGAGTGGGCCTGTGGCGGCAGCTGCTGGTTCCTGCTGCTGCATTTGCTATTGTTGGGTCGCTGGTTTGCTGGGCTGCTGGTTGCAGATGTCCTGACAACAGAGGTTGGACTTGCCCCAAGGAACCGGACACTCTTAATCAGCAGGAAGAAATCTAAAGAGAGCTATGATCCCTTCCTCCTCTGGCCTTCTTTCTCTCCTATCTGGGGGGTTGTGAGGGTGGTAGAAAGAAACAAGAACCCAATAGAGCAGCCCGCAAATGTCCGCCAACAGAGAGTCCATGCCCTTCTTCTTAGGCTGTTCACCGAGGAGCCCTTTGAACCTCCAAAGTCTGCATCTCATACTCAGCCAAATTAGTCATCTTTTAAATGCCTTTGGCCTTCATACCCTCCACCTTGAACTGGTAATTCAAGATGTAAATATACTTAATGCCATAAATACAATTGTAAGAACAACTACCCATTTCAAAAATGAAACTGTTTCCCCTTCCTTGTGGCTGCTCACGCACACAAAGTCCCAGGAGGACCACAGCAAAAGATTGTACTTAGAGATGTGCATCTTGCTGGTAAAACTGAAAAGAAAAGAAAAGAGAAGAGAAGAGAAGAAAAGAAAAGAGAAGAGACACAAAATGTAAATACTTTATGAAGACAGGACTAGGAGAGCATCCTCCTGGGGGGATGGGTTGGGGACTTGGGGGGAGGGGCTTCTACAATTTGGGTTGTATTTTTTCCCTCTTAGGTGGCCTTTGCTTGATGTTTATTCTTTAAACTGTACACGTCTAACTCTGCTGAATTTAGTATCTCACAGTGAAAGAGCATGAAAGACAAGAGGAGAACACAGAGATGTCCTCTGGTTTCTGGACACAGTTTTTCTGTTAAAACTCCCACTTCTTGGAGGCTCCCCCAGGGGACCATGGGTAAGCGACTCTCTGTATTGGAAGCCAAGCTCCCATCAGGCAACAGGTAGCCAACAGCTGTGGTTCCAGCCTGGATCCATAGCCTGAGCTGTGTCCTTGGTTGCTGGGATGGGAAACCCAAAGGCTCAGCACCTACAAATGGCAGAGACCAGAAGGGCTATCTGCACCAACAGTCCAGAAATTCGAAGTTATCTGCAGGCTGCAGACAGATCTGACCAGGGTTATTTTTAACTCAGAAGCAAGAGAAACAGTTAGGGAGCTACTCCCTGACTTCCCATCTTGGCTGTCTGCCATTTCTAAAGGCCTTGCCAGGTGTCATGGGTGTTACATCATGACACACACACTCCATGGCCAAGACTGTGGAGAGAGTCCCAAGGTTAATCTTTCTGATTTTGCTGGGTTTTATTGGCCTTAGACTGTTCATAGGATCCTAATCCTATGACTAATGTTTAACTCTGTGTGTGTGTGTGTGTGTGTGTGTGTGTGTGTGTGTGTATGCATATGTATGTGTTGCACGCTTATGCAGGTATGTGCAAGGGTGTGCATGATGAAGTCAGAGGTCGGCACTGGGGTCTTCCTTTATTACTCTCTGTCTGCCTTTTTGAGATAGACTCTCTGACTGAACCGGGTCACCACACTCCTGAGAGTCTCCTGTCTCTTCCTCAGTACTAGGATAACAAGTGTGCTTATGGGTTCTGGGGACTGAACTCAGATCCCCAAGCTTGCAAGAAAATCACCTCACTGACTTTGCTGTCTCCCTGGCTCAACATCTGACTCTTTCCAAATGTTTTCCTTGAACTAAGTTAAGTGAATGAATGGATCTGCAGTTTGCTCTTTTGAGGTGCTCGTCTTAGGGCGCTGCCCTGAGGATTATGCCGGATGTTGTGCCAACTGGCCTTACTAAAGTCCTTGTCCTTCCCTGTCATGGCTCACCCAGGGGCTGGTTCATGGCTCAGCAGACAGACCTTGTACTGCCTCTCACAGATGTGAGAGAGAGGAGGGTGTGATTTTTGCTGGAAGGGCTTGACTGCCTTCTCTACTCTTGAGTGTGGATGGTGGTGTGACCAGGCAATGAGTGGAGGGCCTGGGAGACAATGAGACACTGAAGGCTGCGGTGTCTAAGACTCTAGGGATGTGGGAGAGCAGAGCGGCAGGCTCACCCCAGCCTGAGGACCATTCAGTCTCTGTTGCTATTGTCCAGAGGCATCTGTGTTGGGGTCAGAGTTGCAAGGGGAGGAAAAATGTTTGAATGGGCAGGAGAAGGGGGGATGGGAGGGGTGGAGGAGGGGAGTGAAAGAGAGGAGAGGAGAGAGGTGAATTACTAGGTGGGAAAAAAGATCATCACTCAGAGCTAAGAATGCACAATAGCTTTTCCAGCTAAGGAAAAGAGGGAGATAGGGATCCTGGAGTAGGAGGTGGCATCCGATACAGAAACACTATGTCCTTCAGCACCTTGAAGTAGCAAGGCACACTGGGTGTCCACTGCACAGACCCTGAAAGCAAAATCAGTCCCTAAAGCAAGGCAGATCTGAGGCATGCCAAACTCGTGTTCTCCACCCATGCATCTTTTAAAACATTGTCCCCAAATGTCTCTCCTTGCTCTGTGGAGGTGGTGCCATAGGCCAGGTGCTTGCCTTGCGACCGGGATGAACTGAGTTCAACCTTTAGAATCTCTACTAAACCAAGCAAGCAAACAAGCAAACAGCAAACACATGCAGCCAAGTGTCACGATCTGTGCTTGCAGTCTCCGTGCTGGGGAGGCAGAGGCAGGTGGATCTCTGGGTCCTGCAGGTAGTTGTCCTAGCATCATCAACAAGCCCCAGGTCTGAGTGAAAGACCCTGCTCAACAATTCAGTGGACAACTCCCGAGGACTACTTCCTGAGGCTGACACCAGTCTGCACACACATTCGCTGTGTAGGCATACACCCAGTCCCACACTGCTTTCTTTCTGTCTCTCTGCTCCAGTACCTGAAGGTGGAGTTCCTTTTTGTGGCTTCTCTTCCCAGGGCCTCTGAGAAGCATCAGTCAACTGACACAGACATCAGACCACAGCTGTCTTTGAACTTTTCCTTCAGGCTACAATGCTTTTTTTTTTTTTTTTTTTTTTTTTTTTTTTTTTTTTTGATGGCCCTGGTGGCAAAACCGAAGACCCACTGACTGAACTCAGCTTTCACTATGGCCCTGGAGGCTCACGACAGCCACCACTCCATTCCTTAACAAACAAAGAGAAGGATTTCTTTGATGCCCACGATATAATTTTGAAAAGTGTGTATGGATCACGACCTGAGCTGAAACGTGAGGAAGCAAACTTGTGGGGCAAATGAAAGCAACAGCATGGGCTTGGGGCCTGGGGAGATCGTCCAGTCAGTAGAATGCTTGCTGAGTGAGCATGAGGAGCCGGAAGTGGGGGTGTATCCTTTAAATTCCAGCACTGGGGAGACGGAGAGACTCAGATCCCTGGGACTCACTAGCCAGGAAACCTAGTCTAATTGATGAGCCCTAGAGAGAGACCCTGTGACAAGCAGCCATGTGGTTGGCTCTTGAGACGTGATGTATAAGGTTGAGCTCTGCCTTCTGTGTGCACGCACTCTCATATGCACCTGCATGCATTTGCATGTACACACACACACACACACACACACACTCACTCACATATGCACACACGCGTGCGCAAACCAACATTAGTAGGGTTGTGTTACGGTAAACATAATAAAAGGGCACGACCGGTTCCCTCCTATACCCTGGTTGTCGCTCTTGCTAATTCTGGCTCCAACTGGCCATTTGTCTCAGTGACTCCATGCTGCCTCCAAGGTGCTCTCTGACCCATGCAGGTTGCTGCCACGCCAGTTTCATACAGAGGCCGCCTACCTTGCAACTCTCTTACTGTAGACTTTGTTCGCATTCCCAGCATCCACCCCCTGATCCCAGCAGCGGCTACCCTCTCTGTAATTCTCTGCCACCGCTCTGTTTACATTCCTAACAGCCACCCCCTTGTGGTTATGGTTTAAACTCCCAACAACCCGTTAAAATCAAGACTCAACAAACTGTAACCCAAAAATCAGGTTTATATGTTGAATTCTCAATCCATGATACATCCACACAATAAACTTAAAACCTAATGATAAGGATTAAAAACCACCCATCTAGATGAGATAAATTTGCCTACAGAAATCCATCCCAGCTACCTTGGCTATTCAAGACCACCTGGACTTAGGTCATCCTTCTCCATCTCCATCTTGATTCTCCTTCCTTCCCCTTCTCTCCCACCTTACAAAAGCTTTTTCCCTGCCTTTCCCCCCCACTGTCCAATCATGGCCTTGACCTAACTGGTGCCAGCCCTCACCTGCATAGAAACATCAACCTACAGGTCTGAGGACAAACACCAGCGCTATACTGTGCAGGAGTCGGCTTTCAGGCCAGCAGCCGCCACTTGAATCCTGAAGGAAAGCGTTCCCAACACAGGACATTCCGCCTCCCCACAGAGGAGCATCCACCAAACATGAGCTCAAAAAGATCACCCCAGATGTAAGCAAGCATGGGTTATGAAAAAGAGGCAACAGGTAAGAGAGACAAGGAGGAAAACGGGGGAACCATATACCTGAATACGCTCCGTATTAAAACCATAAGAAATGGATACAAACTAACTATGCACATACCGTTTAAAGAAATAAAACAGGCATCGCCAACCAACCAATGAGATGCTCCTAAAAATGTCGAGAAACAGTTTTGAAAAATAAACAAACCCTACTCCAAACTTAATTTCTAGACATTAAAAAAATGTAACTATTTTTTAAAAAAAATCTATGAGTAAAAGAACAGATTAGACAGAGATCAGACAGAAGTTCGTAGGAGAAGGAACACGGCGACAGACCCACGTGACACTGGAGGAGAGGCAGCGGACACGAAGCAGGCTGCAGAGGATACAGTAAGGAGCCCGACACGTTTCCTCTGAAGGACAAGGGAAAAGTGGGCACCCTTCAGAGTTGACTGGAAAGATCCATGGATGTAGAGAGCACAGGTCTACCACAGTTCCCAGCTCATCTCCACAAGGACCCAGGGTGAAACAGGATAGAAGACATTGATCTACAGGGCCACTCACCACGACTCCCAGCAGATGCCTGAAACTAGAGGGCCCTGAACTAAGTACCACATTAAGCACAGCTTCTCTTGGTCACCATTACTCCTTCTCTTGAGCCATTACTAAGTGAAACAAGGACTTTAACCCAGTTGCCACAGCATGGGAGGAACCCCCTTCCATGGCTGGCCACATGCAACACATTCTGACAATACAAGGTCACTAGGGCTCTCACAGGTACTCCTGCTAGGACATGCCCCTCCTCAGCTAACCTCCTCTTTCTCTCCTAGAGCCCCTTGGACGTCCTCCGAGAGTTCTTCCCACTGAGAGGCTACACAAGCTAAGGCCACAGCTGTTGAAGACGAAAGCCTAGTTCCTGCTCCCAAGGTACCCCGGATGGGTGGAAGGTTAGAGAGAGACACCGAGTGTTGACTTCTGACCCTCTCCCTAACACGGATAGATGTGCATACACGCACATGAATATGTATATACATAGACGCATATTTTATGACACACCGTGGCAGGGAGTGGCAGGTTTTCATGTCACAGGCTCTGTAGCATGACCTGAATGATTGACATGTCCCTTGACATAGAAAGCATGATGTGGGAGAAAGGCCCGTGTGCACGCATGGTCACAGAACCCCACCCAGCCCCCCCCCCCCATGCTGCCTGATGCTTAGCCCATCAGACACACGGCTCTCTTGTTGAAAGAACAAACTAACTGCTTCCGTGCTGCTTTTTTTTTTTGCACAATGTATGTCACAAGTCAAAAAATAGGAACTGCGGCTCAAACAGCAGTTTAGTGACTTCCTGGCTTGATGACTCCACAAAGATGAAATTTATAGCTCTTGGGAATGCAACGGTAGCTGCTGCCTCCACAGCTGCCCTGGGGACTCCTATACTTTGTGCAGTTCTGTCAGCAGCTCCCGCGGGCTCTGGCTGAAGGCCTGAGGCTTTATTCCCTCTTGAATTCCTCGATGTGAAGGGGAACTGGGGGTTGCAGGATGAAGTAATGAGTCTCGCCTGCCACAGCGGCATTCCCTGCCTAGGAGGTGAGGACTAGGCTGGACTCGGCCCCTGGGGCAGGTGGCTGGGAGGAACCCGTGTGAGGGCTAGTTGGCTGTGCTCTTCCTTAGTGTGGAGGGAGCTATGGTGGCCTTCTCCCATTGTTTCGGCATTCCCAGTGATTCTTCCACAGGCAGCTGACAGATCAGGGTGGGAAACTAACAGAAAACAAGGAAGGAAAGAGAAGTGGGAAAGGCTCCCAGATCCTACCATGCTCACACTCAGAGAGAAGGCAACAGGGCGTCACTACTAACTAGGGATTCAAGAGCCCGCACTGTCCCACAATGGAGGACTTGCCACGCTGGGCCCTAAACAGATCCGAATGAAATGGAGCTGCAGTCGTCTGTTTCTACCAAGAGCTCCTATGGGGCTGCCTAGGCTTTCTCCTCCTTGCGGTGGAGCACTGAGAAAAGACAGGGTCGGGGAGATGAAGTATGTCCCCTGCACGAGCTCACATACAGCAAGGGGTGTGTACAGAAACGACACAGAGACCTTGCTGGGTACCTCCCGATGGGGTGGAGGAGCAGAGAGGACACGGGTCTGTCTTATCGTGCGTGTCATGAAGGCTGGTACCCAGAGCGACCTGTGCATCCTGTATCATGCCCACAGCTCAGCCACACACATGCTATCTGCCCAGTTTCGGGGCTTTGAATGGCCTGCCCCGACATCTACCCCACCTATGAACTTCCGGGCTGGTCCAATAGATCGAAAGCTACAGAAGCTCCATGACACAGGAGATCTGAGAGGAATCCCAGTGAGGTTCCAGTATGGAGAGAGGAGCAGAAGCCAGAGGCCTTGTACCAGATCAACAAGTCATTGCAACGAACGTTTGCAAGCACAGAAGTATGGACAAAAGGGTAGGCTGTGGGACACACTGTGACACACTACAGCTCCCACGAGATTTTTTTTCTCTCTGATGGGCAAGGAATTTGCAAGGGGAGGGGGAGATGAGTGAGACTGGGGTGCGTGATTTAAAATTCACAAAGAACCAAATAAAATGTTTTCCCAAAAAGAAATGATTAAAATCATCTAAAAATAATTTTTATTTTACTATTATTTTTACGCCTATGCGTGTTTTGCCTGCACATATGTCTGTGTACCATATGCTTGTCTGGGTCGTGCAGAGTCCAGAGGAGGGCACTAGATCTCCTGGGACTGAAGCTACAGACCGTTGCGAGCCACCATGTGGGTGTAGAGAATTGAACTCAGGTCTTTCGGGAAAACAGCCAGTGCTCTTAGCCATGGAGGCATCTTTTCAGCACCTTATGTATTTTTTTTTTTAATATCAGAAGCAAGAGGGAATTCTTTAGCTAGATGCACATGCAGAGAGAACGCCTATACAAGACAACCTGGTACTGATCAATGCGCCTGACCACGAGGCTACGCCACTGAATCTGAGAAAGTTTCGCTGGAAGCAATGGGGTGGTGGTTCCCAGAGGGCCTCTGTGTAGGGACAGTGGGTGAGAAATGCCAGCATTTCTACAGCACTCCCTTGGCCAGTGCATCTTTAGATGGGACGGGACAGCCTACCCATACAAGAACAGCTCTCAGTCTTTTCCTGGACCACAGACCCTGCACAGCTACTCTGCCCAAATGCTCCAGAACCTTCTGAATTTAGGCTTACACTGACCCAGTGCAGATGCTTAGGTCAGGAATCCAAGAGGCAAGCCTTCGCGTTACTGAGCTGACCAGGTGAAGCCCACACACCTATTTCGGTTCGGACAGCTACATCCAGGTTTAGTGTAAGCCGCTCTGAGGAGTTTGCACCTGAATGCAGGCGTTAGCCCTCAGTTTCAAGCGCAGACAGAATTCAAGCCCAGGATCTGAGTGAACAAACCGTACCTTTGCTCTACCACCACACTCTGTGTCCCATGTCTGTCGCTTGAGGCAGAATTCAGGTTGAGCGCTCTGAAAACACTAACAATATTGTGGGGAGAATTACCTTGATGCTAGGCGACAGGGACGACAATGGGCTCGGTTGGCAAAAGTGCTTGTAAGACAAGTACGGGATCCTAAGTGCATCCCAAGAACCCATGTAAAAATCTGGGTGTGGCGGTAAGTGCCCAGGACCCCGGCACTGGAGAGGTATAGACGACTTCTGGAGGCTGCTGGCCAGTCAGTATAAACAAATCAGCAAGCCCCAGCTTCAGTGAGAGACTGTTTCTCAAAATGCACGGTGGGAGGGAAGGACAGAGAGCTAATTCATGGGGCAAAGGTGGTTGTCAAATGTACTGGCTGGTTTTGTGTCTCAATTAGTGATCAAGGGTGGGGGGAGGGCCCAGCCTATTGTGGGTGGTGCTATCCCTGGGCTGGTGGTACTGGGCTTTATAAGAAAGCAAGCTGAGAAAGGCAGGGGAAGCAAGCCAGTAAGTAACACCCCTCCATGGCCTCTGCATCAGCTCCTGTCTCCAAGTTCCTGCCCTGTGTGAGTTCCTGTCCTGACTTCCTTTGGAGACGAACAGCAATGTGGAAGTGTAAGCTGAATAAACCCTTTCCTCCCCAACTTGCTTCTTGGTCGTGATGTTTGTTCAGGAATAGAAACCCTGACTAAGACACCTGGGTTCAGTCCTTGAGACTCATGCAAAGGTGGACAGAGAGAAGTGACTCCATGAAAGTTGTCCTCTGACCTTCACATGCGCACGTACTTTGGCACAAGTACTCCCCACACCAGCATGCACGCACACACAATAATAAATAAGAAACAGATATTAAGATAAATAAGACGGAAAGCAACTGTAGAGATACCCAACATCCACCTCTGATCTCCACACACATGTGCACATACATTTACATGTGTGAGCAGAAAAACCTACACACACAAGAAATTGCCCAGAAATTATAATCATCAAGTACTTCGAAAGCGTAAATGAATTTCTAATGCAGGCTTGGATGAGACCCCAAGACTTCTCATTCCATGTGTACAAATATTTCCCCCATCAGAAAACACCCCCAGGGCTGGAGAGATGGCTCAGGGGTTAAGAGCACTGGCTGCTCTTCCAGAGGCCTTGAGTTCAATTCCCAGCAACCACATGGTGGCTCACAGCCATCTGTAATGGGATCTGATGCCCTCTTCTGGTATGTCTGAAGGCAGTGACAGTGTACTTCTATATAATAAATAAATATCAACTTCTATATAATAAATAAATATTAATAAATATTAAATAAATAATAAATAAAAAAACACCCCCAATCCAAAGCACTTCAGGTCTCACCATGTTGGATAATAAACTCAACCCTCATGGAGCTGAACACCATTTTCTTTAGGCATGAATGATGTCACACTGTGTGGTCAGATTAGATAAAACACATGCTGGGTCACAGGTGACAGCAACTCCCATGTTGGTAGATGGTGATGTATGACACCTTCCTGGGGCCACCTGAGTTCTAAACCGAGGACGCTGTTACCTCTGGGTGAGGAGGGAGGGCGATGGCCTGACACTCACAGGAATTTTCCGTTGGTCTTTGACCCTATGAGGACCGTCTGCTCTGACTCGTCTCTGGAGATGTTGCCATGGAACCAGGGCATCTTCTCATGAGCCGTCGTGGCGATCAACTTCTCCAGTTGGGGCTTCTGACTGATGATGGCTTGCTCCAGAGCCTGGCCCTGCAGTAAGTGGAGAGAGACTGAGCTGACCAGGTAGAGAGAACTTGGACCCATCCATTCCAGGTCCTATCGCACTAAACTCTATTCCCCGCCTCGCTCACCTTTCTCTTATTCATAACTAAGACTTTGGTAAATCACTCACATGTCTTCAAGTGTGTAAATAAAGGAATATACTTTGGAATGAAGAGATGGGCTCTTGAAAAGCCACACAAAATATTTTGAATATGTAGATCACATACCAAGGGGCTAAGATCCTCCAAAGGAGGATCTATACTCAAACTAGTTTCAGTGTGAAAACCTGGTAATTTCACAGCAGGCGAGGAGCTGTAAGATGCGTGTGAGGTCGGGGGTCGTGAGGCAGCTCTGCAGTAAAGGTGCCGGGGGGCTGAGCCTGTCTGAGCTTGATTTCCGGGACTCACAGGGTGGAAGAAAGACTGACCCCCCTGCAAGTCGTCTGACCTCCACACACATGCTGTAGACCTGTAGACGCCCGCCTCCAACACACAGATTCAATCCGTGTAACCAAAGAAAGTTTGAAAGGATGACGTGTGTGAGGAAGGCACCTGTGGCTTCATGTCTGTCAGGGTTCAGCCGTGTCCTCAGTCCCGTCTTCCCCACCCCACCCCAACATGCTTCAGGAAGGCCATTAGAGGAGGCCCAGGGGAAGAGCCTGGACCAGGAGGAAACAAGGGGGAAATAAAAACAGAGGATCGGATTAAGTGCGGAGAGGATTGATTTTCTTTTTCTTCCTAGGGGGAGATCTTGGTATGAATAGCCACAGTTTGATTTAAAAAAGAAATACCCAAAGGAGTAAAATTTAAACACAACCTTCTCCTTCATGGCGAAGGGAGGACAGAGCAGAGGGGGGCGTGAGGACTCTGCGTTGGCCCCATACATAGATAGGGTGGGAAGAAAGGCAGCAAGGGGCGGTGCCACACAGCCACCTGCTAGCCCAGTCTTTGCGTAAAAGAGGCAAAGGCTTCCGCGTAGGTTCAGAGGGCTCTGTGGTCTCACGAGACTCACCTGAAGGTTCCAGGTCTGTTTCACATATTCCCGGATGAGGTTCTCCTTCAGGTCCTCAAAGGGTCCGGTCTTGGGCTGTACCCCCGGGGGCCGGTTGAAGGGCTTCGTGAGGAGGCAGACAAGGCCTTCGGGTTCCTGGGAGTGGTAATGGCAGAGGTCTGCGGGGCTGGCATGGGCCCTGCCCCCGGAGATGGCGTAGGTGCCGTTAAGTTCTCTCTCGATAGTGTAGTGGTGTGCCTTCCTGTTGTGTGCCACTGACAAAGCAAAACCACCCAGGTAATTGCGGCTCTGGCGTAGCAGGTAGAGCCCATCGGTCATGCCTCCCTGGACCAGGTAGTCTTCGGCCTCTTCCCGGGTGATGTTGCCAAAAAAGTAGGTCAGGTGGTTGGCGTTGTCCACAGCATTGCCCGCCATGTCTGCACCCCGTCAGAGCTCTGGGAGGTATGTGGAGAAGTACCTGGGGACCACGAAGAAGGGAGAGTCGCAATGAGGAACCCAAACCACAGGAGACGCTGGCTATGCCCACCAGAACCGTCTTCACGGGGACACAAGCCTTTTTAGCTTAGAATGCTCACACGGCGTGGGTACTTGGTGTGCTGTCCGTTCTATTACTTCATTTCCACAGTCTCCCAGCACACATCCCGTGGTTAGTTAACCAAATCCATGGCCTTCGACAAAGGTGACCCAATTCGCTAGTATTTTTTTTCCCTAGCTGATACAAGGAATTCTAAGAAGAAACACAGAAGTCTTTTGACGCCGTTCTCAAGGGCATAGCCTGAGTGTGGACAGTGGTCCAAGGGACAGAACCAGTGAGACCTCAGAGCCCTAGATGGCCCCAGGAGGCACAGAACAGGCTAAGAAAAACTAAGCATCCCTCCTCAGTCTCTTGTGTCTTAAGTTGCCCAAGATGACCTTGAACTCAGTTCAGTATGTAGCGAAGGATGACCCTCAACTTCTAATCCCTCTGCCTCCTTCTCCCCAGTTTGAGATCAGAGGCACGAACTACCACGTCTGGTTTATGTGGTGCTGGGGTCCTCAGCCAAGAGCATCACATGATGGAAATGCATAAACACGCACTGTTAGTCACACCTCAGAGAGCCGTAGCCATGGCCTCGTTACTACAGGCGTTCTCTTCTCCTGCCTGGGGTAGAAAGAGCAGCAAGTGACTCCCCAAGTTATAAACAGTGACATCTACCCAGAGTGCACTCTCTGGCCTTGGGTGCCTCTGAGAGAAACATCCAGAGCCCTGGCTGATTCGGTCTCCTTCCCCTACAAAGCAGAAAAAAAGGTCGGTAGTTTGGAGGTGTGTAAGGAGCTTGACACGGGGAGATACTACCTCTGAGGAACACACTCGGCAGAAGAGACATGAGTGCATGGCAGACATATTTGTGAGGAAAAAGACACACAGTGCCACCCAGAAAATGTTCAAATAGTGTTCAAGTAAAAAATGCTGGTCATCTAGAAAATGCTGGACGAAGCAATTCTTTCATCTGGGGAGAGAGCACTTGCTTCTCCGTGTTCTCAAACTACCTCTCATGCACATAGCATACTGCAAACATATATCCCCCCCACACCACATGCATGTACTACACACAGGTGCACACACAACATCATAATATATGCCACATATATTACATGTACACACACCACATGGTACACACAGCACATATACATCATAACATATAGCTCACACATACCACACACAGTACACATACACAGCCAGTGCATGTACCCAGAATATACAAGCACACCTTGCCTGGCACGCACTTAACACAGCATACACACATACCACACATACAGACAACACAGCATGAAGACATATAGACACACCACGTTCATGTCCCTGAGGCTGCACAACCTAAAGATGCCATGTGGGCACAGGTGACATGGTGTCCCGACACTGTACCCTGCGGCAGCCCCACGGGGGTGAATTCCGTTGTATTCCAACAGTCCGCAGAAGGTAGGGCTTCTTTAATATTTGATTATTATCGAATGTCCTTTGTCTGGCCAATTTCCGCAACTTCATCTCAGTCCCCACACCAGGACAGCCAACCTTCCTCTTCTCAGTCTATCCATATTGTCACATCCTTCTCTCTGCCAAGCCCTCCCGCCTCTCCCCACCCCCCACCGCCCAGCGCTCCTCAGCTCGTCTGTATTACACCTTCTAGGAACCTTTGATAACCAATCGATCACATGGACCTCAGACACCACAGCTCCTGCCACCCCAGCAACCCACGCTACTCACTGATCTAACCAAACTCATCAGGGTGTCCGTGCTGGGGAGATGCCCAGTGAGGACCCCGAGCAACATGAAAGAATGTTCTAGAGTCCTGTAGTCTCTCACTGTTTGCAAACCACTATGTGTCCATGACCTCTCTCTGCTGTCACTGCCATAGAGGTGAATGCAACCTGGAATTATACACCAAATAAACCCTTTCTCCCCCAAATCATTTTTTTGTCGGAATATTGAATCGTGGTAGTAGAAAGCAAAGCTTAACGAACAAACCGACTCATAAAGGACCTCAAACAACACTAACACATGCGTTCCTTCAGGTTCCACTGAACTCATTGTACCAGCCACTGTGGCTTGCGTGTCATGTCTGAGCTCCCCTCTTCTGACTGCAGAGAGAATCCATAGCTCACAGTCAACACCCTAGACAGTACTGAGACTCCTGCTCTTCCTCTCAGTTCAATGCTATCTTCGCATAGTTTGGCATTAACAAGTGTGTGAAGCCACTTTGTAAAAGCATAAACTTGAGGAAGATATCAAGACCCCAGTGCTGGCAAACCAATCCCTTACTCCTCCCCACTCTACCTGTGCCCAGAGTTAGCCAGTATTTACCTCTGCGCACACCGTACAGGTAGCAGTGAGGTGTATGGGGAACCTGTCAGAACACAGTAAATCTCTCATTCTCTTTAAGATGTAAGTTAGGCACAGAAGGCCTTAATAGTGTAGACATGTGTGTGCATACATGCTAGTTCATGTGGATGCTTCTGCATGTGTACCTTTAGAGGCCAGAAGTCAACCTCAGATGCTGTTTTCAATCACTTTTTTTTTTTTTTAATTTTGGAAACAGGTCTCTCATTGGACCTGGAGTTGCCAGATACTCTAGACTGACCAACTGGCAAATCCCAAGATCCTCCTCTCTCTACCTCTCCAGGGCTGGGATTATGTCAGGAGCCATCTAGGAAAGGCTAAAGGTAAGCGGATGCCTTTCCTGGAGTGGACCACCATTTTTGCATGGCCCGTGATGGGTGAGCTCTGAGAGGCCAGGCACAAGAGATTTCCTGTTATTATTACATATTTTAATGATTCCTGGGTATTAGCCCAGCCTGTTGGGCAGATTTTCTGCAGATCAATGAAGATGTACTTTCCTGTAGTAATGCTATGTAGACCAATTGATGATTTTTTTTTTTATAATTCCTAGTAATGGTTATAATGATATATAGCACTCCTAGACTTATACGAGTAATTTTGAGCCCTCTATAGTATGAAAGCTGCTTTTAGAGCTCTGTACCTGTTCATGTGTCACAGGCCAATTGCACTAGGACAAGGAAGCAGGGTTGGAACAAATCTATGATCAGAAAAATATTCCTTCTAGGCCAGCTGTGAAACCATTCTCTGATAACTAACAGTCATAAACTGGGAAGGGAAATTTATTACAGGTGAAAGGATCAAAGATAAAATATTGACGGGATTTATCTATAAAAACTTCAATACTAACGAGACACACAGCAGATGATTTGCCTCTTGACAAAACTGTGCTAACTTATGCTGTAAGAATTATTGTTTTAAACTTTTAATGAGTTTATAGATCTAGAAGACAGATAATTAATGTTTATTTAGATACTAGTCTTAATGGAAACACTGGTACATATTTCTGCTGCAACTTCCTATTCGATTTATTGACCTGAGAACATGTCTTGAACTTGCTGTGAGTCTTTTTCAGATGTAAAGACACTTGGAAAACCATGTGATCTATTCTCCCGAGAAAGCATAAGAACTAAGGACGATGACGATAGGACACACGGCTTCCTTCATTCAGCAGTAAAAAGGAAAAGGCGTTTTTCCTTCCTTCACCAATAGAGAGATGAGGCCTTTTTTCTTTCAGCAATAAAGAAGAAACTTTTTTTTTTCTTACTTAGGGGCGTTTTCTTACTTGCAACAGTAAGAAGGTAGAAGCTTGTTCTTTTTCTGAGCGATAAAGGTTGGAGCTTATTTTTCATTCAGAATAAATGAATTTTTTCCTGTGTTGGCACTTTCTGATGGAACTTGCTCATGGGAGCTTTTGTTCTATCTATCAAGTGTGTGTGTGTGTGTGTGTGTGTGTGTGTGTGTGTGTGTGTGTGCACGCGCATTTGAAGTGAATCAAGCCTTTTTCTTTTTACATCGAGAGTCTGCAAGGGTCCATGTGTGTGATTGAATTCTCCTTTTCTTCCTTTCCTTTTCTTTCTGGTTCACAAAGAGTTAATAAGCGCCAAGCCTCTCCCTTGGGTAATAAGGATCTCCTGAGCTGGAGAGAGAAAAGCACTGGCAATTAAGCCCTTTTTCTCCTCAGTTCCCTGCTGTGCCTGGCAAGAGTTTGTAACCAAAAGCCAATGACTTTCAGCCTTAGAATAGAGTTGTAAGCAGAAGAATTACCAAAGATAAATAAACTTGGGCCCTTGGCTGACTCCATACCCTCATTGCTGCCTTCCCAGTGAGAACTGGTCCGGTGTAGAAGGCAAACAACAGGGTTACAGGCATGAGTGTCCCACCAAGCTTAGATGTTTTGCATGGGTTCTGGTTAGTGAACTCAAGCCTTTGTGCCTGCAAAGCAAGCGCCTTACCCACTAAGCTACCCCCCTCCCCAGACCAAGGGAATTTTTTTTTTCATATTTTGAGATCCTCTTGGCTGTCTGTCTTCCCTCCCCACTTCAGCCTTCTCCACAGTTCATCGTCACTTGGTAACATCCCTTTAACATATCAGCAGGGCAGGCTGTGGAAGATATGAACAGGACCCTTACACCTCCATGCCCAGGGCAGCTCTCAATGTTTGTTGGAAGGTCATAACATTTTTTGCTGATCATAATTGGCTGATTAAACGGACGTCCAGTCTTCTTAGTGAGGTCAGCGCTCTGTGTTGGCGCACCTAAATCACTCTTGGATGCCCAAAGGTAGCTTGACCTTCCCGACTCCACTCCTTACCCTGACCCCTCATCTTGAGGGACCACCATATTGCTTTCTCCCATAACAGAGGGGAGAGCAACTGCAACATCCAGTGAAGATGGTGCTGGAGACTCTTTTGAGCCTTCCCTCTCTCCCATCCTCCATAGATCATCCCTGGAGTCATAAAAGACTGGTTTCTCTCCAAGCATGGGCACACGCTGGCACAAACTAATGAAAAATGCTCAAAGTCCAATCTTTACCAATGGGCCAAGGGCTGACGGGTCTAGAGGGAGTGTCTAGAGGGTTTGCCTAGCAACAATAGAGTCTGCAAATGGCTCCTCAAGCCACTGGTGTTCTTCACCCATTCCCAACACTGCCTGTGGTAACTCCCACCTCCCAGTTGTACCTGGTCCTCTCCTCTGGGCCTCATTCTTTGTTCATTTCCTCTTTGGCAAGTACAGACCCAGCCCAAGTGGCCTTCCTTGGCCTGACTCCAGCCACTTCAGCTGTGTCTCACACTATCCTTCCAGGGCTTGGATGCAAAGCTTATCTCGTCTTGGTTACAGCATTCTCCCTCATCACTCTCCTCCCTCCCAGGCCTGTGGTCTGTTCCTGCCATCCCCTTGACAGCCCCACGATCTGATTTTTTTGGTGTGTCTTTGCCCACCACATTGCTCCCCAATCCATCTTCGTTTAAACTCACTTAAGTGTTCATTTCCCTTCTACACTCCTTCCATCTTTCCCTTATATGAAAATGTAAGTTTCTAACTCGGTGGCTCATGTTTCAGGGTTTACCAGATGTCCATAAAACCCGTGCTTAATTGGCACCTGCTCCTCTTCCCTTTAGAGATTTGACTGTGGGTCTATGCTATTTCCCTAATGAAAAATGCTCGAAGTCTAATTTGTCTAAGTCCGGAGGATCCTGCAAACCAGCTGTCCGGATGCCTAGCTCCTTGTCTGTGTTGATGGAGCTCACTCATGTCTTACGCAAACTCATGGTTTTTGTGGGGAAGGGACCTCTGTCACATGCTCCATGCTTCAGGAACGAAATGCTGTCTCATCAGATTCCCCGCCTTTTCTCTGCAGCCCTAGGACACCATTCATATAAGTTGCTCTCAAGTACCTCAAAGGTCTGCCCACAGGCAGTCAATACACTCTTCCTATTTGGCGGTATCTATAGCGCATGAGTGTTTTCCTAATTTTCCCACATAATTTCATGTTGTACATGATCTTTTTATACAGAAGAAGAAGAAGAGGAGGAGGAGGAGGAGGAGAGGGAGAAGGAGGAGGGGAAGGAGGAGGAAGAGAAAGAGGAGGAGGAGGAGGAGAAGAAGAAGGAGAAGAAGAAGGAGAATGAGGAGGAGAAGGAGGAGAAGGAGGAGAAGGAGGAGAAAAAGAAGAGGAGGAGGAGAGGGAGAAGGAGGAGGGGAAGGAGGAGGAGGAAGAGGGAGAAGAGGAGGAGGAGAAGGAGAAGAAGGAGAAGAAGAAGGAGAAGAAGGAGAAGAAGGAGAAGAAGGAGAAGAAGGAGAAGAAGGAGAAGAAGAAGAAGAAGAAGAAGAAGAAGAAGAAGAAGAAGAAGAAGAAGAAGAAGAAGAAGAAGAAGAAGAAGCAACCCTGAAGCTGCTTCTCTCATCTCCTTGGCCTAGGCCAAATGTCTACAAGCACAGCTGTGGGTGGGTCCAGCTGTCCAGCATCTGCCCCAGGTTCCTGGAGAATGAGGAGTTTCTCTTCCACATGTGGTCTCGACACCCTCCCCACCCCTATTTACATACGAAGACAGGTGCATTGCCACCCCATCCTGTCCATTAGTTTCTCCAGAGCCCTTCAAAGTTTCATCTCAGAGCTGCTCAGCCTGGGCAGTCTTGACAGAGGGGCCAGACCAGTCCTTGGTATGTACGTTTAGGGTGACGGGAACTCCTCTTCTACTGCACTGGAAACCAACTAGATTAGTTGCAGTGATGTGACCACAGATTTGATGCAGCCTGTCTTTGTGTCTTTGTGTGATCTATTAAATAACTCAAAGTCCCCTCATTTATTTGATGATCATTCTCAACAATGAGCAGATGTTGGGGAAACTCCTCCCCAAGGGAGACATAAACAACATCTCCACCACCCTCATAAGGGTCCAAAGAATCCACCAAAATTCACTCTAGGCGACCAATGGGTTTCTTAGGCTTAGTTATAGAATGTGGGTGAGGGGGTTATGGGTAGGAGCATGGAGGACCTAAGATCAGTACCCAGCATGGACGATGGCTTCCCCGTGGCTGCAAAACTAGAACCCCCATTCTCTAGCTAGTCTCCCCCATCCTACTTACTCCAACCCCACCCTGAGACCCCACGTTGGGCACAATTGTAATTACAAATGACTGGAGGGGTGTTTATAGTATTGCCTGGGGTTCCAGTGACCCCGATCACACCATCCTTCTCTGAGGTCATGTCACAGTCCACAGACTGGCTCCTGATGGACTCCTGCAAGCAGAAGCAGCTAATCTGACGAGGAAGCCATCTCCCTTTCTGTAAGCATCGTGCGGTATAACAGCAGAGGCCTAGAGGTCCTCTTGGCTAAGATGATGCCCTCTAAGCCTAGAAGGCAGCAGGGATGGGATGCAGAGCAGAAGCTAAAAGCAAGTTCTGCTGGTGTCCTATCTGGCTCTGCATGACCTTGACACCCATGCGCCTCCCCAGTTCTTCTATGAACATGGAGGACAGTGCCAGAGCGACTGTAGTGTTTTGGTTGCGGATGGGAGACGGGTGCCATGGCGACTGGAGCCCCATGACAGCAGGCTCTGAGCAGATAGGAGGAGTGGGTTCTGCAGATATAAAAGAGGAGGAATAGAAGCACGTGCTGTGCAGGAAGGCGTGTGCTCACCAAATAAAGACAGACGCAAGGATGAGAAAAGTGGGATGCTTAGATATGATACCATCGCACCCTCAGAACACACTGTACCGGTTAAGTCCAGAGCACAGCCATGCCCCTTCATAGGCTCGGTCCTTGTCAGGTTTAAGCTAGGGGCTAACCAGAGCACACTTCCTGCAATCTCAGATACGTCCACGAGTCCACGGCAGGCTTCCCGGGACTCTAGGCAAAAAATGCTAAATCCAGAGGCATGACGGTTGCCTGTGTGCCTCTAGCTTAGACAGACGCCCTCAGAGTTGATTCTCAGCTTCCTGCTGCTATAGGGAGAGGTCAATGGCTGTCTGGGTTTGTAAAGCAGACTCCATGGGTGTGCAGAGTGGAGAATGAGAGGGCCTTGACCTTAGAGACTGCAGACATCAAAGGGCTAAGGCACCATTCCCTAAAGGTGCCTTGCCTCCAAACCTGTAGTTTAGGTGATGGAGAAAGCTGAATGCTACATGCTGGGCAGTTTTTCTCTCCCTCTGCCAGCCCTGAGCATCTGTCAGCAGTCTCATAACGAGTTACAGGGTACCATTTTACAATGGCGTATGCATGTGAGTGTGTGTGCATGCGATTGTGTGTGTGTGTGTGGGGGGAGACAGAAACAGAGACACAGAGACATTGACACACACAGACATACACACACACACACACACACACACACACAGAGAGAGAGAGAGAGAGAGAGAGAGAGAGAGAGAGAGAGAACATAATGCATGCACATGTGAAGGCCAGAGGTTGACCTCGGGTATATGCCTCTCTTTCCACATCATTTTTGTTACAGCGTCTCTCATTAAACCTAGAGCTCTCTGATGTACATTGGGAGCTCCAGGGCTCTGCCTGGCTCTGTTTGCCAGCCCTGCCTTTTCATGGGTGAGTGCCAGCCCTGTCCCCATGCTGCAGAGCAAGCACATTGCTCACCCACTGACTTCTGAACTTCCTTTCCCATTAGACAATCACATGCCAATTCCCCAGTCCCAGGACTACGGAGGACTGTGTGACCTTTGTCCTATGGTAGGCACCAATGTAGTATTATCTTGTCAGCCCACGACCTCAGAGACACTGAGCAACAGCTGTGCCTGCCCTTGAAAATGTTTCTGATGGCCACTGAGCTAATTAAAGAATCGCGTTTCTCAGGGCAGGCCGGGGAAGATCCTTAGATCCTGGAAAGCAGGTACCAAAAGGCAAGCCACAAGCACAACCAGAACCTAACAAATATCTCAATGTACTCTCAACAAACCAGTGGTCCAGGCTCTGGCAGTCTGGAGAAGACTTTCTGGTACCCAGAATCTGAGAGAGAAGGAGAATGAACTTAGGTCAGGGAAGGTGTGGAGACATACACATACGCCTGAGGGTATGTTCCCAGCCGCCGCCAGTCTTACCCTATCTGCCCTCGCTTCTTTTCTATGTATACAGAAAGGCCAGGGGCCAGAGTACTCAGCCTGAGTTCCCTCAGGACAGCATCCTCAGAGCTCAGGACTTACCACCTACTGTGGTTGGGGTCATGGAGGAACCCCAGAGTTCAGGTTATCTTACCGACACAAGCGTCATGGCTTACACATCTTCAGCGCTGTGTCTTTCTCATTCCACCTCTCCCCCCACACCCTTGACCTTGATCCTACTTCCCAATGCACAAAACTAACTGTAGCTACTTCCTATGATGAGCCACAGATACTTTCTACAGAAGAGTCTAAGAATTTACAAAGTTTCAATGACCATTTCTCAGGGAACTTTTAAAGTTGATCCTGGAGATCCCCTGATTACACTTCCTCCACCCAGACAAGGAACAACACTGTAGCGGATAGATAGGACTCTGTTTAAAAGAAATAGCTCATATCCATTGTCAAGACACTGACATTGAACTCTGGGCAGGACTCTATGCTTGTAAGAAACTCACCCAACATGGGAATTTACTTAATGAGGCACCTAGCAGCCATTGTGTGCTTAGGGACAGTAGGCAGCACATTAGCCTCATTCTTGGGACTATTTTCAATAGAGATGTCACCAACAACGAGTGGCCCTAAATATGGGCCAAGAATATGGGCACCATCTATGCCGCAAGACAAGAAGAGGGTCCTGGTTATCTTGTCAACTTGACGAACAAGCAGTCATCTAAAACCTCGAGTGAGGGATTGTCTGGGTCAGATTAGCCTGCATCCAAGTCTACTAGAGATGATCTTGATTGATGATTTATGTGGGAAGGCCCAGCCCACCATGGGCAGCACAATCCCTAGGCAAGTTGTCCTAGGCTGTATATGAGAACTGGATAAGCACAAGTTTGAAAGTGAGCAGCAAGCAGCATTGTTATGTGGTTTTGTTCCAGGTTCCTGCTTAAGTTCCCACCCTGACTCCTCTCGATGACAAACTGTGACCCGAAAGTGTACGCCAAATAAACCTTTTCCTCCCACAAGTTGCTTTTGGTCAGAGGGTTTTCTCACAGAGACAGAATGAAATCATTTAGTGCATGTCCGCAAATGACAGAGTGCCATAACTGACGAGGGTTACAAATACATCTTAGTGACATGTGTGTGCCTGTGTGCACGCATGTATGTGTGTGCATGCATGCATGTGTACATTGTGCACGTGCGTGTGCGTGTATGCACATGCGTGTGCATGTGTGTATGTGTTTGTGTGAGCATGCATATGTGCACGCACTCACACACATACACACACAGCAGGGGTCAACCTTAGCTGTCCTGTTTTCTGAGACAGGCTCTCTTACTGGCATAGGGCTTTCCAAACAGGCGAGGCTGGCCAGGCAGTCCCAGGGATCCATGCGTTCCTACCTCGGCTGAGAGGTGTGAACCAACATGACTGCTGCTACTGTTGTTGTTCTGTGAGTGTGCATGGGATTGAACTCATGTTCTTGTGCTTGCAAGGCAGCACACTGACTGGGCCATCCCCCCCCCCCCAGGATCAAGAAACAGTGAATCCTTAAATAGGAATCCATGAACAAGTGTTCAGTGGCTTTAAGCAATATCCGCCCTTCTCCCCACAGGTCTTTGAAAAGACCCAGAATGCTGCCTTGGCAGGTTTGAAAAAAACCAATTATTTGTAAGCTAAGATTATCTTCACCTATACGCAAGTATATTTATTAAGAGTTATTTCCCACACTTGCTAGCTAGACGTGAACTGGAGGAGAAGAGGCAGCCCGTGTCGTGATTCCTTTCTCTGACTAGCCTCGGCCCATTTGGAGACCAAAGCATGGCCTCTGCAGACGAGGCTCCCCTCCCCTTCCAGCTACCCCATCCCATTCCCTGTGGGACACTGACAGCAGTTCTTAGTCATTTAAGATGGCTGGTTCTCCCATCACGGGGCCACAAGAGCCCTCGGTGCACTGTGGTCTGTGATTGGGGGAAACAGCTCTCTGGGAAAATACCAGCCAAGGGTAACGTCTGCCCACTTTGGGCCACACAGGGAAAACAAAATCAGGAAGATGCAAATGCAGGTTTCTCTCACTTCAAACCACATGGCCACTCCAATGCAAAACAGCCCCACTCAAGTGTACCTGGGAAATTTCCTTGCAGCCATAAGTTGAGTAATTAAATGCTAGAACCTCATTTAAAAGAAAAACTTCCTCTGGGGGAGGGGGGACGCTATGCTAATTTTCATAAAAAAAGAGGAATGAGGCCAGCCTGGAGGGAGAGTCAGTCTCACTAGGCCAGTCAGGCTGGTTGGTGACAGGCCGCCCCACCGCACAGAGATCTGCAGTTAACTGCCCGCAACTGCTTTTCCTGGAGCTGTGAGCATTCACATGGCTTCTACTTGGAGATCTCACTATGAAGAAAACGCATGGGTCCAAACGTGGGGCCTAAGCAGGGAAGAATGGAACCCAGAGGGCCCTGGGTCTGAACCACAGAGGGCAGCTGCCTCAGCTTCTTGTCAGATATTGGCTTGTCCTCTGGGAGGCTATCTTACAGGAGCTCTGTCCCCAAGACTTCCTGTACCCTGACTGGATGTCACACTGCACAGACACCTAGCTTCCCAAGGAGGAGCCACACTATTATCTGAGGAGCGCCTCCATGTTTCATCCTGGCAGCTCGGGAGGTAACAGGAGATGTCTCAGAATGCATACGCCTGTACCTCAGAGACAGGAATCACAGCCAGGGCTGACCCGCTTGATGCCCACCGTCATTCAGAAATAGAGGGCCAATAAAATGCACAAGAGCCTGTCCTGACCCTTTAAAACCAGACCGGTGTGAGGCAGCTTCAGAGTAGAGAATCCCCACATCTGGCAGAGGCTGACCTCCTCTCGGCTGACCGCTGGACATCCTCAGATCTCGAAGGCAAGCCTCTAAGCTGGTCTCCATGCCTACCTGGATGTCATTAGCACAAGTCACAGAGGACGCCTGTAGTCCACAGAAGATTAACTGTTTACTTACGAACAGGCAACCAGCTCACCTAAGCGCATTTTCTATTTGTACATGCTCATGGATGAGTGGGTATTCAAGTGTATGGAGGTCAGAGACCAATCTCGGATGCCGTCTTTTCAGATGCCATCCACTTTGGCTTTTGAGACGAGACCTCCCACTGGCTTGGAACTAGCCAAGGAGGCCAGGCCACCTAGCTAGCAAGCCCCAGGTATCTGCCTCTTCCGCACTTCCCCAGCACTGGAATTACACCCACCTCTCTGCACATCCAGCTTTCTAAAACCCCCAGTGTTGGGTATAGAACTCAGTTCTTTGTGTTTGCTTGACAAGACAAAGCCATCTCCCAGCCCCAGTTTACGTAACTCTTAAATCTTAAACACCGACCCACTGGACAGACCTGCTGAATGGATACTGCAAGCTAGTCAGCAAGCAACTGCACCCGAGAGAGCATGAATGCACTGCTTCCCTAACAACATGTAGAGAGAAGAAAGTTTTGGAATTCAGCTGCCATGATCTAGCCACGACTCCACGGACCCTGGTTCTCACTGGTACTTATGTGACTGGCTGACCTTACCTGCAGATGACTCTGGAACAAAGGAAGAAAGTATTTACAGGTCCAAGCTTCTGCCTGCTCAGGTGATGGCTCATTCATATATATATATACATATACATATATATATATATATGTCACACAGAGAGACATATACACATATATGTACATACCACACTCACATACACATACACCACACATAAAGGTATATACACAGATATACATACAACATACATATATACCACATACACATACACATAAAGGTGTATACATATATACATATACCACACACACAGACATATTATACATGCAGGTATAAACACATATATGTACATACTACACACATATACACCATACATAAAGGTATATACACATATATACATTCAACACACACATACATATAAAGGAATATACATATATACATACACCACACACAAACACATAAAGGTGTATACACATACATATATGTACAATACATACACACCACACATACATACACACACATACATATGTATACAATCACATATACCATACATACAGGTATATACTCATCTATGCATACAATACACACATACATATGTATACAATCACATATACCATACATACAGGTATATACTCATCTATGCATACAATACACACATACATATGTATACAATCACATATACCATACATACAGGTATATACTCATCTATGCATACAATACACACATACATATGTATACAATCACATATACCATACATACAGGTATATACTCATCTATGCATACAATACACACATACATATGTATACAATCACATATACCATACATATAGGTATATACTCATCTATGCATACAATACACACATACACCATACATACAGGTATATACATATACACACATACACTCACACATAAAATAGCAACAACTGACCAAGCACCAGACATTTCATGATAAGAATTGTCTTTTAGTTTTCCTTGCCATTATCTTGAGACAAGTATCCAGGATAGGTGAACAGCCAAGTTACAGTATTCTTCCGGTTCCCCCCTCAAGCCCCATCCCAGAGAATCCCAGCTGGGTGGCTGGGGTTGAGGCCACAGTGGATACTGTGACCGGCAGACTCCATTTCAGTAGGCCGTGGGGGCCTGGCTGAAGCTGCTGGCGATTAGGCACTATTTTACTTCCCCATCTGCCCACCTCACAAGAACAACACGCACAGGGCCCTCAAGGCCTCTAGGAAAGCCAAACGACCCAAATTCGACACAAAGGGCATGCCACACCTGCTCAAGGTAACCTGGGTTTCTCTGAAATTCAGGCCCGTAAAATATTCCGGGAAATTAGAGTGGAATTACTCCCGAGAGTTCACAGCTGTATCTAGAGACGCAAATTAACCCCGGTGTTTAAAGATAGGGCCAACGGTTATGTACTTGGGGGAAGAAAGATGGCTCTGCCTCGTGAGAACTGCAGTAATTGTCAACTCCTCCACAGCAAACAAACGTCGGCCAGGGCATGGTGTAGCCCAGGGACAGTATCAGCCGGGGAAGCCGATATCGAACTCAGATATCGGCGTGCTCGCTAAGGCCCGCCCATGGTGCAGGGAGCCATGAGGTCACCATTATGGATTGCCCAAATCTGACTTACCTTCCTGTCCTGGAGTCGCGGATGGCCTGGGCTCCCGGGCACCAGGCAGCATGGAGCGTGGAAAGGACCAAATTGGCAGGCTTGAAAATGGGGGTGGCCACAGAGACGGAGGGAAGGAGAGGAGAGCAAGTGGAGGCTCCCTGATGCTAAGTGGTGTCTGCAACTAGGGAAGTGGCTTTTCCTCAAAGTGTCAGCAAGCAAGACCAGCCAGAAAGCAGAAGTGAGAGGGTGTGTGTGTGTGTCGGGGAGGGGGGGAGAGGGCGGTGCTTGATAATTTCATAGTCAAAATGAAGTTACAGTTGGAAGGCAGGGATTCCCAAACACATTCCAGCCGAAGGAGGATCAGTAGACATGGTTGTTCTCAACCAGGATGGGCACACCGACTCTCACATGTTCCCTACGCATCCTGGCTAAAACTGTGTGCCATACCAATTTTTCTCCTCGTCAACTTACTGTACACCTTGTTAGACGATTTACTAATTCAGTTGATAATTTTAAAGGCTCAAAATGGGGTTTGCTCATTTTGGTTTATAGTTTCCTATTTTTAGCTTCAGAGTTTTTTTTTCATGTTACTTCCTTTTGTCATTGAGGCCTAGGCTTAATGTACTATAATTCTTTGTAGTCCTTATAAAACTTATTTTGCTATAATTAGAGCATCCTCGCCTAAAATTATAGGTGACTGAGTTGACACACTCCCTTTGAATGATGCATCGTCAGGGTTTGGGTGCTCCAATCGCAGGCTCGAGTGCTAGAAGCTTGGCCAAGGTGTGGCATATTCAAGGGGCAGAACCTTTGAGAGGTGGGGTCTGGTATGAGGGAGTGAGTTCACTGAGGCATCTGCCTTGGGAAAGATTAATGGCTATCTCAGAGGTCTAAGTTACGTCTTGGTGACTGGGTTAGTTACTTTGACAATGAATTGTTATCTTCCACCAATTTGGTCACGTCCAAAGCCATTGTCAATCTCAGCCTTCCTCCATTTGGTGCCATCTGCCAGGATGGCATGTAATGTAAGGGGCTCACCTGACGTGACAGCCTGAACTTGGGCTTTTAAGCCCTAAATTGTTAAGCCAAATTAAACTCCCTTTCTTTACAACGTACTTAACCTCTGGGATTTTGTTATAGCAATGGACCTAGTGCTGGGGATTTCCCTCTAAGCACTACTTTTAGCATCATTTGAAAAAAATGTTTGTCAACCGTATTTTCATTTTTTAATATATATATTATATATATTATTTTATGCATATGAGTATTTTGCCTACATCTATGTATGCGAATCATGCATGTGTTTAGTACCCATGGATGTCAGAAGAGGACATCAGATACCTTGAGAATGGGGTTACAGACAGTGGTGAGCTGTCAGTGGGGTGCTGGGAGTTGAACATGAGTCCTCTGTAAGATCCACCAAGTGTAACTGCAGAACTAATCCTCCAGAGCCTTGGATTTTCACTTGCATGCTAGCTAAAATGTTTTAAGAGTTCTTTCGAGACTTCTATCAACTCGCGGGTTATATAAAAACCCATTATTCATTTTCCAGATAATTTTTTCTTACGATACATTTAGTATAATTTTTTGTCTTCTAAAAACAATTTATGTGGCTTTTTAAATGTGAAATTAATGGGTTTCCAAAGCGTGCATTTTATTTTGGTAAATATTCCTTGAGCACTTGAGAGGCATGCCTTCTTTGGTTGATAGAGTCAAAAATCTCACAAATGTCAGCTTGGTTGACAGTGTTGCTCTGGTCTCTTCATTGATTTTCTATTTGATCTATCAGTTATAGAAAGAGAGAAACTGAAAAATTCAGACCATAATATTGGCTTTGTCTCTTTCATCGTTGTCTTCCATTTCTGTCAGGGTTTACCCTATGCATTTTGATGTCCTGCTGATCTGTGCACACTTTTCACATTGCTACATCTCCTTAGATGTCTGGCCCTTTTGTTATTATGTAACTGTTTCCTTTAAGCCCTGGCCCCTCTCCAATGTAGAGGTTTTTGTCCCATAAGTGACCCAGAAAGTGAGGAGGGTTCTGAAATGCAGAATCCATTGGGGAATTCGCCGCTGGAGTATAGCTCTAACCCTGTGCTCTGTCTTGACTTACATGTCCCACGCAGGATGTAGGTGCTTTGCAAACTTATTGTTTGCACCCTCCCTGGCCTCTTTCTCAGATCTTTATGATAATAACCTAGTGAGCTGTGTGTATTAACTACAGCTTTTTACTGTTTAAGCTTCTGATGTTTCGGGGTGCTATCCATCCCAACCTCTAGAAAGTTCTTATCATAAAGATCTGACAGCCCGAGAAAGGAAATGGTTCAAGGTGGACGTTGGATTGGTTTGTTACGTGTGGACTTCCTTTCTCAGGCTGTCCGATGCCAACCTTCTTCTCCCCTGATGACACTACAGGAACAGGCAATGAGGGAAGGCCCTCCTCTCCCCAACGCCCCGCATCACTGAATTAACAGAAGACCTGAGAAGGTAACTGAACCAAGATTTTAAAACCACAGTTGCCTTTTAAAGAAAAGAGAAACAGGGATGAAAAGACACCAAGGATCAGGCAACTGAAGAGTGGAGGGAGAGAAGCTCATAAAACTTAAGGGAAGGAGACTGGGAAAAAGGAGACTCTTCTGTGGGCGTGTGGGTGTGTGGGCAAGTTGGGCAGGAATTCCAGGGATGCAGCCTTGGTGAGCTATTGAGTGAAGCAGCTACATTCAAGCCACCTGTGCTCTTACTGGCTCTCTCTCTCTCTCTCTCTCTCTCTCTCTCTCTCTCTCTCTCTCTCTCTCTCTCTCTCTCACACACACACACACACACACACACACACACACACACACACACACACACGGCTCCTCTAACGCCAATAAATTCACCAAGTGTCATGGTTTGAATATGCTTGGCCAGGCAGTGGCACTATTAGGAGGTGTGGCTTTGTTGAAGTGGGTGTGGCCTTCTTGGAGGAAGTGTGTCACTGTGGCCATGGGCTTTAAGACCCTCGTCCTAGCTTCCTGGAAGCCACCAGTCTTTCCCTAGTGGCCTTCAGATAAAGATGTAAAACTCTCAGCTTCTCCTGCACCATGCCTGCCTGGATGCTGCCATGTTCCTGACTTGATGATTATGGACTGAAGCTGTAATCTAGCCCCAATGAAATGTTGTCCTTATAAGAGTTGCCTGGGTCATGGTGTCTGTTCACAGCAGTAAAACTCTAAGGCACCAAGCTGGACTTGGTGCAAATGGTGTCTTTGGGGTGAGCAGTGAAACAAAAATGAAGTATAGAATTCTGAAACTCAAAGAAACAGAAGATAGAATGCTGGTACCCAGGGTGGGAGACGGGGTGTGGGAGAGTCAGAGAGTTGTGATTTGGGGATCTGAGGCATACTGGAGCCTTTGAGGTCGTAAATAAGCTAATTAGCTTGATCTGGTCACTCCCAACTGCTCAGACACAGCATAGCATCATAGGCTGCTCCTTGGCAAGACCTCAGTCTCAGAAGGTGGTGGGTGAGCTGTGTCCCCAAACAGCCCAGGAGGCCATCCAGCTCTGCAAGGCCTGGAAGAAAGGAACTTTAGAGCTTGGAATGAATTATACAGAAAGCCGACCCTGTCTTTGTGGAAGGATGAGAAGAGCAGAGGCCCGCTGCCTGCTGCCCGTGTTCTGTGTCACTGATGGTTCTTAAAAATCCAGACATCCAGCCCACTGCAGCCTACAGAAACCGTCTAAGGCCAGCTGTGTCTCCCAGTGCTGTTGGTGATCATTCCCTGGTCCTAGCTAGCTCAGCCATAAGAACAGCAGTACTCCAAGGGTTTGGCAGTTCCCCTAACAGACCCAACAGACCGGTGGTCAGGTCCTAAGCTCTCCAGAATCTTCAAATCCCTAAGAGCCAGGGGCCCAGGAACAGCTCTCAGGGGTGCCCAGCAGGCAGCCTGGGAGGGAAGTAACTCATCCTGGAACTCTGCTCTCCATAAGGAGGGCAGGGCTCTGAAGTGGCTCCTGAAATCATAGGACAGCCACAGGGCTGCTGACTGGAGGAGGACCTGCCAAAGAAAACTCTCCAAATTACCCCTGGATTTTCTAAGGAAGTCCCGTGAAAGTGCAAGAAACGTTCGAGATGGTTCATCATGACAGATGAGGGATTCAGGGTGCAAACAAATTTGCTGTCTGTGAGGGATTGAAGATACAATGTAACCAGTTGTCTCAATCTTCTGCTACCCCACCCCTCCTGCAATAATAGACACCATCCTTAAACTACGTTTGGGGTCAGGGTGGGATGTGCTTTATTGTAGCATTGAGAAAAATAACTAATATTCTCTTTCAGTTAAAATTCCTCCACCATGATCCGGCAGGTTTTCCCGAGAGGATCATGACAGTGCTGGGAGCTGTCAGAGGAGCCCACTGGGAGGCTGTGGTGACTGGAGCAGCCCAGGCTCCTGACTTCCTGACACCAGGCTGATTCATGGGAGGGAGGAAGCCTTCTAATCACTGGGCCCTGAAAAGCACTACCTCTTATGGTGTATTATCTTCTCCCAGATTACACAGCACAGGAATTCCAGAGGCAGGCATGTCAGCCTCGTATCACTCCAAGTGACCAGGTGGTTAAGGGCTGAGGGGATGGAGTGGAGACCCCCCACTGTGAGGGGTCCCCAGTCCCTGGAATAGCCTCAGGTTCCCAATTCACTTCTATCCACCAAAAGTATCTAAGGGCGTTCTGACCTCTTGCTGGCTTATGTCCTTCCAATTGCTCTCAGATTTAGTAGCACATGGGGCTCTGTTCCAGCAACCAAATGGGGGCACCTGCTCAACATGGCTTTACATTTTTTCCCCTGAGAGGGACAAGAGCCCTCTTTTGGTCTCCCTTTGAAGAAAGACAAACCTCAGACTCCAAATATGTACTAAAACAATGTTGGTATGCTCTCTCTCTCTCTCTCTCTCTCTCTCTCTCTCTCTCTCTCTCTCTCTCTGTGTGTGTCTGTATCTATGTGTGTGTGTGTCTGTGTATGTGTGTGTGTCTGTGTGTGTGTCTGTGTGTGTATGTGTATATATATTCTGTGTATGTGTATATATATATTGTGTGTGTATGTGTGTGTGTGTGTGTGTGTGTGTCTGTGTCTGTGTCTGTGTCTGTGTGTTTGTACACATGGGCATGTTTACAATACCAGGACCTAAAAACCTAGAGCCTCATGTGGTAGACATGTGCTTAACGCTGAGCTCCAAACCAGACCTTGACTATTTTCTTTAAAACTGTGAAGAAATGAACAAATATCAAGGATCTCCCCAATCCCCACATCATGGAGGAGAGGACAGAAAGAATGGGAGAGCCAGGGTATGAGGAGGAGTGCTGTTAACTGCTGCCTTCTGGTTGTGCCACGGGCTACTGTGTGCTGAGAAGTCACATGCATGGAACCTGTATAAGATCAAGCCTCCAGCACCGGTGAGGAGGAGAGGCAAGGCTCGCCCAGCTGAGATGTTACTGGAAGCTGATGGCTGCTGAGTGAAGAAGTCTCCTTTTCTTGAGGGTGTGGCTACTGAAAGGTTGCCCCAGGTTCTAGTGCACAGCTCCAACATCCTGGGAACTGGCAACCCTGACTGCTTTCCCTGGGTTAGTAAAAGAGGAAGAGAAGGGGGAAGAGGAAGAGGAGGAGGGAGAGAAGGAGGGAGGGAGGGTGGTGAGAAGGGGAAGGAGGAAGAGTTGGAGGAGGAGGAGATAAAGAGGAAGAGGAGAAGAGGGTGGTGAGGAGAAGGGGAAGGTGGAGGAGGGGATGGAGATGAAGGTGGGAGGGCACATGTTAAGTGGAAGGAATTAGTAAGTGAATATAATTAAAATATACTATATAAACACATGAAATTGCCAAAGCATAAATAAAAATAACTATTTAAAAATGACTGTTTCTGGAACTGAACTCTGCACAGTATCTGAAGAGGACTGACTCCCAGATGCTCATGGAGCACCCAGCTCTGCTCACAGATGCTCATGGAGCATCAGCTCTGCTCACAGATGCTCATGGAGCATCAGCTCTGCTCACAGGTGCTCATGGAGCACCCAGCTCTGCTCACTGGTGCTCATGGAGCACCAGCTCTGCTCACAGGTGCTCATGGGGCACCCAGATCTGCTCACAGGTGCTCATGGAGCACACAGATCTGCTCACAGATGCTCATGGGGCACCCAGATCTGCTCACAGGGCACCTAGCTCTGCAGCTTCGTGAGCCCTTAGCATTGTGTAGAATACGCCTGCTGTCTTAGTTACTTTCCTACTGCTGTGAAGAGCCAACTTAGAAAAGAAACCGTGACCAGTTATTGGTGCTTTCAGTTCCAGGGGTTAGAGTCTGAGACCTTATGGTGGGGAAGAGGGCAACAGACA
The DNA here is from genome assembly GCF_011064425.1 of Rattus rattus. Taxonomy (NCBI): domain Eukaryota; kingdom Metazoa; phylum Chordata; class Mammalia; order Rodentia; family Muridae; genus Rattus; species Rattus rattus. The sequence goes on along the minus strand of NC_046167.1, from coordinate 70,912,896 downwards.
GGCATGGCACTGAAGGAGTTGCTGAGAACTTACATTTTTATCCACAAGCAGAGGGACACATTTGTGTTGGCTACAGACACAGACACACAGACAGACAAACACACACACACACACACACATACACACAAAGAGGGGGAAGGGGGAAGGTGAGGAGAGAGAGAGAGAGAGAGAAAGAGAGAGAGAGAGAGAGAGAGAGAGAGAGAGAGAGACCTAATCCTTCCCAAATAGTTCCACCAACTACAGACCAAGTCTTCAAACACATGAGCGCATGGAAGCTGTTCTCACCCAAACCAAAGCTCGCATTTTCACACAGGTTTTATCTGTCATTAGATACCCTACGATACAGAATGCATAGTGAGTGCCATGTAAACAGACTGTACTGTCAGGGAACCAGGGCATGAAGGACAGTGTGCACACAGGACAGAAGCAGCGGTGTCTTTAAATACTTTATGTCTGAGGCTAGGTCAATATTCAGGAAGCTGTGGCTGTGAGGGCTACATATGCTCAGAACCAACCTCTCGGTTTGAGAAGGTGAGAATTCATTACAGTTTTTCAGAGGCTGCCTTCTCATCTGTAAGACTTCAGCAAGACAACAACTGGAACCAGTTCAGTTTTCCTTATGACTCAGAAGTAGCATACCACTGAGTGGATCACACTGGAGTGTGTGTGGTGCGCACGGAGGCTGCTGTGCTAAAGTAAGAGTTAGGCCCCTAGGTCCTCTCTGATTAGGACATTAGATCTCTTTAAGAGGATTGACTTAGCTTTAATTGTCAACCTGACAGAGACTGGAGGCCCATGGCAGGAGAACCTCGACAACTGAGGAATTTCTTCACACACACACACACACACACACACATGCACACGCACACGCACACGCACACGCACACGCACACGCACGCGCGCGCGCACACACACACCCATCCAGATCCATCAGCCATATGTGGTGGCTCCATCTGTAATTCTACCTCTTGGGAGAAAGGAGTACTGTAAATTCTGGGACATCCTGGGCTACAGAATGAAACCCTGTCTCAAACACTAAAGAAGGGGTCCAGTGAGATGGCTCAGCATGTAAAGGAGCTTACCTACTGTAACTGATTTGAACCAGAGGCAGGTAAGCCTGGGCTACATTAGAAAGGCAAACTGAGCATGAACCTGTGACCAAAGCAGTGGGTAGCATTCCTCCATGGCTTCTGGGATTCCTGCCTTGACTTTGCTCAATGATGGGAGTAAGTGTAAGCTGAAAGAGACCCTTTCCACCTCAGAGTTGTTTTTGACCATGGTATTAGTTAAGACAATTGAAAAAGAAACCCCTATGGCAATGGGGAGACTGTTTCTACAATAGAAACGTGGCAAGTGTTGCCTGTTTCATATTCTGTGAGCGAGTGTTTACGGCCAGGAAAGGCTGGCAAAACTCCTCCCACTTCCAGACTCTCCCAAAACCCTCTGGGTGTGGGGGCAGGTTCAGGTCTAACTTAGGGTGAAGCAGTCATTTCACCCTGGAAATACTTATGCACACTGGCACAGCCACAAGCTACAAGGCTCTTGCAATTTGGGCAATGTGCTTCAGAATCGAACCATCAAGTTTGTTTAAGTTAGTTGGGTTGTACACGGCTACAGGCCCCATGTTGAACATCTCAACAGGGGAGCTAGAGAGAAGCCTCCTGAGCCCACCTGGGCGGCATGCACGCCCACTCTGAGACTAATGGGAAGAGAGGCCATGATTGACACTGTATAACCCCAAGGGACAATCTGTGAGCTCTATATATCTCTTTGTTCCAGAAGTTTCTCCCATTAAGATGAAACTTGGAGGCTATAGATTTTCTTTTTTATTAAAAAGCAAAAGCAGGCACCAGGTTTAGCATTTTTGACATGAGATTTTTAGGGCCTAGAGGTCCACACTTGTAACCCCAGTTCTGGGGAAGGAGAGAAGGAAAGCCAAGAGGATTCTGGGTCTCACTTGCCAGGTTGTCTATTGTTTAGCTCCAGGCTCTTGATGATTAAGCAGGACCAGAGTGAAGAGACAGCTCAGTGGCTTGGAGTACATGCTGTCCTTGCTCCTGGTTCAGTTCTCGACACCCATATCAGGTGGTTCTCAGGCACCTGAAATCCCAGTTCCAGGGGATCCAACCTGTCTCCTAGTTTCCACGGGCACCTCCATACCTGTGGTGCAGACACATACACTCAAACATACACACATATCAAATGAAATCTTAACAACAACCACCAAAACCCAAGGCAGATGGTATTTGAGGAATGACAATGAAGGTTGATCTCTGGTTTCTATACATACTTGCAAATACCTGCATCATGGACAACATACACACACACATACACACACACACACATACACACACACACACACACACACACACACACACACACAGAGTATACCTAATAGATCAGACAGAGGCTCCAGAAAATGGGCATTCATCATCATTTTCAAGATGAGACAATGGGAACCTAGAAATGGAGGAAATGGTGGGGTCAGGATCCTGGGCGCCTCTGTCAGTCATGCCACTCAGAGGACCCCCGGAAACCACCATTTCCGAATTGGACAGGTGCTGATCAAAGCCACGGTCTCAGAGCTTGCATCAAAAGGTGTATGTGACAAATTCTGGTGCTTTCTGTGGTGAGGACAGAAGTGTAATAGCCAATTTGGATCTGAGCAAATGACCACACACAATGCCAGCATATGGCCTACATAAGAGCAGTCTTCAGGTCACCTTTGGCTGCTGCCTGAAAGGCCCAGATATCAAGCCGCAGTCACCCAGAAACTGTAGCCAGAGCTGTCAACCAAAAGGAAGGCAGCTTGTGTAATTGTGAGGGGAAAAAAAAAAAACAGTTCTCAGGAACAGGCATAGAACCGATGCTGTGATTCCATAGTACTGGGACGGGCTAAGAAACATGTAAGAAAATAATCAGGAAGCCGAAACGGTGCAAGGAACTCATGTAGAAGTAGTGCACATGGGTGCAAACTTTCCCTCTGGCAGATTTTTGTGAATGTAAGCACATGTGCGTGGAAGGAAAATGGCATGATCTCTCCACTCTCTCTCTCTCTCCTCTCTCTCTCTCTCTCTCTCTCTCTCTCTCTCACACACACACACAAATTAACAACACAAAACAGCCATTATATCCAGCACACTCACAAATTCCAATGCAGTTGAGACACCGTAGCTTTCAAGGACGTCATCCACCAACTGTTCTAAAATGTGATGACCTTTCTCATTGCTCCAGATAGAATGGGGCAGGAGGTCACACCCCAGACTTCCCTGTAGCTCAAGCTGGACCTGTGCATCAGGAGCCCAGATTTAAACAACAACAACAACAAAAGAGTCTGCTTGACCTTGAAAAACTCTCAACCTCTGGAGGCCTTGGCCCTTGTTTAAGGACAGAATTTGCCCAACTGTTGTGACAAATGTCATGTTTCAAAATTAGTTTCCTTCCTGCTCTCATTCGCCATCCATCCTTCCACTGAAACTGTATTATCATCATCATCATCACCACCACCACCACCACCACCACCACCACCACCACCACCACCACCACCACCACCATTTACCAACTTGGAGAAGGCACACTTCTGGCCATATAAGATCTATAAACCTACAGAAATAAATGGGATGACAATGGCTGTCGTCGCACCCTTCAGATGAGTTCCGCTTGCTACACGACACCCTTCTCCTGTTTCTCACATTGATTCAAAGACAGCTTTCCAGAGGAGGTGCTTACAACCCATGATATTCACCTCAGCAGTTAAAAGAACTGAGGGGAAAGGCCAGGCCTGGGTTTTCCAGAGAGCCTACCATCCCCCTCTCTCAGATAACTGAACATTGACGGTGGGTGGATTACATGTATTTAGAATGTAGATGCCTAACTGTTGCACTGGAGGTGAAAGAAGTCTTACAACGTATGATTCAAAATATATTGAAATAGACAAAACCACAGAAATTCTATTGCAACTAAGAAGTAACCACAGAAATAAAAAGTTTATGGGGAATGTGCCCGGCAATTGGGACAACAGGACCTAGGTAACACCGTGGACCTACTCGCTGGCCTGTCAAAAGGCAAAGCAAAAAACAGTGAGCATCCAGCGGTAGAGCGCTTACCTAGGAAGCGGAAGGCCCTGGGTTCGGTCCCCAGCTCCGAAAAAAAAAACCAAAAAAAAAAAAACAAAAAAAAACAGTGAGCATCAAGAAATAGATTTAGTCAACAAACTCCTCAAGGGATTTCTCTCTGCAGTTCTAAACATATGTGTAGCCAGACTGAAGAACCTCTAAGACTGGAGCAAAACAGAAGGCAGCTGGGGGGGGGGAGAGATGGGAGGAGGAGGGGGAAGAAGAAGAAGGAGGAGGAGGAGGAGGAAGAGGAGAAGGAGAAGGAGAAGAAGGAGAAGAAGAAAATGGAACTGAGAGATAAGATGTCATATTTTTGACTATGTGGAAACTTGTATCAAGAGAGGTTTCAGTTTTATGTCATTAAGCTGAGAAGAAAATTACATTAGGTTCTGTGCAATCCAAAAATATGAAAATAACAAAGTTTTGCCCTCGGAACAGCAGAGAGAGGCAAAGGAGGAACAAGGAAGGAGGTGGCAGGGCATAGCACAATGGGCCGGCCAGTCTACTTTTTGTTGCTTCAACAAAATACCAGAAGCTAGGTACTTTATAGAAGTGTATTGGGCTCACATTTTTGGAAGTCCAAGACAGGGTGGTCCCATCTATTCAGCAGCTGGTATGGCCCTGTTAGCCACAGAATGAGATGGCAGAAGGAACCTTGACAGGGGGCATAAATAAGAAGACATCTTATTTAGAGACAGAAACCAGGTTTGCTGTGTCCCTCAGGGTCCCTGAAGAACAATGCCAGCCTCTTCTGCAGACAGTGCCCTCCAGTTCAAGACCCTGGTTAGGACCCAGTTCTCAAGGGTACAACTGCTTTACAACACCCAAACACCCACTCTAAGACTTTCATGCAAGCACACCGACCTTCAGGGCCATGGGCAAACTATTCAAACTGATGAGACTGCTAACCACAAAGGTTACACAGGAGTCCTGGGCACGGGACACCATTGGGGAGGACAGTGGACTCTGGCCAGGTCTTCAGAGTAGAGACGCCATGACAAAGTGTGGACTCAGCAAGTCATGAATGAATCACCTTCAGTAAACACTCACGGAAACCAGTCAACCCCACATCACAGATTGATTATCATTGGAAGGTATAGGAGTCTGGCTTCTACCCACTCTTCGTTCTCAGCTACGCTGTCTGAAGTTGACACATGAAATGAACTAGCCAGTATGCCTTGCACGAAGAAATGCCCAGCTTCCAAAACAAAAAGCTTGCTTCCGGGAAGCTGGACTGTGGGACAGAATGTGGGATGCAAAGGCTGAGTGGGGGAAGGGATTCTCAGTTAAATCACAACAAAGTAAAAAGACCAAATTAACCCAGGTCACACTAAGACATTTCCATGGCCACGCCGCAGGAACTGTCAAGCGAATGACATAGGCTGATCTCCCTAGAACGAAGGTCTACCAGTGATGTCAAATGTACAGAAAGGGACAGTAGTAACTTCCACTGTGTGAATCTCAGTGCTTTTTATAGACGTGCTGAACCCACATACGTTTGTCAACATTGGAATTATGAATTCCCTAACTGGACTGAGCCCCTCCCTCTCTATTCACAGTACCCGGGTTCTACCTATCCTAGCTAATTACCCCAGCAGGCTCACTCCTCCCCACGCCCGCCCGTGTCCCTGCCCAAGCCTGAAGGCTGTCCTACGATCCAGAGCACACACAGCTTCCAGAGTCAGGACTATGTATGGGGGAGAAAGGAGTTCCTTTGCTCTCCCCCCAACACAACTGCTCTCCACCCCAAACTAGCCACTATGACATTCAAAACATGTCCACTTCCTCCTCCCGCTGCCGCCGTCAAGCCTCCAAGAAAGAAAAGACAAGAGAGGGGCAGGCTGGCTCTACGGACCGGAGCGGAACATAAACGAGTCGTGCTCTCTCTGCGTGCCTTTGGTTGTAACTATATTTACTATTTAAATTCAGTCAGCGAGTTGTAGAGAGATGCAGAGGACAAATTACAAAAGTTTTGTTTATTTTGTTTTTTGAGGCAGGGTGTTATGTAGCCCAGGCTGGACTCAAACTGGGTAAATGCCCAAGGACGTCCTTGGACTTTTTTTTTTTCCCCGGAGCTGGGGACTGAACCCAGGGCCTTGCGCTTGCTAGGCAAGCGCTCTCCCGCTGAGCTAAATCCCCAACCCCATCCTTGGACTTTTAAGCCTCCTTTCTCCACTTCCCAGGTGCTAGGATTATGGACAGGCGCTGCCACATTCAATTTATTTGATGTCGGGGACTTCATGTATGCTAAGCAAATCTCTGTTAACTGAGTCACACTCCTAGCTACTTTTCCCATTATGCCTTGTTCCTTAAAAAAAAAAAAAATTAGGTCCCATTTAGTCTAGGTTGGTCTCAGTGTTGCTATATAGCTGGGGACGACCTTGAACTCTTGATTCTCTTGCCTTTGACACCTAAGTGTTATGATTACTGATGTGTCGCCACACCTGTGTACATAATCGAATCTTTTTAAAGCTTATTTATTTTTATGTATATGCGTGTGTGTATTCATGTACAATCAAGCATGGCTCTGTGTGTATGTTTGTGTGTGTGTATGCGCGCGTGCACATTCGTGCACACAATCATGCATGCCTATGAAAGCCAGAAGAGAGAGTTGGAGCCCCCAGGTGCTGGCTGATTACATATGGCTGTGAGCCTCCGTGTAGGTGGGAAGCGAAGCCCTGATCCTCTCTCTGCAGAAGCAGTAAGCAGTCTTAACTGCTCAGCCGGCTCGGCTCTCCCTCTCCCATAAATGATTCTTAAAAGAAACAAAACGGGTTGGGGATTTAACTCAGCGGTAGAGCGCCCCTGGGTTCAGTCCCCAGCTCCAAAAAAAAAAAAAAAAGAGAAAAAAAAAAAAAAAAAGGAAACAAAACAAAATGAACAAACAAAAAACCCTCGAATGGATCTAGGCTAACATTTTATATGTCAAAGTTATAACCAAATGGAAATGTCCCTGCCTTTTGACATAAAAAGAAAAAATATCAGCCCATAGAATATGAACACACACACACATATGTCCATATTCATTAAAACCTATATTTCTATTTTTTTCACCCACCCAGTTGTCAACAACACTAATCCAGAAACAGAGAAAATGTCTAAAAGTTGCAAAGGAGGCAGCTGGGGTAGTTGGAAGCAGGTCATACAGTGAAAGCCGAGATGCTGGACATTGACTTGCATCTGAAAGGAGACCTAGCCATCCTTGGGCAGAGGGAACAGAAATAAAGTCAACAAAGGCCCAGCTGCGGAGAGAACCGGAAACTTGTCTTCCAAGGACTGCAGCTGTGAGGGATGGCCACGCCCCCTTCCTGAAGAGTGGCGAGCTCTCCCCTGAAGTCACAGGAATGATGGGAACTTGTCCCTTTGAAACTTTTATCTCTAAAGGATGAAGCCTCGAACCCTTGCTTGGACAACTTGGGATTTAGCTAAAATGCTTGGACATTCGGTAAATCTTCGCTATTTCCCGACTAAGGGGAAGTGCCCACTAGGTGTTGGACCGAGTAAGTGTCCCGCAGTAAATGCACTTGACTTTCAAAAGTACAACAGAGTTTAAGGAGGCCAATACAGACCTAATTCTTGCATCCCAGCGTTGAAAAACAAGGCTTGTTTTTCTTTTCTCTGGCTAAATTTTAAAGAACCTCATTGAGCGACAACACCTGCTCTAAACGGACATGAGCTATTTATAGTTGGTATCTATTCCCCTCGGAATATAGACAAAGAAAGAATGGTGCCCGGAATAACAAAATACTGCCCGACAACGCCGGAGTGGTCGCAATCAAAGGTGTTCCTCTATACGAATGCCCTTCTAAATTATAAATGTAAACCTTAAATCCCAAACGCACATTGAATGATGAGGGACAGTTTGCTGGGTAAGTTCTACCAAGAGCCCTTTGCTTAAAAATCAAAACCCAAGTTAGAGATAACACCCACATGTAAAATATTAAATACATCCTTCAAAGCACCAAAGAACCATTCATAGAAGCCTAGCAATAAAATCATATCTTTAAAAAATCAATTTCACCTCTCAGGGGTGAGATATAGTCACAAAAATACATTCCCCACTTTTATCCGAACTTCAGAAATTTTTTAAAAATTTTCCGTTTTTTCAAACTTTCATTAAATCTGGCATATCTAAGCATCTTAAATACAGAATACTAATCGATGTCTGTTTTACTGCAAAATCTCCTTAAATCTATGAAAATTATCGATTTGGATAGAAAAAAATGACTTGGTGAAATAATTTCAAGTGGCAAAATGTATCGCTTAAAACTCTTGCTATATTGTAAGTATTTAAATCTTTTTACTCAAATATATAATATCCATACACTGTTCGGATTGTAATGGCAGGGAAAGAGGACAGACACATGGCATTCGATTTTAAAGCCGCCCTGTAGAGGCTATGGGTTTGCCTTGACTAAAGCAAAGGCCTGATCCCTGTACTCCAGGAAAGGCCCGGCATCACACGCGTGGTATTGTTCAAACATTATAATTCAGAGGTGTCCGCCTGCCCATCTCTTTTGAATGTCACATGTTGAAATGTTTCAAGAGTTTAAAACAAAGAGAAGACGCCAAGGAGAAGATCCCCAGTCGAGAATTTTACTTAACTTTGAATACAATCTTTAGTCAGCCAGGTAAAAATTTAAAAATATTTTTTAAAAACAAACAAACAAACAAACACGCAAAAAGAAACGGGGAAGTTGACTTCTCCAAGTCTTTCTACTCTACAAACTTTTGAAGGAGTGGGTCTCCTCTCATTAAGTTTTGGGAGCCATACTGATATATATCCAAATGTACATTGCCGTGCCTTAACCAGTCTAAGGATTTGGAGAGATGACTTCACATAGGAAGTCCGCCGGGCGGAGTGAGCTTGCTGGCTTTGGCAGGGGTTCGGAGTTTGGGGAAACTCCTCTTTCCCTCACCTACCGCATTTCAGAGGCGCTGGGACTCTGCAGCGACTCGCGGGCGCGCACGACCGCAGTCCCGGATCTCAAATGCTTGGGGACGCTGCTTCGCTTCGGGGGCGCGCACCGTGGAAGTGTCCCCGGCTCGCCGACCAGCCAGCCGTCGAGAGGCGGAGCTCCGGGCTCGGCCCCGTGGGAGACCGCGCTCCCCCGCACCCCGGACGCACGGGTTTGCAGGCCGGAGTCCAAGTCCCGCGCGCTGGAGTCCGGCGGGTCCCCGCTCAGCCTCAGCCACTGGAGCGAAGCCGCGGTCCAGCCTAGATTAGCCAAGGTCTGTCGCCTGTGTGTAGCCGAGGCCCTGTGCTAAGGTGCGGCAAGGCGGATTGGCTCCTACCTGGGCAGGTGGCCGCGTCCTCCAACCCCCTCCTTCTCCCTCCTCCTGTTTCTCCTCCAGCCTGGCACACACGGGTTCCCGGTTCTCCCCACCGCCCGGCTGGCCGCTTCCTCCTCCGGGAACTTCCTCAATACGCCCCGACAGCGCCCTCGCTTCCTCCGCCGCCCCGAACCTGAGGCATACAGCACCCCGCCCAGAACCCAGCAGGGCTAGGCAGCTCCCAGAACAGAGCTGGGCTGGGAAGTACCCCGAGATCCAGTATGGTAACACCTCCCACCCCGAACTCGAACTACAACGGGACCGCACGCTGAACCGAGCCTGGGGCAATTAGGACCCCGAACTTGGACGGGACAGCACCCCCAAACCGAACCGCTGCACTACGTTTAAAGGAGTCAAGTAGCCCTAGATCCCCAAGCCAAGCCTCAGCTGATCATAACCGTGAACCTGAGCTGAATCACTAACCTAGGGCAGAATCACTAACCTAGCTGGTCAGCACTGCTGAACCTGAAGAGAGGCCACTAACTGAGCTGGAGCCAGGCAGCACCTCTAGACGACTGGCCCTCGGTCCCTTGGTGTGACAGATTCAGAGGAATGCTTGTCCTTCTCCAGATCTGGAGTCATGAGGACCAAAGCCCCTCTATGCAGCTCAAGCTAGTCCCCAGGCCTCTTCTCCTGCCACCACAGCCTGACAAAACTGTGGCTGAGACTGCTCACTGCATGGTGTGTTTAATGTTAGCAGGCCATACTTCTGCCAACACCATGGCCAGAGAACCTAAGTGAACCGAAAGGTGCCTCCAGAGGGTTTTGACTGACCAAAGCTGTTTTTGAGGGTGTTACCTGTTACCCACAAACTTGAATCCTGTCCTGCAGTTCTTGACATGGTTTTTTTGTTTGTTTTCTGTTAATCCGTTAATGCTATAAAGATCGAAACGGTCACTTTTGTCAAACTCTGAGTAGAGTATTTAGATACAGTAAGTAAGTAAATTAATAAATAAATAATCTAGATACTGTTTATAGTGAATTTTAAAGAGCAGTCCTGTCAAAACACAGAAACAGGGATAGAGAGATGGCTTAGGAGGTAAAGTGCTTACCATGCAGTCAGAAGGATCTGAATTTGATCCCCAGTACCCATGTGAAAACTGGGGTAAAAGGGCAAGTAGCAATAAATAATAAGTACAATGGGAAGATGGTGAAGGGTGGTACTTAAGATACACGGAAATAATAGCAAGAAATACCACAAAAACTTTGCCAAAACCACAGCCTTGTACAAAGGCCATCACAGCCTTACACAGAAAATCTTTCTGCAAGGATGTGGGGCCGACTAATTCCCATGTCACTTTGAACGGACACTGATCTTATTGGTGATCTTTTCAAGTAGAGATTATTGTTTTTACACAGCACTGGGGCCTGGCACATACATTGTGCCATTAAAAGCTCCCCCCTTTCTCATCTTTTGTGACTACTCCTAGTGTACTGTGGTATGCATATTCCCAATCCAGCACTCTGAGACTACTAAACAAATTCACTGTTTCTGTAAAATCTTTGTGCCCTTTGTTTTATTGTGTTTTGTTTTGTTTTTAAGTTTAGTTTTAATTTGTTTTTAACTTGTTAGTGTATGTGTGGGTAGGTGTTCCTGTGTGTGTTATGCATACATGTGTGGAGGGCTGTACATGTGTGCACACAAATGCATGTAGAGTCTAGAGGTCAATACCAGAATTCTCCCTCAATCTGTTTCCACCTGAAATTTTGAGGGAGGGTCTTTCACTGAACCTGTGGATTACCTATTTGACTACATTAGTTGGCCAGCAGGCCTATGGCTTCTCTTGTCTCTGCAGTATGGGTTAGGATTACTGACAGGAGCATGAATGACTCTAAGGCAGCTGCATCATAGAGAGCCCACGCCAGAAAGCTAGGACCTTGCAGCTCACTTAACGACTGGCAGGTAGCTTAACAAGTCCAACGGTGTCTCTCTTCTATGTAGATTGTCTGGTGTGCAAGTGCCTCTTGGCAGGCTTTATTGTTTATATGACCCTGGGCAGGGGTGGGGGTTGGGGGTGGGGATGGGGTGTGTGTATTCCTGGTCAGTTTCAGGGACTTCCTGGGGTTACTGAATTTACTTTCTGTGTCTTAATGAGTCTTGATTAGCTTCTCTCCAAGATTTTAGTAACTCAGAGGAAATTGCTACACAGCAGTAAGAAGATGTGCATGGGCTTTACATGTATGCAGAATAAAGCCAGCCTTTTCCAATAGACCATGTCTCTCTGAGTTTTACTGATGGGGCTAAGGTGACATAATGGTCCTGCCCACCTCTGAGTCATCTTCAGTGTCAACTGCACTGAAGTTTACCACACAAATACCCTAGAAAACAAAATCTTCTTGCCAGGCGTTGTATCACCCAGCATTTCTTCTCTTCACACCATGTTTTTCTGAAGACTGCCCTCTAGGCTTCCCCCTTAACATACCTGGACCCATGCTGTGACAGTGTGCTAGCCCCAAAAGCCCTGCTAGCTAATCTCTGTGCCTGGGACTTCCCAACACAGTCACTGTTTTTAAAAATCTGGTTTTAGTCTACAGGATCTTAGTAAAACTTTAAAAATAGCGAATGCAGTATAGTTTTCTCCATGCTAATTCTGACTCATGAAGTCTTTCCACATTTGGTTTTGTCTGAGTATTTCTACTGTTCACTGCTTCACAGTGCCTCACTTCCTTGCGTACTCAGTAACATTTGACAGTGAGCCACTCATCATCCCTGAAAAATTATTTGTAGGTATTGGGTGACACCAGAAGGAAGACATTTTCATTCAGTAAGAAAGTGCCTTTGTCTCTGGCAGAAACCTAGATTGCAATTAGTCCTTGAATGGTTTTTTTTTTTTTTTTTTTTTTTTTTGGTTTTTTTTTTGTGCTGGGACCCAAACCCAGGGCTTTGCGCTTACCTAGGCAAGCGCTCTACCACTGAGCTAAATCCCCAATCCCCCTTGAATGGTTTTAAGGAACATGTTCAGCTGTGTGTTTTAAGTAGGCAGGTGATATGAATTTATGCTACAGTTTTCCGAGAGTATTTTATTTGTCTCTTTATTTTGCTCTGTACTTTTGGTTTTTGTTTTGGTTTGGTTTTTGGTTTGCTGTTGTTGTTGTTGTTTGTTTTGTTTTTTGTTTTGGTTTGGTTGGGGGGGGCGGTTGGTGTGTTTTCTGTGTGTTCTTTTGCCTTGGAATCTCCAAGCCTTACATTCATGTTTCCCTCTTTCCAACCGTGCTGACAGATGCTAATTAGCTAATTATCTCAGGAACACCACATTACACATTTAAAAATACATAAATTTTTATTTGTCAATTAAACTTCAATAAACCTGTATTTTTTTTTCTTTTGAGTAAAGACTTGCAGACAGAATTTAACCGTTTAAGTGTTGGAGAGTTGGTTCAACAGTTAAGAATGTTTGCCCTTCGTGGCAGAGGACCAGGATTCAGATTCCCAGCACTCACATGGTGGCTCACAAACTGTCTTTAACTCCAATTCCAGAAGCCTCTATGGGTACTGGATGCAGGCAAATACTCATACACATTTTGTAAAAACCTAAAAATAATTTAAACCTTCCAATAAAAGTAAACAAAATACCGTGTTCATTAGCCTTACATTTTTCTCCCAATGGTCCTTCTTTTTATAGTTGATCTCTTTTTCAGACCCATCTTCCCCGAGATCTATTTTAACTTAACTTGGTATATGATATGACACATAACGTTAACAGTTGTCTTCAAAAGGAAGACATAATGAAACCAGTTTGTTTCTCAGTCACCCCCTTTCCCTCCCTCTCTCCCTCTCTCCCTTCTTCCTCCCTCTGTTATTCCCTCCCCCTGCCCCACGATGTGTGCATCATGTATATGTATGTGCACACCGTGTATATGTGGAGTCAATTCTCTCCTTCCACCTTTCCAACTTGAGGGTATGGGACTCAGGACATCAGTCGTGTGGGGCGAGTACCGAGCACCTTTGCCCACCGAGTCCTCTCACGGTCCTCTCACGGGTGCAATGACACCAGCTGTAATCCGCAATTCTTCTACCCTGAGTTATGAGGTACCAGTTTCCTCATGCATAAAGCAGATCCATCTAGTCATGGCCACACCCTGGGTCTGTTTCTAGTCTTGTTCCATGGACCAACCAGTGCTTTTTTTTTTTTTTTTTCACTCACTGCTTTTCCTTCCTTCCTCCCTTCCTTCCTTCCGTCTTTCCTTCCCTCCCTCTTTCCCTCCCTCCTTTCTTCCTTCCTTCTTTCCTTCCTTCCTTTCTTATCAAAATACGTGTTTTTTTAAGTGGCCTCTTGTGGAAAGACAGTGTCAAGAGAAGGAGAGGACAAACAAACCAGGAACAAGACAGCAGTGACAGCATGGCTGTGCAGTGTCCCAAGAGCTGAAGACACAGCGGTAAACAAAGACTCTGGTTTCAAAGGTCGGGGAGAGCTCCGTCATCACCTAGGATGAAGTAGAGCTGGGGAGGAGGAGAATGAGACGGTGCAGGGATGCAGAGAAAGACACTGATGGGCTCCCACTGCAGAGCTGTTGGTACTGGTCAGAATACAGATGCTGACACCATCAAATGCTGGCAGGATGTGGAACAGCCAGCCAGAGCTCTGCCACTTCTGGTGAGAGCAAGATGGTGAGGTCACGTTGGGGCAGATTATTTGCCTGTTTATGAGTTTTGCTCTGAGCCCAGAACTGCTCAAAAAAATTATCTTTGATTTTGTTCAAATGCCGGAAGTAAACGCAAATACAGAGAAAATAAAAAAGACGACAAATTCAGGACATTTACCTGAGGTGACTATCGTAGTTTGTCTAACTCATAGTCTTGTGTATGAATACCTGCTCTCCAGCTGGGCCCTGTGTGCATGTGCGTGTGTGTGTGTGTGTGCATGTATGTACGACTGTGTGTGACTGTATGTGAGTGTGTGAATATCTGTGAATGTGTATGAATGTGCATGTCTGTGGGTGTGCATGTCTGTGAATGTGCATATCCAATGTGTATGTGTGCATGTGCGTGTATGCATGTGTGTGAATATGTATGCATGTGTATGAATGTACATGTGTGTGTGTGAATGTGCATGTGTATGGGTGTGCATGGGTATGAGTATGAACGTGTGTGAGTGTGCACACACATGTGTGTGAATGTACATGTGTGTGTGCGTGCATGTGTGTGTGAGAGAGAGACTTGAGGATTTAGAGATGGAACCGCCTTTTGTCCTCTCTGCTTTCTGGTCCAGGCAGATATGATCAAGCCACTTCACAGTCCTGTCACCACAGCCGCAGGCCTTTTCTACTCTCACACTTCTCAAGCTGTGGGCCAGGAGAGGCCCTTCCTCCCCTGCACTGTTCTTGACAGGTTTGAATTCACAGCCATCAGAGAAGTAACTGAGGCAGTGACCACAGAGTCCTCTTCCCATGCACACACAGGACGACGACCTCATTTGACTAGAATACCCTCCCTATACACCCCTATATCCATACAACTATGACAGTCTCACCTAACAGAAGAAACGTCTAAGGGGCGCTGACTTTGTGGACATGACCGTCACAAATGAGCTGTTTTCTCGAGTTATCCCACTTACTAGAGGAAAACAGTTTAAGCTGTGTTGCTAGGCGGTGAGCTTGAATGTCAGAGTTAGCTCCTTTCTGAGCCTGGAGATTACACCGTTGTCTACCATGCTGCCGTGACCTGGCCCCACGGTGCTTCTTGTATAAAGATTAGATCATCAAGCGCTCTTTTTTCTTTTTTCAGCTACAGCCCCTCAGTTAGTTATTCTTAGCTCTGGAGTTAAAGGACTCTGTTAACTTCGGGGCCTTTGCACCAATGTTTCTGTGAGGAGTTAGCAAGGAATAAATAGGCGGTTGGGGAAGAGGCTGGAAGGAAGGAGATAACATTCCCGCACAGCAGCTAGACTATGATGTGAACCGGCAGCAGCCCACCCTCCCTTTCAGCTTGGTGTCTCCTTACTTACTGTGGTTATCCTGGGCCACAGACCGTCCAAAGGAGGGGATGATGTAATGGGAGAGAGGAAGAAGGAAGTGGGAAGTGGGAAAGAAAGAGGGGTCACAAGAGGCTTGAGTTGAGGACCCTGTAAAAGGTCAGCCCAGACCATAGGTCACTGGTCTGCCAGTTCTGGGGATCACACTTGCTGATGGGGTGCCTCCGGCTTCGCCAAATGCCTGTTTGTCACCCCTCCTGGTTCCTTATTTCCTTTGTCTCCGTGTGCTCAGTTTTTTCTTTGTCCGAAAAAGAACCCCGACTCCTGGTCAGCCAGCCCACTCCCTGTCACTGTATTCCCGTTTCTAATTTCCTTCTTAGTTCCGACCAGTGGGCCCACCTGTGGACCCGGGCAGTCTTCTCAAGTTTCAGGGTGGTCTGTGTCACCATCCGTGTGGGAGTGGCACGACCACACCGGTGGGAAGTTGGTGCTCTGCTTCCTGCCTCTTGCCCAGGACTGGTTGAATCCCTTGTTCTGAGTTCGAAGCATTAAGTGCTGCTTTGAAGAAATCCAAGAATAACCAGTCTCTTTCTCTGTCTAATTTCTTACAAGTTAGTTGCTATTTAATTCTCTTTTCTGTCCATGGAACCGGATGCCTAGGGCTGGTAAACAGATTGTGGGAGGCTTATTTGGTTCTCTGACCTCAAATTCATTGTCTCCCCACCTCAGTCCCCGTGCTGAGATTATTGGGGTGCACAACTATGCCCCACGAGAACTGTGTCTTCTCATATTTTTGGAGACTGAAAGTTCCACTGGTCGAGCCTGGGACAAAGACCTCGAGATATCACAAGAGTGGCAGTGTATTCCCAAGAAAGGCAGAGCCAGGATCCCAGAGAGACATTTGAAGCCAGGATTGCCCTTTCCACAATATTAACTAACCAGAGTCGTAGGAGACCGGCATTAATCCCTTCTGGCGATGGCTTCCTAAGGACCTACCTACTCGCCACTAGACCCCACACCTACAAGGCTGCACCAAGTCAATGCCACACTGAATGAGAACTGAGCTCCTAGCATAGGACATACAAATGACACTGGAGCTGCAACACCCGTGACGGCCAGCACGGCTTTCTCTGCACACATCTGACAAGCTACCGTTTTGCTCTCCTGCAGTTAGACACGATAAGGGCAGGGATAAGCCGCAGCCTCTTAGCTGTTCTCAGGGTTTGAGTGAGATGGTCAGGCTGGGATTCCTAGACAAAGGGTGGGGTGGGGGTGGGGTTGTATTCTGGCCTGATCATGACCCCTCACACTTCTGTTTTCCACGAGCTGCTGACTCTGAACTACACTTCATGCGATGCTTCTCTTTTTACTGCTTTCTCCACTCTCCTCTTTACCGTAGGGTGGATAACTAGAAAAGGCGTGATGTTTTGGGACCATCGTACCTCTCTTATCCCAGAATTTAGTGTTGCGTGTTTTTAGTATAGGATCTACACTGCACTTTTACTCTCTTTCTCTCTCTCTCCCTCCCTCCATGTGTGCATGCGTGTATGTGAGTGTGCACACATGCGTGCCACGGCATGAGTGTGGAGGTTACGGGCAACTTTGGGGACTTGGCTGTCACGTCATCCTTGTTTTGAGGCAGAGACTCTCATGTATCTGCTGCAGGGTGGTGAGGTCCACACTAGCTGGAAGCTGAGCTTGGCAGGGGGTGGGGGGTCTCTCTGCACAGCTTGCAGGCCGCTGGACCGTCTGACGTCTCCCCTGCAGTGTCAAAGCTCAGAGTTTCCTCCTGCAGCAACTGTTTCTGTTTTGCTACTAGGGAGTAGCCGTGAGGCTCTTCCAGGTTTCGGTTCTCCCCGTGTGTAACCTGTTTACTCCCCGGGGTCTCCTGAGCCTCTCCTCCCCTGCTCCCCTGTCATAGCACACCATGGCTCTTGTTTCTCCGTCACCCTTACCTCTCTGCATCGTCTTTCTCCATCTGGCTGCCACTCCCACTGTGTACCAGAAAAATATCAGGAGCTGAGGGATGTGACTCACAAACAAATGGCTTGCTAGAAAAAGAAAATCTTTGCCGGGCACCGGAGAGGTGGCTTAGAGGTTAAGTGCATTGGCTATTGCTGCAGACCACCCAGGGGAGTGTGTCAGCAGAGGGACCAAGGCTTGGAGTTCAGGTAGAGAACGGATTTGGCGTGACAGACAGACACAAACTCGAGGTGTGTGCTGCTGCGAAAAGCTTTACCTCTTGGTAGATTTAAGCAGTTAGAACAGGTCCATCATAATTGGCAATCATCCAGCTCGTATTCATCACCCCACCAAATGTCCCTTGCAAGGAGGAAAGCGGAACGTACAGACTAGGAAACAATTCTTAACTGCAAACAATAGTTTAGAAAACTGCAGTTATACTGCCAGACTTGTGGGCACCAGATATGCATTCAACATTTACCTTTATTTTAATAAAGTTTAAACTTTATATTTGTGGCCCCTCAGAATAATGTGGAAACTTTTATAACCATAGTTAACTCTCGATAAGTTTATTTAACTTGTTGGGACTTGTGTATGATCTTTCTAAAAGAATTGTTACTGTTTTGAATCATGCTAAACAAAACTTTCCCAAAAAGGGGGGAAAGGCTTTTCTGGAACAGTCATGTTCTTAATAGCTGCAATTAATTTCTCTTTTATTTTCTGGGAACTAATGAGTGCAGCAGTTGAATTCATCGCAGCCGTTGAGTTCATCAGGATCATGATGGTGTGAGATGTTTTCGTCTCTGAACTTTCAGTTCCTGAGACATTTAAAGGTACATGACCATCTTTCCACACTGTTATATTCTTAAAATCAGATATCGTTGACAGGCTTAAAGTTGCTAAGTTCACCAAGGCTAAAACACAGAAGGCCCCTCCACTGCAAGCATAGACCCTAGTCATCATCTATTTGTAGGGAGACGGCCAGGGACCTCCAGGAGGCCAAGCCATTCCAGGCACAAGCCTCTGTTCTGGATAGAATGAAGCATAAGAACTTCATATCACACAGACTCTACTGGAGTGGGTGTGGCAGTTCCCAGTTTTTTGTTTTTAAGACGAAGCTTTAGGATATTTTGTCTGACGGTATGGAGGGACTTTAGGATTAGCCTAAAAAGAATAGGGAAGATTAATAATATAACAATCACCAGCCCTGACCCTACAGCTGCGAAGATGCAATACTGAATCCAATCCACAGGATTCAAAGCTTTTAAACTTTTAGTAAACGACGTTGCAAGTTTATCCATTTTCCAGGCATCTAAATGTTTTTGACTTATGGCTGCAATTTGTTCCTGTAATTGTATGTTATAAGAAATATTTGTACCTGGATTCAGTTCCCGGCACCCACCTGGAGCTCACCACTTTCATTAACTCCGGTTTCAAGGGTTCTGATGGCTTCTTCTGGCCTCTACAGTCACTGCATACATGTGACACACAGACGTACAGGCCAAGCACCTACATACATAAAATGAGGGGAAAAAATGGCTATGAGCAAGGGATTTGCACAGGGAGAGAAGTGAGATGATACTGAGTAATTGTGATCGCTCTTAGTTCTATAAGAAACTGTGCTACATTTCTGTAGCCCACACTGAAAGATTATGTTTTTCTGAACTCCTGCTTAGATATTGCTTAAAGATTGTTTTTATGAACATAACTTCGATATTGCCTTAAAATATTGACTGTGTGTGCGCACACATATGTGTGCATGCATGTGCACTCATTTATGCACAGGCCAACCCTGAGTCCCTTCCTTGATTGTTCTTCACCCTAATTTTGGTTGATGTGAGCACAGGTCCCTATGATTTGATTGTGAGCACTTGATCTAGGAAGTAATTCTGCCAATGCTAATGGGATATTAACATGGGGTTAGTTATGGGTGCTGTTAGCTGTTAATTCTGGAGAATGGGAACATGTATATTCATTCTATAAATTACACACATCATAAGATATTGATAATCCTACGGGGCAAGAATAAGACCATGGTCACTTTCTTTTTGCCAAATTTAAAGCAACTGGCCAGGATGGTGGGCACCAGCCAGGTCCATACCTGGGATTCCCAGAGAATGATCGCATTTTGTGCTAGTCAGGTGTTTATAAGGGCAAAGCCTGCAAGAACATGTACTTCTCATCTTTAACCAATGGGAAGCTGCACACAGCCTGACGTACTTCCTGCCCCTGTCTCTTCTGTGTGACCAAGCACGCACGTCCTGTGCAGTTGGGGCAACCAACCTTGCTTTCAAAATGAAAACAGAGCACAAACAGATGTAGAGCTCTTAGCTCCCTCTCCAGCACCCTGTCTGCCTGTGTGCTGCCAGCTTCCTGTCATGATGATAATGAACTGAACCTCTAAACTGTAGGTCAGGCCCAATTAAATGTTTCCCTTTATAAGAGTTGCTGTGGTCATGGTGTCTGTTCACAGCAATAAAAGCCTAACATACTTTGTGAGGGGCTACAGGGGCATGGGCTTCCCTTTCTGGCCATTGAGAATCTCCGACAAATAGCACTCACATTTTGTTTTTGCCACGAAGGGACACAATTCAAGGGTGACCCTTGACAGCAGTGAGTATCAGCTGAGTTCAGTTCCTCCTTTTGGGGCTCAGTTCCCCTTTCCCCAGCCCAACAGTGTCTACAGCTTCATTTACTCAAGTCAGTCTACTTCCCTCTTTCATTTGCCCAGCGCTTCTAGCAGGTTCTGCCCAGAAGAGACACCGAGCAGATGTTTACGAAAGCTCCAACCATTACCTTTCTTTAATTCCTTTCCATGGATAATTCTCTGGTCCAGTCTGTGGAGTGTGTCTGTCCACGCATGGGGGGAGGAGCTGATGAAGATGGTCTCCACCCGGAAGTTCATAGAGAGGAAGTCGTAGACTCATGATTCGAACCCAGGTGTTTGGGTTTCTAGAGCCCCCAGATGTCAGGTCATTCTATTATGCCTGAGAGTGTGGAAACATGGCGCAACAGCCCTGTGAAAAGTGTTCAGGCACATGCATACATATTTTTAGACTAACAGGGTACCAACTTAACCCACAATCAGACTGTCACTGTTACCTCAGAACAATAAGAAGAGAGAAAAAAAAACAAAACAAAAAAACAAACCGGGCCCCTGTGGTTACACTTGCTGTTGCTACATACCCAGAGCCTGCTGTTGCAGGGGACTTGGCCAACTCGGGAAACACACCCTGGCTCAGAGGATGCTGGGCATTCAGGTTGTGACTTTCTTTGACCCAAATGCAAGAACCAGAAATGATCCTTGAGGTTCCCGATGGGGAGGGGGTGGTGTGAGAATAGATATGAGAAAAGAGATGATTCTCCTCAGAGATGCTACAGAAACTCAGAATTAACGATTTTCATGTTACGCTCACACACTCCCCAGCTGCTCCCATGGAGCTACATAGAAACCATGCCTGGGAACCAGTTTTCTGATGCACCCTCCAACCCTGGAGATGCCGTCTGAAAATGGCTGTCCCTGCTGCTGGGTGCTCACATTGTCAACAGGGCTGTTCTCGTTCATTCTTATCTGCTGCTGGGTGTTTCCTGGTCACCCAGCTGTTGAGCCAAGTTAAAATGGTATCGGACAACTTCACGATCTACGGTCTAACTTTTCTAAACCCTTATAAATCAAACAACCTGTTGGTTTAATTTATTTATCTAGATCCTGGGTCTTATTGGGTATCCCTGGCTGGCCTGGAGCTCACAGAGATCTGCCTGCCTCTGCTGTCCGAGTGCTGGGATTAAAGATGGGTGCCTCAACTCTGTTTTTTACAATTTTTCATTTTTTTTTAAAATAAAACATTTCAAGTGCAGCCAATCTTCTTCAGTCTGAGCCTGGCTTGTTTCTCTATCTTAATTCAAGGTCATGCTCAGTGACAGAGAGTTTGAGGCCAGAACCAGATACACGAGACTCTCTGAAGAAAAGCAAGAAAGCAAGCAAGCAAGCAAGAAAGAAAGGAGAGAGGGAGGGAGGGAGGAAGGAAAGAAGGAAGGAAGGGAGGAAGGAAGAAAAGGTAAATTGGAGATGATGCTGTTCATTGCTTAATGACTTTCTGTCATTTCTTGTCAAAAATGGCAGCCAACGATGCTCTCCTGACAGAGGACTTCAGAGGCAGTGCGAACCATTGAATGCCTCCAGCACTAACTTACTCTTAGGGACACAATTTTATAGGCGGTGAAAGAGAAGAAAACTTCAAGTTGAAAATACCAAACTGAGGAAAGAAAGTGGACTGAAAGCAGAGTTGCTCTGGACGTAAATTCAAGACGGAGCAAGCAATGCTGTCCCCAGCTGGCACTGCCCCAAAGTTGATCCATTCAAAAGGTTGGAGCGACTCAGTAGACACTCCCAGCAGCCATCTCCACTGGCCCCAGAGAATGGATAAAAATGGGGTGGAGGCAGGTGAGGTTGAGAATGGTACAGGCAGGAGGTGGGGAGAAGCCGCACGATCATCAGCCCCGAGTACTGGCAGGTTTGGCACTTGGGGTCCAGATCTTTGAGCAGATGGCCTCATTCTACCCCAAAAGCAGATTTTCTGCATGGAGAAGTGGGTGTCAGAAAAGCTACTCCAGGAATAGTTGCCGCCAGGCTGGTGAACGGTGTTCCCACGGACCAGATGCAAAATCAGATGGCGAATTAGTCGGTTACCCCAAACCTCAAAGGTGGGTGATGTGCTGATGGGGGTAGTGGAAATCCTGGCTCCTCCTACGGGCTTGTCGTCCTGGGGACAAACAGCCTTTGACTTTTTTCTTGGAGAGGCTGATGAGGCGATAAATCCCCAAAAGACCTTACGCAGATCAACTTTGCCTGTGTGCGAGCATGGGGCTGCGTCTAAAAGGGCTCCTTGGAAGTCAAAAGGGTTGGCAGGGCTCAAACCATGACAAGGAGCAGGATGAAACAAAGAAACACTTCAGAAGGGAAGTGTTTTGGAGAGAAAAATCAATAATGGTGTTTAAAAGAACCTTACTTTGTACAGATAAAAAGAAGGAAAAGAAGAAACTCCCTGTAGAGAATCAGGCCTGCTTGGGAAAGTGTATACCAAAAGTTTTGTAAAAATCCAAGCTTCAGAACATCAAACACACTTTGGGTGAACAAGCATCGGGAAGCTGACCCTACATTTTTGGCCAGGTGCATTAGCCCAAATCAACGTGTTTTATGTGTGTAATGCCTGCAGAACCCATGCCGGGCTAAGCACTGGAGTTAGCACACAGAGGTCTCAGTCCTTCTGAAGCTGGCCGCCAGAGGGGCAACCCATGGGTGGTAAGCTAGTGAGCACACTGACTTTACAGGTAGAGTTAATGCCGCAAAGAGCCACAGCCATGAGAAGGGAGAGTGGGCGGGGAGGTGTCTGAAGAAAATAGATCTTCTATGTGATGGAGTGAAAAGGTTAATGAATTACCAAGCCTCAGGAAGACAGGGAGGTATTTTAGAGAGAAGGCTGGCTGCCAATGGCTGCCGATTTGATCCGTCATGTGTAGCAAAATTAGTCTGCTGGCACGGTTCCCTTTAATGAGAATGAGGATGATTACAAGGAAGGGATTTTAAGGCCATGGCTGGGTCTCAATGTAGGAGGAAGAGCTAGACATAAACATTAAAACATATGGAGATCTAAACTTGTTGGGGCCCTGAAGGGGAAAAGAAGCTTCCCTTTAGAGTCTGGAGAGTAAGGAGTGTGGGAGGGAGACTGTTAGAGCCTCTTTAGAGAATGCCCCACCCTTATACAAACCTCCCCAAGGAGTCTTCAGACCCAAATCCCCTGAACAAAGGAGATATCCACCTTTTAGGGTTGGCAGGAAGTGTAGTATCCCGTGATTTAGTTCAGCATCATAAATTTGACAGAGGTCGCGGAAGGGCAAGGTGCCATGGTTGAGGGTCATTCAGTCACAGCACAGACAGTTTCTTAATTCTGTCCAAGAATGCTGCAGGAGATGTGACCTGACCCAAACTGTGGAATCTGTCCTAAAGGCGCAGGTCCTCCTCCTAGCAGTAATGAGACAGACCGCTGTAGACCTCTAAAGATCAGGGTTTGGAGGGTTTCTGGGTCGGTAAGCATCGGGGATGCCTGGATGGAGATGGCCAGGCCAGAACCTCTAGTGCCTGCAGTTCTGTAACGACTGTTATTGTTTCAAAATCAATGCCAACTATTTCTCTGAGTTCTGTGACTTGCCCTATCCAGTCATCTGACTGAGGAGGGATGGTAGGGACTTGGTTTGTAGCAAACTGATCAGAAGTATAGATCCCAGCCTAGGGTTTCTGGGGTAGACCTCTGGGACCCTGCCCTGCCCTGTGGTATATGTCTCCACATATACCACAGGTAGGTGGTGTCAAATGAATTGAACTGTAGTCTACCCAGCTGGTATTGAGGACTGGCTTGGTATGGGGCGCTATCCCCACCGATAACATATGTCGAATGTTAAGTAAGCAGTTTGCTTGGTTTTCTGTCGCAGTTATTAGTGTGTGTTTATGTGTTGCATGCATATACGTGTGTGTGTTTGTGTGTGTAGTGTGCGGGGCATACATTATGCACTGTGTGTGCCTGCATCTGTACATGTGCTTGAGTGTATGTGATGTGTCACACATGTATTATGTATCGTGTGTGTGTGTGTTGTTTGTATGCATTGCGCATGTTATATGTACGTTGTCTGGGTGTGCACTGATCATCTACCTGTGTTGAAGCTATTTCTTGTTTGGGGAGTCTGAGTGAAGCCACATGAGCGATATTATTTGGATGTTACTGACTGGCCGCATCATTCCTCTTAGTTAGGTGGCTGGGATATGCAGACCAGACACACCCGCTGAGTCACACAGTAGGAGATCACTTACAGGAAGCTACCCAAGGCTCCAAAGGGCTTGCACCAGCTCCTAGGCAGGGCTGCACATCAGGAGGCCCAGTGCTTCCTGTCTCTGCCTCCTCCATTCTGGCCCTTCAACGCAGTCTTCAGTTTGTCTGGTGAGGATGGAGCACCGCCACACTGAGGTCTAGGTCGCCCTGGCGGCCACTTGAGCTGAACGGAGGATCATGTGTCCAGAGTTTCTGATTATTTTTAAAGAGACTGTCCCATAGGCTGCTCAACAATTTGCTCACCAATTCCTGTAAGAACTCTTGGGGTCTGACTCATGTTCCACTGCTTTAAGTTGAGTTACCTTTTGACTATTACAAGTTTTAGGCCTGCAGTCTGGATCAAAGCCTGTTGGCAGGGATACAGGGCAAGTGCTCCCTCCCAGGTACGGCTGCCTTCGGCCTCGTCTTCTTGTCTTCTAGTGAGCAGAAGTTTTAATTTCAGAAGGAGACGAGAAAGGGGTGGCGGTATCTTTGTGACTTTCACTTTTTTCGTTGTCTAAGTAAGCCCATTTCTCCTTGCAATCAAATGACTGTGTTTCCCCCCTCCTTTCTAGCATTAGGCTAAATGTTGAATGAATAGAAAAGTGATCAGTATGACTATTTTTATATGCATTCGTGTGTGTGTGTGTGTGTGTGTATGTGTGTGTGTGTGTGTGTGTAATGAGCCACACATGGTCTATGCATGTGTTGTGGTTAACTATGGAATACCAAGAGCTACCATTCATATAGCAGCCAGGGTCTTTATCTCTAATCTTTACAACAACCTGCAAAATGCGTGCTCCTGTTCCCAAGGTCCGAGGAGGACTCAGGTGGAACGATTCTATGAAGAGGCAGTGAGTGGGCCAAATTCGGATCGCTCCGGGGTTCCGTTAGCAGTAGCCTGCAGCTCTGTATCTGCGTGAGCTCCCTGGTGCTCTGTGGTAAATGCCTCCATACTCGACATCGAAGACATCCGAGGGGCATCCACTGGTGCCCGCACCCTGCATGCCATCCCCTTCAGCACGTGTGGAACTTGGGCGACAAAAGCTCTCCGTGTGAGCCTTTTGCCTTTCAAACTGTTTGTTGACGGACTCACATGCTTTGCAGGGTCTTAGGAAACCGCCTTTCTGTGGCTTTTGTCACAGCCCCGAGAGTGTGAGGAACCTCAGGAAAAGGCGATGGGGCCACCCAACAGGTGCTGGAGGGCATGGCAGCCCAAAAGGGTCAGCGGCCACACACTTTTCTCTTCTTCAGCATGGGGACCAAGAAGTCATGCTTATTCTGGGGGCAATGCTCAGTAACCACTAGGGAACGAACGAACAGACCTCTCTCCTGGGAATATGTTTTCCCATCAATGACCGCTTCTCCTAGGACCTCTGCTCCCTCACTGGCCTGTTTCATATTGAGTTTGTTTTCTTCACTTTGAAAACTCCTGGATCCACCCTGGGTTTCTGTCATCTTTAGGATAAAATGCTCTGTTGGGAAAACTGTTAGGCCCAGCCAATCCTGGTGTAAGGAGATTGGAGTTAGTCGATCAAAGGTCCTGACTGAAGGCTCCCTTGTGATGGGCACTGATTTAGGAAGGCTCTTCCGAGGTCAGGACACCCAGGGGAGAGTGGAGGATTCACCCCTCTCTACCCCTGAGTGCGTGTGACCTTGGGCCCCATACCCAAGGTTTGCACCTTTTCAGCCTCTGCAGCTTTCAGAAGGAAGTTGGAGTAAAGGTGGTGTAGTGGCTGTTCCTGGTTGTCAACTTGACTCTATCTGGAATGAACTACAGTCCAGAATCGGAAGGCTCACCTGTGATCCTGATCTTGAGGCTGAGAGATACAAGTTTCTGACCTGGATCTTGGCATGGAGATCTTGAGGCGAAGTGGCCATAAATCCCAGGAGACTGAGGCAAGGAGATCTCTGAGTTCAAGGTCATCTGGGACAAAGCAAGTCCCAGATCCAGGCATAGTGGTACACACCTTTAATCTGGGCCACACCTTCTGCTGGAGACTTACATAAGGACATTAGAAGAAGGAAGATTCTCTCCCTTCCTCTCCTGCCTGCCTTGTGGGACTGAGTGGCTGCTAGATCCTTGGACTTCCATTCACAGCTGCTGCTGACCATTGTTGGGGAGTTGGACTACAGACCGTAAGTCATTGACCAATTCCCTTACTATATAGAGACTACGCATGAGTTCTGTGACTCTAGAGAACCCTGAGACAGATGGGTAACCAGCATTTGTTGAATGATGAGGTGTAACACAGGGTTTCAACCACTTGCATAATTTTCAAGCTCTGAGTCTCAAGCAAAGAGGTGCAACTGGGGCTGCAGGCCCTAGGGGCCTCAAAATGAGCTCTGCACCCCTTGCCAGGCTCCTTGTCCCTACTGTATCTTTAGCTTCGATTGATCTTCAGATATCCTGTTTTTGGCTATGGGGAACGACATATTTTCTAACTGTAACAACCCTGCTCGGTTCCCATGTAGATCTCCTTATAGGTCTCACAAGCTTTATCAAAAATGAGTGACCCAGGCTGGGGAGACAGCTCAGCGTAGAGTGTTAGCTGCACAGGCATGTGCACCTGAATTCAGTCTTGGGTGAAAAGCCGGGTATGGCCACGCACACTTGCCATTCCAGAGCCGGCGAGGTGGAGGTGGAGACAGGTGGACTCCAGGAGTACCAAGACTGCTTGGCAAAGTCCCAGGCCAAAGAGTGACCGTCCTTCAAACAAAAAGGTGGAAGGCATTTGAGGAATGACATTGGAGGTTGTACTCTGATTCCCACAAGTATGTCACACATGCACCTGTGCACACATGTGTAAATAAATATATGTACATGTATATATAAACATACATACATAATACATACATACATGGAGAGGGAGAGGGGGAGAGAGAGGGAGACTGTCTCCTAGAGGTTTTTCTTGCCCGACCTGACTTGATATCCAGCAGAGGGCACTAGAGTGTCAGCCAGGCATCTTCCTTCTAAGGGAATGGTAATAGCTGTCAGCTTTCAGAAAAACCAGTCACCTCTGGACAAGGGCTCCCTGTCAGAAGGGAGGCTAAGAGAACACACGTAGCAAGGACTCAGATGAAATCCCATTTCAGAAGAGCCAGCTCAGACATGAAGGCCTTGTCCTCTTTAATAGAGTCCTTACATTTCACGCACGGAGAGACATGATAACAGTTTTTTGCATTCTCCCCCAGGCTCTATTTATAGCAGTTATTAATGTGCCCATAATGGGAGCTCTTTTGCTCTTGGGGAACTGACTGTGAGGCTAAATGACAGCATGGTGACATCCTCTGCCAAGCATTCGGTATGGGCTGCTGCCTCCGAAATTGCCCATTTAGAGAATGTGTGCATGTCACAGGTTGTTTGCAAAAACCTTGAAAAAATTTATAGCCACAGTTGCTAGGATTCAGACGTGAATGGCTGATTATCATAATGACCCAGTAGGGCTTCTTGGCTGGTCTGGGGTTAGTTCCTTCTTTATCCTGGATGTGACCTCTACGTTCAGGTCACCGACAGGACACATCTCTACCTGATTTCCTGAAGCAGCATCTGGACATAGTGACATCCGGTGCCCATAGTCACTGCCAGGCCTTCTCCATTCTCTCTGCTCTGGCGAGCAAGCTATTGTCAAAGGCTTCTCAGCACTCACGACTTTAAACATTTTATGAAAAAAAATTCACAGGTTAGGGCTAGGGCTATAGTTCGGTTGGCGGAGTGTCTCCCCAGCGTTCATGGAGTCCTGGGTTCAATCCCCAGCAGCACATAAAGGATTTGCGGTGGTACACACCTGCAGCCTCAGCACTCAGAAGCTCAAAGTCATCCTTGGCTATGTGGTGAGTTCAAATCCAGCCTGGTCTAGGTGAGACTCTCAAGATACTAAAACAAAAACAACAACAAAAAATGAGCTTTTAAGTACACCACCCGTGTGAGAATGCAAACTGCTCATACCAGGTGTCTTTAGTACCTGATTTGATTGGCAGAGGAGCATCTGGGATGTCCGGTGGGAAGCCCCCCAGCCAAAGGTTTTCAGAGCCAGGGCTCTGGGTACCACTCTCTCCCCAACCACAGTCACCGCAGCAAATCTTGTGAGGGTCGGTTTAGTGCCATCAGCCACCTGAGGGGGTGGTGCTTTACTCAGGAGAAGCTTAAGATGGTGCCCCTCCAAATCCCTTTCCTGACACACCTGTGCTGACTAAGGTGTGCCGGCTATTAGCTCACCACATTATTTGGGAATGCAGGATTGACTCTGAAAAGCTGACTCTCCTTTTATACAAAGGCATTCACATGGTCTTTGTAAACAGTGGATGCAGACAGGAGCTATCTCTGGGCAGTACCCCCTTTCTGCTTACCACGGGCTGACACATGACCCCACAGGAATTATTAGCACCATGGCTCATACCTAGGAGATTCCTCTGCATCACAGGAAAACCCTGGCTGGCTGTGCGCCTAGCTCACCCACCCGTCCTTTGTCAAGCTCTGTCTGAGGGACGGCTGT
This sequence comes from Rattus rattus, assembly GCF_011064425.1. Lineage (NCBI taxonomy): Eukaryota > Metazoa > Chordata > Mammalia > Rodentia > Muridae > Rattus > Rattus rattus. Next base: position 70,884,214 of record NC_046167.1, on the reverse strand, counting down.
CTCACCCTCTCAGAGTCGTGAATTAAAATGTGGGTGGCTTCGGTGCCACCAGCTGGAGTTCTTAAAAGACCGTACCTGTGTTAGAGGTTTTTTTTTTTTTTTTTTTTTTTTTTTTTTTCCGGGGCTGGGGACCGAACCCAGGACCTTGCGCTTCCTAGGCAAGCGCTCTACCACTGAGCCAAATCCCCAAACCCGTGTGTTAGAGGTTTTACAAGGTTGACTGATTAGGACTACGGGGGCTCGATGGTTAGCAGGATGCGAACCAGATTAATATGGGCTCCCTTAGGGCATGTGTTGCCCATCTCCGTGTGATATAACCAGCATCTCCAGGAAGTCTTCCTAGAGACTGCTACTTAGACGCAGTTGGGATCTGACTTCCACTGCAGAGAAGAATTTCAGGATGAGTCAGTGAGTTGAAGATGGGACGGATTAAAATTAGACTGTGGTATGTATGCTGATGTTACAGGGTATGTACCAGAGATGACCACTCCGACAGCTTGCAGCCAATTGAAAGTCTTTATTCCAGCTGGCTTGGATTACACTCAGTTTTTCAGGGACCCACCTGTAACCCCAAGCATTTAGACCAAGGGGCTTTTAAAGGCACAACTATACCATGGTATTTCACTCAGCTGCAAGGGAGGTTGGTACAAGCACGCCGTTTAACAGGGCCTAAGGGGTATCCCAACTTTGGGTTTCTAGAATAGAATTGGGCCATTTCCCACGGGATTCTCAATCAAGGAGACCAAATTCTAGTGAAGCCCGAAATGCCCTCAGGAAGAATACAAAACTGTCTTGCCCTGTCACACTTAGGCTTAAGTGATGCGATTGTGGGCATGGAGGAAGAGAGGCTTGACACTTAACGACAGCTGTCTATGTTATTGTGTGCCCTTTGAAGTGACAGTGGTCCATGGAGGTAATCTATATCCAGGTTAAAAGGTGAAGTAGGAATATTTTGGTACACTATGTTTTATCTAAAGAGTTTTCTCTCCTATCAGTGAGATTCTAAGGTGGTCCAGGAGGTGCATTGCACAGGTGTACACACAATGTGTACCAATGAGATAAAAACATAGGTCCCGGGGCTGGGGACTTAGCTCAGTGGTAGAGCGCTTGCCTAGGAAGCGCAAGGCCCTGGGTCGGTCCCCAGCTCGAAAAAGAAAAAAAAAAAAAAAAAAAAAAAACCAAAACATAGGTCCCACATAGTCAAACGCCTTCTAAATATTTATTTATTTCCATAGATCAATGCCTTTTCTCAATGTTGGTTAGAGAAGTCTCTTTCTGCTCCGTGTAGCAGCTCTTTAGTGACTACCTAGAAATCAGCGATCTTGAGAAGGCAATAAATATTATATATAATGTAATTATATAAATAATGTAAATTATATATATAATATGTATTAATAAATATTATCTATAACATATATAATATTATATCTATATATATTAAAAGGATACGTATTCCTCCCATCTCCTTAGCATGGCTTAAGCTGACTCGGCCTCCCATGGGAATGTTCCTTAGCCAGGTGAGTGACAGCCCAAATGGATTGTCGATGTCTCTCTACTCATAGGTAGATTCCATTCTTTTGACCAGAAAGAGCTCCTTTAATAATCCTTCAACCCAAATTGGGTGGTATTTGCAGTAGCCAGCGGTGCTTTTGTATTTAAACCTTTTGAGAATAAGCCCCCCAAACACATCTAGTAAACTGCCTTGCTTCTAAAGAAGCAAAACACCGCCTCAGACTGCCCCAGACATCTGAGTACTCCTAATTAACTGACTGTACAAAGTGCCTCTGGCTGCTATATTCATACTCCGCAGGCTCAGGGCAGAACAATTCTGTATTGTTATGATAATGGAAAACTGTCATCTCTTTGCTATGCAAATTGTACACAGTTTGGCCGAGTAAATACTTCCTGTCTGCCTGCAGCGTGGATTTGAATAACAAAATATAGAAAGTTAAGAGTGGGCTTCTGCGGCTGAGAAGGCTTTAGAATAAAGAGATCGCTCTCTGCCAAGTGACTCAGCAGCTGCCACAGTGGGATACACTGAGGAAAAGCTTGAGCTCTCTTGTGACAAAAAATCCAATTTTCATGTTCGACAGACTGAGAAAACTTGTAAACTTGGGGATTCAACTCTGAAGTTCCTCCTCCCCCTCTTCCTGATAATTTAATAAAACACAGCCTATATCCATGGAAAGACTTTGGGTTTTAGTGTTCAAGGACAGCTGAGACAAATGTTTTTGGGGTAACAGACTTATTAGAATTGTCATCATAGACAGGCAGCCAGCAGCATGGCAGGGGATCCAAGGGCAGTTATCCCCACTCCAAGTGTAAGGCTTAAAGTGAGTCTTAACTACCAGGAGAACCCCCAAGTGAGACATGAGAACAGAGTTCGATGCAAATGCAAGAGGTTTATTTTTCCTGCTTGTTGGGGTTGACCCTCAACCAGCCCCTCATGTCGAGTGACTAGAGGGTGACCCCGAATGGCTATAACAAGCAGTTTTTATACTTTTTAGGGGTACAGGTTACATCAGCAAGGTTACAGTTTAAACTTATTGGCTAAGCATATTGACCTTTGAATCTATTGACTAGCAAGCATGTGATACTCATTTGAACTCTATCTGGGACCAGAGGGTCAGGGGACTATCAGTCAGTACATTCTATGGTTTTTCAAGAATGTCCCTGCTCCTCCCGAGAACTGTAGGTGGAGAATGGAACTTGGCTTAGCTTTGACCTGAGGTGGGAAGCTGGTACTTGGTCTGAGGCAGTGGGTGTAAGGCTGGTGAAAGCCTCTAGGGTCCTTTAAGTATCCAAGGTTGACAGAAAATAAGATGGTGTAAGATGCTTTATGTTAATCAAAGTGCCTTTAAATAATGTGCCTTTACCACCACCTCCCCCCCCATTCAAGTACCGCTATGAGTTTCTTTTTCAGGAACACCATTAAACATGGAAACATCAACTATGAGAGTTCTAGTAAGGCTGCAGTGTCTACGAGTAACAGGTATATATGCTTGTCAGAGATCTCTGTCTTACATTTCTTTTCTCCATAATAGGACTGCAGGTTTTCCAGCCTGGACCAAACTAGCATTCGGGATCTGGGCAAGCTTTGGAAAGAGACACATAAACCCCATTTGTCTCCCTTTAAGGACCAGGCCTGAGTTCAAAATGAAGGCCATAAGGTACCAGTTCCAGGAACAGACCATAAAATCCAGGAACAAGGTCATAAAACCCCTTCCCAAAGAACAGCCTGGGCATAACCATAAAAATGGGAAAATATCTCAGGATGGGCCATCTGTGCTGGGCAGTCCTATTTCATCCTGCAGTTATGACATAGGGATGCAGACCACTGACTGCCTGGCACTAACCAACCAGAAGCTGACTCTGGTAACCCCTAGTACCCACCAATGGAATTCTATATTAACTAATCCTTCTAGAAAACTCCCCTAATTCCCTGCACCCCTTTGTCTAGGGTGGCCATTTTGAAGGCAGAATAAACGTTCTTTGTCTTTGCATAATATCTGAGTCTAGGGTCTTCCTCCAGGGAATTTTGGATTGTTACACTGTATTACTCTGTATGCCATAACAAAAGAGATAAAAAGTTTCGAGTTATAGGATTGTCCTTTGGTGTAAACGAATTGTTATTGATGTCATAGACAGACAGGCAGAAGGTAGCCCTGAGGAGATGTACCTTTGGTGAGTTGTCACCCAGCCTTGGAGGGCTTCTTGGTGATACAGCTGCCGTGAAGTCACCAGTAAACTCATCTGTTCACCCAACTAGAATCTCGTGACTTTTGTCTCTGCTCTGTTGTTGGTGCCCCATGAGGATTATATAGATACTTAGTTGCTGATGTCTCTCCTGGAAAAGTCCTATAATACCTTCCTTCCTTCCTTCCTTCCTTCCTTCCTTCCTTCCTTCCTTCCTTCCTTCTTTTTACCTTTTGTTTTCTTGAGATAGGATTTTGTTGATGTCAGGTTGATCTGAACTCACTCAACATACCAGGCTAGCCTTGTACCCCTGATGTTGCTGATTCTACCTCCTCAATGCTACAGTTATAGTTATGTGTCATGTGTCCCATCTCCCTATGCTGCACATTCCCAGCTAGATACCCTGTATGTCTTCAAATGCAGGATGTCTGAGAGTCCCATCTGCATGAAGAAACAGAAGATGCAATATAAATATCTTAGTGTCTAATTGCAGCTCTAAGGGAGAGCTGGAGTCCTTAAAGAGAGGAACCCCTTAGGAATCCTTGGCCTGCTGTGCAGTGACAGTCTATGAGACTGCTGTTGATACAGGAAAGATGGTGGTTCTTGACAGACACGGTCCTGAGTCCTTGCTCTATCCATTGATTCTTGAACTTTTCTCCTGGGCTCTTACCTGTGTAAATACAAGGGCTTCGGAAAATACTTCATTCCAGCATTTGATAATTTGTTGATCCTATTAGTCACAACTCTCCTCCCATTAGCAACACAGCCTTCCTTCTATCTGACCTGTACATGGACAACATATGACATCTAGCCTCCCTTGCAACAGGGAGAGCCAAGCAACTTGCTGGGCGCCTCCTGGTTGTTTTGTGCGACTTGATTGTGAACAGCTGTCTCATGGGGCTTCCCTTCAGTGTCTTTTGTCCTGCTGATTGGAACATGTGTAGGAAGTCTGGAACTCTGGGAAGACCTCACCGAGACCCCAGACATGGGTTCATCATCAGCAAGAGCAGCAAGCTTCAGTCTTGGATTGTCGAGAGGTCAAGTCTGATTTCATCAGCCTTTTTCTGGCCTCCACAGGCATGTGGGTACAGGTACCCATGCGTAAACACACACACACACACACACACACACACACACACACACACACACATGCACACACAATTAAGAACAAAAAAAAATAAAGGAATAGTCAATGTGCATTTTGTTATAGTACGTAAGTGAAAAAAAGTGGAGGACTGTTATTATTTGAAAGGACAATTGTCATAGCACGGCAAGCAGCTGTCATGATTGTGCTCTGCCACCGCCTGCCTCTTCATTATTTCTTCATTTACAAAGTGGCCGAGTGGAATTCAAGTTTGTGAAGAGTTCCTTCTCTTCAGGGTCCTCCTGGTACATGTGGGCTGCCTGTTGAGTCAGAAGATGAAGTACAGTGAAGCTGAGGGTGCAGCCACTCAGGGACATATGCATTGGGATACCATACATGCAGCATTATACATGTGGCACATTAATAGCTCATGGAATATACACAGTATATATATATATATATATATATATACATATATATATATTTATATAGTTATATATATGGTTATATATATGGTTCATATGAGTGCACGGGGGCCACTCTGACCCAAACCACCACATTGGCCTCTTACTCAAAGAACTGAGCAAGGCTTCTCATTATGGGCAATGCAGTAAGCGAACTATTCAGAAGTAAAGCAAACGGAACAGATCATGTGCCCCAAACACACATAAAATCCAGGAAGGGAAGAACCAGTTACATGCTGCTGAACCAGTGGCCCTCATGAAGGTCTGAAAGGTAAAGAGGAGGGGGGGGAGAGGGGGGTCAGGGGGAGCAAAGAGAATAAACGCACAGCAGGCACAAACGAGCGAGAATTCTGTTTAACACAAGCCAGCAGACATGGATAAAGAAACGGAGATGGAGGGTGAATCAACGGTCTGAGCTCAGGGGTGTGGAGGGCAGAGAATGCATCTTGAAATCCCTAAGATCTCTGTGCCATCTGGGAGAGCGGAGGTGTTGACGGGCTGTGGAACCCAGGCAACTCCCTGAAAGAAGGGTCATGAGTCCTGAGAACGCCAAATCAGTCAAGGGAGGGGGAAGGTGGGCTGAGTGGCATCTATCCAAAGGGGGAAAAGAAGGAGTAGAGGAAGACAAAGGGACTAAACAGAAAATATAACACAAGATAGCCCAGGAGAAAGCATCTACATGTATGTGGGAGGATTATCACCCTTTGGAGGCAAGAGGGAAAGTTTGGTTTGGGTACAGTGGTTTGGATGGGAAATATCCCTCATAGGCTCTCGTAGTCTGCAGCTGGTGACAGACACTGTTTTGGGGAGGTTGTGGAATCTTTAGGAAATGCAGTCTTGAAGGAGGACTCACGCTGGGGACAGTTTGTTCGGTCCACTCTCTGCATGTGGATGAAGATGTGATCTTCCAGCCTTCTGCTCCGACCTCTTACTGCCTTATCTCCCCTGAGGTTATGGATCCTTTCTCTGAGAACGTAAGCCTAAATAAATTCCTTCTTCCATAAGCTGCTTCGGGTCATGATGGTTTTTGTTACAGCAATGGAGAGTTCAAGGCAGAATGGTAGCTCGCTTGGCAGAGTGCTTGACCCTGGGTTCTGCCTGCAGCCCCAGTCGAAACTGGGCTTAGGGATGGATACACAGCTATAAACCCAGAGCTTGGGGAAAGAAACAGGATGGCCAGAAATTCAAGGTTGTGTTCAGCTGTATAGTGAGGTAGGGGCTTCCCTGGGCTACACTGTCTAAATAGTTGCTTTAAGAGGATACAAATTAATGAGTGAGAGTCAGGATTGGGGTCCCATTATGCCTATTTAGTGTAACTTCTAACATTCAGAGTCCAGGGGATGAGTTATTGAAATTGA